>NW_028255156.1:0-418685 GCF_964263255.1 Lissotriton vulgaris
GAGCTCTTCAATGATTTTCAGTAAAGCCACTACAGCATCGGGGGGTAACTTGTATTGTCGAATTCGTGGTAAAACAACACCTGGCTTGAGTGTGACTCGATACGGTGTAATGTGCATACAACCTACATCAGTGGGGCCTTGCGCCCATAAATGTGCAGGTACATTCTGTAATCGGGGATCAATATCTCTCAACACATAGTGACCTTTAAAGTCACGTAGAAACAACCATACTCCTTCCGGAGAACAGCAAATAACAGCTCCTAGAGCTTTCAGAGTCTTGATACCCAACAAGTTTTCTGGACATGACTTTGTGAGCAGTAAATCTGTAGTACGTGTTAAAGGACCAACTGCAAGGGGAAGTGGTTGCGATACTTCATTAATAATAGGCTTGCCTGAAAAACCAAGGGAAACATTCTGTGAGCCTGAGAGGGGTGCCCCTGGGACCTCGTCATGACTTATCGTTGTTCGGCTTGCCCCTGTATCAATTAAAAACTTTCTGTCTTTCCCTAATACTTGACTGTGTACATAAGGACCCTCTTGATCTACAGGAACCTCAATAAGAGGCAAGCCAACTTCCCTCTCTAGGCTGTTTCATGTGTATCGCTGATAATCAGGATAATCAGTCTGGGCATACTGGTACATTTGCTGTGATGCATGTTGAGTTGCAGCAATCGGTTGGGGTTGTGGCACCGCTACTGTCTGTACTGTCTGTTGTGAGGCTTGCATAGGCTGGATATTCTGTGATACTTGTTTTTTTTTTTGTTTGTTTTTTTTTTGTCCTCATTAGCCCTTGGCTCGGTCCAATTGTGCTCCTGACCATATAGCCATCGGGGCGGCTCTCTACTCAGCACCGCGAAGCCCATGAGTGAACTCCCAGTACACAGAGAGTCCGCCCCGATGTCGCCCGCAGAGCTTGGACGTACCTTCTCCCTTCAGGCCAGTTTGACCAGTTGTCCAAAATCTGTACTGTGCCTCCCTTTGGACAAGGAGATTTTAGGCCTAATCATCGGACCCGGGGAAAAAAAAAAAAGAAAAAAAAAAAACCCCGGGTTGACTAACTGTCCCTTTTCCAATTGACCAAAAAATCCCAAAATCTCACCGATCGGGGGCTACATGTTCTGGATAAGTCCTGCTTTGATGTTACATATAATGAAGACAGCCACTCTGCATGTGTTGGGGGGTTTATGCTTATCCAATTTTTGCAGATCTCCCTTCTTGCCAATAAGATGGCGTAAAACAGAAATTCTCTTTCTAGTCCCTTGATGTTCTCGTTGGTTCCAAAAATGATCAGCAGCCATGAGCACTGGATGGATAAGCCAAGAATAGATTCAAGTGTTGCTCTAACTTCGTTCCAGAAAGTAGCGATATTCGGGCATTCCCAAAACATGTGGAGGTCTGAGGCAGCTGGAAGAGAGCATTTGGGACAGCACTTCCCTGGTTGAAATTTTGACAGGCGTTTAGGAGAATAATATGCTCTATGAAGTGTATAAAAATGGTTACGCCGCAACCATGCGGGCTTGATAATTTTATAAAGAAGGAGAAAAGATTCCTCCCATGTGTTCTCCATATGTGCTTCCCCCTCCGCACCCCAGAGTTTTTCCGGTAAGTTGAGATCCCTCTCTCCATCCTCTATGATATGCCAATAAAAAAGTGCTACTTCCTTTTTCCCAGGAGGTCTTTCAACTAGGGTGTTTTCTAACAAACTCTCCTCGCCCATCATTGCTTTCTTCTTGGTTTGAGCCCGAAGCCAGCTACTTAATTGCCAATATACTAACCAAGAGAGTGTTGATGTTACCTTCTGCTTGAAAATATCCCAGCTTATGATTGATCTTTCCACCAGTATATCGCCCCACTGTGTGATATCCGCATCTAACAAAACTCTTTTGACTGTGTTGGCTTCTTGTGATGTTAATCCTGGTAAATCCCAAATCGGGGCATATTTGGATAGGTAACCTATCTCACATTTAGATTTTATTCGAACCCATTCTTTTACAGTGCCTGATAATGTTTTTAATGTAATTTTTTTGAAGAACTTCTGGTGCCCGAACTTGAAAAGGAAACCGTTCACAGGAAGGTCAGAACCTATTAGCATAGCCTTATACATAAGCCCATTTGCATTTTCCCAGGGGATCTTCAGCAGCATCCTAGAGTGGGTCAGATGGAATGCCCAGGAGTAGTATTCTAGGTATGGCAATGCGAGCCCCCCTTTTTCTCTTCTCCTTCTCAGTTTTTTCCAGGATAATCTGCTGGATTTATACCCCCAGACAAATGAATTTATGTTTTGCTGACATTTTACAAGCTGTTTAGTATCAAAAGATAACGGGATAGAATTAAAAATAAAAGTAAATTTCGGGAGGATACTCATTTTTATCAGGTTGGTTCTCCCATAGATGGTAAGCGGGAGAAAGGACCAAGCTTTCATCAAGGTTTGAGATTCTCGAGAAATACGAGCTAAATTGTTTTGGGCCAAATGTTATAACTCTTTAGTGATTGTAATTCCCAGATACCTCAATGAAGATTTTATCGGAAGCTGAAGATTTTGAATGTTCCAGACCATAATTTCGGTTTTCCCTGCGTTAATTTCATATCCTGAAAATCTACCGAAGTCCTCCGCTCTCTTTATAATAATTGGATATGCCAACGCAGGATCAGTTGTGTAAATGATTATATCATCGGCGTACAAACCAATCTTTTTTTCCCAGCCCGAAAAATTAAAATGTGGTATGTTAGTATCTTCCCTAATGGACTGAGCAAAGGGTTCTACATACAAATTAAAAAGAAGTGGGGATAAGGGACAGCCCTGCCTTGTTCCTCGGCTGATTTTAAAAGGAGTGGTCCGTGTACCATTAATTAATAGGGAAGCTCTGGGATTATTATATAATAAACTTATAGCCCTGCAAAACTTAGGGCCCAGATGATATTTTTTCATAATTAAGTTTAAATAATCCCAGTTTACCCTATCAAATGCTTTAGTAGCATCTAGGGTCATGATAGCCAGGGGTAGACCAAAAGTTGAGGCAATATCCACAGCTCCCACCAAGTCATAAGTTAAGTCGGCCAGTTGCCGGCCTCTAATAAATCCCTTTTGATCCGGGTGGATAATTGTGCCTATCTCGCTTCCCAATCTCTCGGCCAAGATTGAAGTAAAGATTTTGTAATCGTTATTGAGAAGCGAGATTGGGCGGTATGACCCACACTCAGCTGGGTCTTTTCCTGTTTTCAATATTAAAGCTATATTGGCTTCTCCCCAGGAGCTTGGTGGTGTCTCTCCCCTCATCATTATGTTGTTAAAAAGGTTCGTAAGGACAGGGGTAAGAGTAGAATTAAGTGCCCTATATAATTCTCCTGGGAGGCCATCTGGGCCCGCAGCCTTGCCCTGGGCTAGTAGCTTAATAGTGTTAGAAACTTCCAACTCTGTTATGGCTTTATCTATTTTTTCCATTTGGTGATTTTCCAATTCTGGGAGAGTTATATTACTCAACCATTCCTTCCTTTCATTCAGGTTGACATTGAGCTCCTCTGTGTAGATATTCTGAAAGAAGTCATTAAAAGCTTCGCCAATAGCTATGTCTGTAGACCTACTATTGACTTCCCCAGCAACCCTCACTTCCTTAATATGGTTCCTGGACTGATCAGCTTTGATTTTCCAAGCCAACACCTTGCCAGCCGATTCACCATATTCAAAGTGGGCAATTTTGCTTGCCTGCCATCTTTTATTTATCCTTTCCTGCAATATTGTATCCAGCTTGGCCTTTAATTCTATTTTCTTCTCCTGGTTGTCGAATGGAAACTGGTCTGATAATTCTAATTGTGACAATTCTTGCTCTATTTGACTAATCCCCTCTTCATATTTCTTTCTCCTGAAAGAAGCCCTACTTGTAATACACCCCCTAATAAAGGCCTTCCAAGCCTCCCATACATTGATTAGAGAGGCAGAACCTATGTTTTGCTCTAAAAAGAAAACCGTTTCCTGTATCAAATATTCTTTTTCCTCATCATCCAATAGAATTGTTCTATCAAAAGACCAGGTTCGATGAGCAGCTTTCTGCTCTAATTTTAGCGAAAAGATAATGGCAGAGTGATCGGACATATGTAGAGGCAGATATGCTATGTTTTTAACCAGATCCTTAATTGAAAGACTGAATAGGGCATAGTCAATACGCGATTTGTGTCTATATTTGTAATTGTGATATGAGACACCCATAGCACTCCCAGCTCTTTGTCTCCATAAATCTATCAACCCAAGATTTGACATAGATCTAAGCAATGTCTCCCTCATATTACTATATACTATGGCCCTAGAAGTTGACGATTTATCTAATTTTGGA
Organism: Lissotriton vulgaris; assembly: GCF_964263255.1. Classification (NCBI taxonomy): domain Eukaryota; kingdom Metazoa; phylum Chordata; class Amphibia; order Caudata; family Salamandridae; genus Lissotriton; species Lissotriton vulgaris. The sequence goes on from NW_028255156.1 coordinate 4,329, forward strand.
TCTAAAACGAGATTAAAGTCTCCTACCCATATTATAGGGTCAGGGCAAGAAATCAGTTGGTTTTGTAAGATATTTAAATAAGAAGGATCATCCTGGTTAGGCCCATAATAACTGATGATAGTAACAGGCCTTGAATATAGTTGAACATTGGCTATCAGCCATCTACCGCTAGCATCTGTTTTCCAATTCATAATCTGGGCTTTCGCTGTTTTTTTAAAAATAATGGCGTTGCCACGAATACTAGCATTGTGGTCCGTAGTTATGAATTTATCGACCCATTTGAGCTTCTTAAATATATCGGTTATTTCCTGTTTATTCAGATGTGTTTCTTGGATCGCAATTATCTGCGCGGGTGAATCTCGTAAATATTGTAAAATTCTATTCCTTCTAGTCCTAACACGCAGACCATTTACGTTCCAAGATAAAAATTTAATGTCTGGCATTAATTTTGAAGCTCTTTAGCACTGTATCCCTGTCCTTGATTCTCTTAATTATCTTAACAGATATTTTATCCTGGACTATATCACTACTAGTTTTGGCCAAACCATATCTTTGAGGCACAATTGGATCTATTTTGTTCGTTATTGTAAACTTCGTTCTATGAGGACTTTTATTCTTTGCCTTCCCCCCCCCCTCCCTCCCACCCCTGGAAAACCCCTCCCGACTTACTCTGGCATGCTGGTTTGCCAGCTTGTCATCTCTGACATGTTCCCACTCCATACCCAGATGTCTACCTTTTACATTTTCTTTCCTGGTCACTATAATTACGGTGTAAGTAATGGTGATTCGTAGGTGGAATCATATATCTTTTATCTGTTAACGCTTCCATGACGTATTATTACTATTCATAATACTCTAATACGGAGAGCAGTAAATTAGGGTAAATTGGGGTAGTAATATGGGAATCATGAATAAACATCATTACAACCTATAGGTTCAGAGATTTTAACGTGAATATATTGTGTTGAAGATCCATAGCAAAATTTTCGGATTGATACTCCTTATAGTGGATCCCCCAATGGTGTATTAGTGGAAAGATTGTGAACCCTCACCCATATGCTGAGTACTTAAGTGTTAGTTATTCATTTATTTATTCCTTTTATTTATTTATTTATTTTTTTTTTTATTCTATCTTTTTTTTTTATCTTTTTATTTTTCCCCTTAAGGTATTTTTTTTTTCCCCTTTTCCGCTTTTTATCATTTCTATTCCCCTTTTTTTTTTTTTTTCCTCTTTCTTCCCTTTTTTCCTCTTGTTTGTTTTGTTTTTGTTTTTGTATTTTACCACAATCCGTTTTTTTCTTTTTTTTTTTTTTAATCGTTCTTTTCCGCCATTTATTGTTTATATATATCTTTATTACTTTTTCCATTTTCCTATTTGTATTTAAACTCTGATTACAGAAAGCTCAAAAAAAAAAAAAAAAAAATGTCACCCCCGATCCGGGTGGGTTGCGTGTTCGCTAATCTCAGCAAGCAGCTCGTCTGCCTCCAGGGGGGACTTAGCATTGTACATTTTATTATTGTACATTATCCTTAAAAAAGCAGGAAATCTTAATTGCACTGTGGCTCCCAGGCTTCTGAACTTCTCCATCCGTTGACCTAATTCCCACTGCCTATCCAGCGTTGTTCTTGAGAGATCCGATCTCACTTCGTAAGAAAAATCAGATGCTTTCACAGTCTTGGCTTTCAACGCTGCGGTCAAGACCTTCTCTTTCATGGAATATGTTAAGAAGTTTACTAAGATCTTCCTAGGCTTGTCTCTGCCCTGTTTAATGCGGACGGGTCCCGATGTACCCTCTGAATATCTAGCTCAATCTCGGTCAAAGATTCGTCCAAATTCAGTGACTCTTTTAGTAGGGCTGCGACAAACTTTTTTAGATCTCCTCCTTCCTTTCCCTCCGGTATTTTTAGGAGTCTTAGGTTGTTCCTTCTGGAAAAATTTTCGAGAGACTCTATCCTCTCTTTGACTGAGTTCCCTTCTCGTCGTAGAGACTGGATCTTCCCTTCTGCGGCCTCCAATTTAGCCTTTAGCTCATCAACGCAGTTCTCTAGTCCCCCGGTTCTAAGTGTAAGGCCATCTACTTTAGATTCTAGATTTTCACACATTGTGCGGATCTCTGATTGAGTGTGTCTGGACTCTTCAAAAGATCTTTTTGACTCTTCAAACCCATTTCTGATCTCTTCTCTCATACTAAGAAGTATGGCTTGAATTGTACCATCACTGCTGGGGTTTTCACTGCCTCCACTATCTTGTTCCAGCCCTTTATTCTCACTTGCTGATCCTGAGATCATTACTTGCTGTTCAGGCAAGGAAACTGCATTAATATCACCCTCTGCTGGGTCTCCCATCCCTGTGCCGCAAGTTTGCACACCGACCTCTACTGCTTCTTCTTCTCTCTCTTTCAAATGGAATGTGGAAATGTCACCTACTGATAGGGGTGCGAGTAAAGTAGAGTGTGGATTTTGGGACTCTTGATTTATATTTAAGACCTGGGGGAGAACCTTAAAATATGACTTCAACGAAGGTGTAATTCGGGAAGTTTTACTAGCTTTTGTTATAGATCGCCCCTTACTCAAACTAGCCTTATGTGGCAGCTCCTTCGGAGCAGTATACCGCAGCTGGCGTTCTTTTCCCCTTTTTGATACCCTTAACTCAGGAGGTTTAAAAATGTCGCCTGTTAACCCCCGCTCGAATTCGGACCCGGACTCTATGGAGGGCTGCTCTTCTAGGGCTCCCTCTGCAGCCAGTGTTTGCCCAGTGTCATTGGGGTCTATAGGGACAGTTGATTCTTTGTCCTTATTGCAGCCCTTTCCTTTCCCCTTAGCCTTCCGCTTCCCCAGGGTTCTCTCAGTGGTTAAGCACAGAGATTGTGCATTAAATCTAAAAAGACCTGAATCTGGTGGAGGGTCCAAATTTTGTGGAGAGTAACAACCCCTTGTATCTATAGACTTCTGGATTTCAGCAGGCTCAGCTTCCCCCCCAAAAGGGTTTAACCAACTTGCCTGCTCCCTCTGTCGAGCCCCCTTACCACACAATACAGTTGTTGCCAGCTTTTTTGATGAAGCGCTGTACACAGCAGCTCTTCTGCTTCTTCGAAGCTCCACAGCTGCGTTGCTCCAGCGATGGAGTGCAGGGAGGTGAAACTGTTCCAAACACATTGACAGTGTTTCTCCCCTTTACTAGAACGCAGTCGGTATTTGCTGATTTTCAATGCTCAGTCTTTGCCAATTTCAATGTTCTACAGCCTGCAGCTCTACCAGGAATGGCTGCTTCTTACTGTTTTTTTTTTTTTTTCCCTTTCTCCCCGTAAGCTGACCTGCGAGCACCTGCCGAACAGATCTGTTAACAGGTAATCTAAGGTGCCGGTGTTTCAATTATGTAGCGCCAGTTCAATGCGAGCTAGCGGAGCCCCGCCAGCCCGCCTGCCTGCGCCTGCTCTCCTCTCCCCTCCTCTCCCCTCCTCCCCGGAGATCTGAGTCCGCTGCAGTCCGCAGCTCAACGCTGTCAACACCAATCTCCGCAGCTCACCTCATCTCACCCGCTGCTCGGCTCGGCTCTCCTCCCCCCTCCTCACCGGAGATCCAAGCAGTCTGCAGCTCAGCGCCGTCGGCCAAACGCCGAAAACACCGCAGCTGCGACGCCTCACCTCGCTGCTCGGCTGCTCGGCTTTCCGTAACCGCTTCTGCTTCACCTTCTGACGCGAGAATCACCACTCACGCCACTCACGCCATGCTGAATGCTGCGATGACCGTCTCAGCTTCCTCTGGGCATGTCAGTGGGAACTGCAAGAGACGAGCGCACCGCCCTAGCTAGCGGCCGCCATGTTTCATTCTGTGATACTTGTTGTTGGACCTGGTCCTGTCTAGGAGGACGCGGTCTCTCTTTAGTTTTTCCAGTGAGTATATTATGTTTCAAAACTGCACAATCGTTTATATAGTGACCTGGCTGTTTACAATAGTTGCATGTCCCTTTAACAGGAGCTGTTGAAATATTTGACTGTGTCGTGCCCTTTTTCTGACCGTCAGCTGAAACCGACTGAGCAACTAACATTTTCATTTTCGTGTCTTTCATGCGTCTCTGTTCGTGTTCTTGTTCCTCTCTAATTCTATTCTGGTGGTACTGTAACATTTGTAACATTTGTGAAGGCGTATTTGCTTGCCATGTGCTCTCGACTTTCTGTACACGATTCTTAACTTGGGGCAGGGAATTTTCGACTAGCTTTGTTACGAAAAGATGTGGATATGACTCGCTACTTGCTTTCAGGCCACTATTAATACCAAAACATTTCTCAAATCGGGAATAAAAATCGCTAGTGTCTTCATCGGGTTTCTGTTTACAGGCTGAGATTGCATCCCAGTCCTCCTTTTTAGTTGCTAATAAACGTGGCAATACTTGCACTAACAATCCTGGTAATGCTTTAGATTTGTCCCCAAGCCCTGTTCCTGGGGTACGAGTCTTTTCTTCGTCTTCTAATGCAGCCCAATCAATCTTTTGGTCTCCTACCTCCCAATCTTTTTCTTTGAGTTTCTCGTAAATACCGGCAGGCATTAACACTTTTAGTATTTTCATAATGTCGGGGTAGGTATAATCCCCCATGAGTAACATGTCTTTGATTTCGCGGTGGAAACCTGCTGGGTCTTTATCGTGACTGGGCACTAATTTCTTCATTTCTAACAGTTCCATTTTCGTTATGGGCGTGTACACAAACACGCGTCTAAGGGTATTATCAGCATTTTGGACTGGATCCGTCAGCGCTGTGGCAGGGGACCGGGCCTGCAACGCACCGCCGGCGCGTGGGGTGGGGGAGGGGTTTCTATTCAGGCGCCAAATTATGTGGTAAATTTTAATTACCTATACGGAATTTATGCGGTAAAGTTCAATAAGAATAACTCAGTCAAAATGAAAAGGCAGAATCCGTGGTATCTGAGGTTTAAAAGGGGTTTTATTCCTTAAAAAGGAATTGGTTCGAACCAGGTAGCATGACTCATCGCCACGAGGGTTCAGAGTGGGAATTGCAATGGACATGTACAATGATTTATTAACAGGTAATCATATATATAGTCATTTCATACAGTAACATTGAATGCAGAAGGCGTAACAGCTGAGAGAAACGAGATAAGAACAGAAATACGTAACAGAAGGCGTGCACTAGGGCGTACACGGAGGTGTGTGCAAGAAACGTCACATAAAGGTGTCATAAGTGGGTGGATCCCAAGAAGGATCCTGCGGAGTCAGCAAGAACATGTGGCAGAGATGCGCGCGCAGCAGCATGACGTATGATTGACGTGTAACTGGAGGGTGAAGGGGACTTGACATTTAGCCCTACATGTGGAGACAGAAGTCTGGAGTGTCAGAACAACCTAATCCCAAATCATATCTAATATCTTGTGTTTGAGGAACTGTATTATCTAGAAGGAAAGGTTTCTCGGGCAGAGGCTATTCTATACTGACTGCTAGTGCGTGCATATGCGACTACGTGTCTACAGGAGATGTGAGGGGCCATGGGCCTACCATGGTAATGGAAGCTATGAATTACTTGCATGGAGACAGAAAGGCCGGGCCCTTTGCTCTGCAGCTGGGAAGGATGTTTACCTAAACTACTAGACAGGAATGTATTTTTCGAGGAGCGGAGCAGATAACTTGAAGGCTGAATACAGTCTTGGCAGGCCGGCAGGCTGAGCCAGGCACCACTAGCCGCGCAGGGAGTGAGTGAAAGGTCATGGATACAGATGCAGGTCCAGGCTGCAGCTTCCAGAGGCAGAAGGCAGGAGAAAGCTTGAATGGCAGAAAACAAGGCCCACTCGCCAGGGCCAGAAAAACGTGAAAGTGCACCATGTAAAGACGTTGGCAAGGCACACTTAGGAACTGAATATCGGACCCATTCATGGTGGATCTGAAAGAGGACATGTTAATGTTGGACGCAAATGTATTTGCGTCTTCATAGCTGGTTGTGGAGGGAACTTACATGTACTAGAAGCACGTACATGGAGCCGTTGGGGTCTACAATAGGGGACACAATTGACCATAAAAATTCATATTACCTCACACCCATGCCAAAAAGCCACAACGATTTCGTGGAAAATTGGCTTAAGCAGTCAGGGACATCCCCTTGCTTAAATATTGATTTGTCCAAGTACTCATGGAGTTTTCAAAGAACTACCAGTCCCTTGGGGTTTATTACTGACGTTATTATGTCTGACTTTACGTCAAACTAGGTACCTTCAAGGTATAAATATGCCTTCACTTGCTCTAGCAAGACACGGTGGTTCCAAGCAGCTCAACTATCTACTTACCTTACGCAGCTCGCTATAGCAAGTGCCAAAGGAAGCCGACCCTCCAGCTGATGCACTGATCGAGACGCTGTCCTTTCTCTCACCGAGAATCCAGCTCCAGTGTTTCCGAGCTCCCCTTGCGGGGTGTTGGGAAATCGAGTCCTGAGACAAGAGATACCAGACCTCCTTCATTCTAAACTAAGGTATGGATCTGATTAGACCCTAAGAGAAATCTTGGATACATTCTTGGCAAAGAAACTAAACCTATACTACACCACACTTACTTTTTCCCTCGTACTAGGCTTAGGTTAGGTACATTGTGGTAGGCGTATTTTAGAAGCACCAGTTGAGTACTTTTAGCCTCTGTTATTTATGTATGTATTTATCTATGGTTTAGAAAGCATACAATGCTTTTACAGTATTATTTTATAATACTATTCACACTGTATGCATTATACTTTGCAGTTTGTATTACAATCATAGAAGTTCACTTTACTTGCATGAGAAAGAAGACTGTTCAATAAATCTTTTTATTGAAAACGACCATCTCTCTATTTCTCTTCTCCTCTGATGAAACGAAGCATGCACGATTGACTGAGTAAAATATCTATCTATTGTTTCCACGACTCTAGAGATACATTTCTTAGTCTTAGGGAAACAAAGTTGTCATGTTCATGTGGTTGTCAGAAACTAATCCCTTTTTGTGTATTCGAGAACGTTTCTAGTGACCTCTGAGCTAGCTGGCACTCACAATTAAGTTCAATATATTCAATAGAGAACTAGTCGAACTCAGTCCTACATCAAATCTATAGGATATATTATTCCAATGTGCAGAGCCTATTGGGAATATAGGAACTACAATACACCCCGATATTCACCCAAATGGGGTAGAAAGACTGTGGCTATTTTTAGGGGGGGGGATTGGGGGTATTGGTATACCCACTCTGGGCAGCCCCCACCCTACGCATAAAAAAGCCAGGGTAATCGCTGGCACCTAGTTGACTTTCTGCCCCCCCCCAGGGGATCAGATCAGGGGCCACTGCCCCCATCTGCCCCTAGGGAGGCAGAAACTCTGTGACATCTTTTTTGTGGGGGGGGTGTTGGCATTGGCATGCACATTCTGGGCTGACCAGCCCCAACCTCTACATCATAAAAAAAATCCCTGGTAGCTAGTGTGCTTTCCCCCCCGGGGGCAGATCAGGGGCTACTGCCCCCATCTGCCCCTGGGGGGGCAGAAAGACTTGCATTTTTTAGGGTGGGGCAGTGGCCTGCGCATCTTGGGTAGCCCCCACCCCTAAATAAAATATATAAAAAATACCTGGCTTCTTGTGGGCTTTCTGCCCCCCGGGGGTCAGATTGGGGGCTACTGTCTCCGTCTGAGTTTGGCGATAGGGAACTGCCACTTCCAGTTTAGGGTGTTGCCATTCGGACTGAATCCCGCTCCCCGGGTCTTCACCAAACTTGTGGGACTGTTAGCTCACTGTTGGGGGATTTTTCTCCATTCCTACTTGGACGACTGGTTGAGTCTCGCACCCTCATTCAGGTTGACTCTCAGTCACATGGGGTGGTTCTAGAGGGTTTGTGGGAACCCAGTTTTCTTATCAATGGGCAAAATCCTGCCCTGTTCTGTCCGAGGACCGTCTCTTTATTGCGCAAGATTTCGTACAGATTTGTGGGTGGTCACGTTGCTCGAGGAGTGGGTGTCCTAGATCCAGTCTCACATTCTAGCTCTATTGTTCCGAAAGATCCAGGTGGCGGCTCATTGACTCCAGGTTCCGGGTCATCTGGCAGCCACGGTGTTTCTGGTCCCTTGTGGCCGCTTTCATTAACACAAGCATATGGTGCTCATTCTGGCACATTGGTCTCCTCATTGTCTTCCCTTCTCTTCTCCAATTCCAGTGTCCCCTCAGATCAGGGAGGATCTGGGTTGGTGGCCGGTTTGGGATAATCTGCTATGGGGGGGGTCTCTCTCCTGTCCTGCACCTTTGGTGGTCATGACAGACGCCAGTCTCTTGGGGTGGGGGGCCTGGATTGGGGTTCTTCAGACCAGGGGCTTCTGGTCCCACTCTCAGAGCAGGATATCTTTAAATTGGAGGTAGTTGGAGGCAGCTCATTTGGCTCTGATGGCATTCTCATGATTGCTGAGGGTGTTGGTTGTTCTGATAAGGATAGACAGCGTCACAACCAAGGTTTATGTGAACAGACAAGGGGGACCAAGTCCCCTTCTCTGGCTCTGGTGGTGGAGAGGTTGTTCTGTTGGGCAGAGTCTGGTCTGTTGGCAATCTCGGCGATTCATATCCAGGGGTGTCCGAATATCTGGTGGATGCTCTCAGCAGAGCCATTCCATCCTCTGTGAATTTTTGCCACTATAAGGAGTTTGATTGTGGAGCTGACAGTATGCTGGAGTGTTCCGGTGATGGACCTATTTGCAATTGTGGCTGTTGCCAAGGTGTCTTGGTTTTGCTCCTGGAGTCGGGAGAGTTCGGCTTGGGCTGTGGATGCTCTCTCCTGCCCATGACCTCGGGGTCTTCTGTACGCGTTCCCTCTCTTTACTCTGTTTCTCAGTTTACTTCTGCAGGCCCAGTCTTTGGGGGTGTTGGTGGTCCTGTTTGCACAGGCTTGGCCTTGGGCCTCTTCGTTTCCTTTTCTGGTAGAACTGAGGTTGGAATTGGAGTGGTTACAGTTCCTGACTCATTCACCCTTGATGTTACCTGTGTTGCAGCAGGATGGTCTGTCCCAGATGCGCTTGGTGGCCTGGAGGTTAAACGCCTAGGGCTACTGCATAAGGGGGTTCTGCCTGGTTTGACTTCGACTATGAAGACTGCTAGTTACTCTACTACCAATAAATCTTACTTGAGGCACCGGCGTTCTTTCAGTAGGTGGTGTTGTGGTAAGGGTTTGGAATCTGCATCCTCTACCTTATTTGTGGTGATGTTGTTTTTCCAGGAAGGGGTTTCCTTGGGATTGAAGGCCTCCTCCCTTCGTCTTCAGTGGCTGTAATTAAGGCTTTCTGTTGTTCTTGGGACAATCCCTCTGATCTTGATGGTCTTACTGGTCTTCTTTTCAAGGGGTTGCATAATGTTCTGCCTGTGCCTCTGAAGCACTTTCTATCTTGAAATCTGTCTCTGGTTTTGGAGGCCTTGATGTCTTCTCCGTTTGAACCTCTGGGGTCTGTGGATTTCTGTTTTTCTTTTAAAACCTTCTTTTTGGTGGAGGTTTCTTCTTCTCACCAGTTAAGTGAACTTTGTCTGTAGGAATTTTGAGGAGAGGATCGTTTTACGTCCTTTCCTTGCCTTTCTTCCTAAAGTAGATACCCAGTTCCATCAGGACCAGGAATTGATCCTGCCATCTTTTTTATTTAATATCCTACCTCCGAATCTGAAGTAAGGCTGCAATTGTTGGATGTCAGGAGGGTTCTCCTGATCCATATGGAACGGGGAAGTAATACTCCAAAAACTTACCAGTAACTGCATTACTCTGATTCCTACTCCCTAGCCTCTATTCATTACATCCCTCGCTCCTTCCCTGTTATTCGAGGCCAACCTTTTTGTATGGTTTCTGATTATGTGGCATTATAGGAGGTTGGAGGGGGTTGAGGGATTTATAGAGGGAAACAGAAGAAAGTGGTAGCATGTGGTAAGGGTGTCTGATGAGGCAGGGGTGCCTCATAGGTGTAATGAACTCCATGGATATTATTGGTAGCACTTTTGACCAGCTAACCAATAAGTTGTACACCATGGGTCTCTCTTCAGTCCTAGCTGACCTACCTATACAGCCAGTGCCAAACATAAAGAATTTCAGTCAACAGGTTTCACTTATTCAACATCAAATTTCAACAGGTTTCACTTATTCAACATCAAATTTGGACGTGGCTGGACTCTGACCCCTCTCCAGGCCGTTCTCCTGTTTATCATGCTGTGCTACACCAGAGACAGTCTGGCTGCCATCAACCGGTCTGGGGTGACTTGCACTGCGCCTCGTGTGGATCCCTTATGCGGCCCTTATACGTGTGGATGCGGATGTCTCACACTTTCTGCCCCCGTAAGTAGGGACTGTAGGGATGATATCGCTGTGGCCATCAGTCCACAGTCTTGTATCAGCATCTGGAACTTAAACGCTAGGTCGCTTGTCAGGCACCATCTAGATATTTTCGATCTGCTAGATAAGGATGCTCCTGACTTATTTTGCCTGACGGAGACCTGGCTGCAGGATGCCGACTCGGCCATTGTCAATCTGGCCTTCCCGCCGGAATACTCGGTATTCACTTTGAACCGAGCTTCTAGAGGCGGAGGAACAGCCCTTGCGGTTAAGTCCTGCTATTCATGTACGTGGCATGGTCAAAAAATCCCGGGTTGCGAAAGTGCATTGTTTAAGGTAGCTATTACACCTAATTTCACCCTGTTGGGGCTACTGATATATCGGCCCCCAGGGAGTGAAGTGGCTTTTAGAGCGGCGCTACCGGACGCCATTAGTGAACTGGCTGCGGGGTGCTACAATTTCTCCATCATTGGAGATTTAAATCTGCACTTTGACAACATAGCTAGCCCCACGGTGTCCAGTTTTGTGGCCGATCTTGAGGCGCTCCAGCTGATTCAGCTGGTGGCACAGCCCACCCATTCAGGGGGTCATACCCTCGATACGTTTTTTACCAATCATACGGAACCCTGCATTTCCAGCTACACACCTCTAGCATGGACTGATCATTATTTGATACATATCCATTGCCCTACACCGGCTATACAACCTAAGCCAGTGGTGTGTTCTATTCCAAGACGTCGTTGGAATACACTCAAGCTGGACGAGTTTTTCCATCTCCTATCGGCCGACTCATTTGACATCACGGGGTCGGCTGATCAGGTCTATGACAGGTTTTGTCATTGGGTTTCTAGGGCTTTAGACACACTCATTCCCATGGTATGTTGTAAAACTGGAACCGGCAAAGCCAGCCCTTGGTACGATGACTCGCTACGGGCACTGAAGGTTTCTTGTAGGCGTGCAGAGCGGGCTTGGCGCAAGTCTTATAACAGCATGAAGAAGGTTCTCTACCTGTCTACGGTGAAACTGTATCACCGGGCAGTGTGCAGAACCCGTGCCGCCTTCTATGCTGAACAATTTAGGACGAGTTCGAACCCGTCTAAGGCTATTTTCAAGGTGCTGAAAGACCTCACGGCCAAAAAGGTAACTTCGACGCATCAGAGCTCGGTGGAGCACTGTGAAAAACTGGCAGAGTTCTTTCTGGAAAAGGTTAATGCCATTTATCAAGCCTTTGCGGTGGCCACCCCCTCGGCTAATCCACCTCTTAAGCCGTTATCATCTGAGGGGTTGCATTCCTTTCCTATCCTAACACCTGATGGTCTCGACATCTTGGCTCGTCAGGTGAAGTCTGGCTCCCCAGAGGACCCGCTTTGCCCAGCTGTGTTCAAAGACCTAGCGGTACATGAGATCTCGCCGCTATGCTCTCTGATCAACTCGTCACTCACATCTGCCGAGGTCCCACTGAAGTGGAAGCAAGCCATGGTTCGTCCTATCCTCAAAAAACCTAGCTTGGACGGTAGCAAGCCTGAGAGCTATCCGCCAATTTCACTCCTGCCGTGGCCGGCCAAGGTGACTGAGGCGCATGTCAACGCAGTCCTCTCGGAACATCTCCGCCATGCAGATATCCTCGATGCTACGCAGAATGGGTTTAGGGCCGGTCATAGCACGGAGACGGCTCTGCTGTATATGGTGGAGCATCTTCGCTCCGTGCTTGACGCGGGACAAACTGCAGCGCTGGTGCTACTAGACCTGAGCGCTGCCTTTGACACCGTCTCGCACCCGATCCTTCTGTGGCGCTTAGAGGAGGCTGGTGTCACCGGCATTGCTCTCCAGTGGTTTCGGTCATTTTTAGCCAATCGGGCCTTTAGCGTGACCGTCCCACCTTACCAGTCCAAATTCCATCCGTTGAACCTGGGGGTCCCCCAAGGCTCCTCGCTGAGTCCTATGTTGTTCAATCTTTACGTAAGGCCACTGGCTGAGGTTGTCAGGCAATGGGGTATGACAATGGTGTCATACGCCGATGACACCCAGCTAGCGGTTACGATCAGCGGGGATGCCGAAGTCGATGCCCCCAGGTTTCAACAAGGACTGCGGGCGGTCGCCAGCTGGATGACGTCCAACTGTCTCCAGCTGAACGCTAGTAAGACCGAGGTCATGGTCTTTGGCAAACAGCCGGAACTTTGGGGAGAGAGATGGTGGCCAGGGGACCTGGGTCCTGCTCCCATCCCAGTCGCCGAGCTTAAGAACCTCGGGGTCTGGCTGGACCCTGCCCTTACGTTTGTGTGCCATACCAAACGTACGGCGGCCTGCTGTTTTGGTATTCTGCGTGGGCTTCGTCCAGTGCTTAAGTTTTTCGATGCCCCCACGAGGCAGCTCATGATCCAAGCCACTGTCATCTCTAGGCTGGATTATGCGAGTTCCCTACTGGTTGGACTGAATCAGGCAGAGATTGGGCGTTTACAACGGATCCAGAACGCCGCAGCTAGATCGGTGGTAGGCTTACCAAGATTCTGCCCGACCTCTAGCACTTTGCGTTCACTGCACTGGCTCCCGGTGGCCCAGCGGATCCAGTTTAAGGTCCTCTGTGTCGCCTACAAGATTCTGAAGGGGTCCCCAGCAACGATTCTTATGGCTCTTCTAGCTCATTACACCCCAACCCGAGCCTTAAGATCTGCGGACTTGGAACTGGCTGTTGTGCCACGCTTTAAACGGAGTAGGGCAGGAGGGCGTTCGTTTCAAGTTCGCGCGGCGGTTCTGTGGAACTCCCTGCCCCCGGCGATTCGTGCCGAGAGGGACCTGCTCTCTTTTCGCCGTGCGGTGAAAACTTTCTTATTTGCTTAGTTTTTACACTGTTTGATTATTGTTTTCGTTGTGTTGTGCTGCTGCCTTGTCGGGCGCCAGGACGCTCCTTAGCTGGAGCATCTGTGCGCCAAATAAAAACGCATAACATAACATAACATAACATAACTAGGAGAACCCAACTTTGAAACACTCATGCCCAGATCAGCTCCTGCAGAATGCAATATCTATGCGTCCCCAAAATATCCTATTTTGGCTGCAATGAGTGCTATCAGCAATACTTTAACTAAAATGTTCGACACTTTGATCAGAATGCCACATTGACTAATCAAACCATCTCACTAAAGTGTTTGAAACTAATCCAGAAACACACAAGAAAACATATAGAGGACTTCTGATGTAGGGGAACTTGCATGAAGAACTAATGACAAAGGTGCAATACTTATTGAGAGTTGATACAGATATATTACATTTATTGCAACTATTATCAATCAAATGTAAGGGCCTACATGAAGGTTTGGATACATTGCAAGATCAAAGCCAAAAAAGCAGGCCTATGGCAAAGGCCCTTTTTGAACATTACACACAATTAATGCATTGGGCAGAGATCACCAACTCAGGACAAACAGGAAATGAACAATAATAAGAGAGACCACAATCACACAAAAATTAACCATGTTTTCTACAGAAATATCGCTACAGACCAAATCTATGGGACCTCTCCAAGACCTGGATGTTTAACCACCACCAGCAGTAGTTACAACAATCAATATTAGCTTAGTATCACCTCAGGATTCCTTTCAGCTCGATATACATATGTGGCATTTAAATACATTACATATATTGAACAAAACATCTCCCTAAGAATCAATCTGAACAGACTAATCCAATGCTTATGGTGGATGAGCAAAGCAATTATCCTATTTTTGAGAAAAATCAAAACGAAAAATAACAATTGAAATGCCTAAAAGTCAATGCTATGTCTGAACGATAACCATATAAAAATATTTTCTGATGTTAGCCCATCAACTGGAAACCTAAAATCTGCGACAGGGAGCTACTGACAATAATACAGTGCAAACCTTATAAGAACCCTTCCAACAGATTGCACATTCTCAAAACTGTATCAAGGACAGCAGGAACTACAAATGACCATAACAACCAGACGAACAACACAAAGGGTAACATAATATACTAACCATGGTAATAGCAAAAGTAGGAGCTTCAATATTATGGGAGAAAGACCTTGTCACCAAGTAAGCACTGTCAAGAAGATGCTCTGGAATCTGATTGTAAGGTTTAAAGGATAATGTTTAATGGCATCTCATAATTAATTAAAAAAAACTACAAAACTCATAGTTAGAGAGGGTAAGCAGATTAAACAAGTCTATTCTCAAAGAGAAAGATACACTGCAAGACATGGTTCCAGCCAATAGAAAAAATGTGACATCTGGCATCAAGCTGTAATTAGGACACACTGGTCCACAAAAGAGATCAAGTTACATATTATAACCAAACACAAAGGACAGTAAAGGAGATGTATAAAATATTTCCTGTCTTAACCCTAATCTTCGGGAAATTACTTGACAGTCCCAAGTGAAATAGCACCACATGTACCCAGGGCCTGCAAATTAAATACTATCAGTGGGTCAGCAAAACTCATTGTGATCCTTTAAAGTAGCCTTTTCAAATATGTCGCAGGCCTCCAACACCAGCTAGTAAGCAGTTCTAACCTTCCATTTCGACCTGGGAAAACACAATTTTCGAGCCCTAAACCTTCCTTTTTAATACATATAGGTCACCCCTAAGTTGGGTCCTATAGGCTCCATTAGAGAGGGTGCCATGTATTTAAAAAGCAGGACATGTGGGTGTAGGGTTTACATGTCCTGGTAGTGAAACAACTCTTAAAGTCATTTTTCTGTATTATGAGGCCTATCTCTCCCATTGACTAACATGTGGCTACCTTATTACATTTAATATGTGATTACATTTGACTGGGAACATATCAAGATATGCTTCTTAGACTCAAATGAATTGTATTTTAAATTGCTCTTTAGTGGTAAAGTTGGAATTTAAGTTACAATCCATACAATGCCATATTTAGAAGGCTTTTTTTTCTAGTAAAACTGCCTACAAGGGATTTTATTTCAATGTAGTGAAACAATATTTAACAATATCACTCATGAGTGCCCAAACAAGTGGCCTCAAAAATATGAATTTTATAAATAAATTTGTATAATCAAGAGTGAATAAATCAGAAAATAAATGAACAGTGGGTGCAGTCCATTTTTGTAGAGATTTATAATAAGATAAATTAAATCAAAGAGTACAAAACAGTATTCACATATACCGAAGTGACAGAGATTGACAGACTCCAAAATGAAAAAATATATCTGATACTCACTTATGTAAATAAACTATTTCTAAAACCTTTTTACTGAAAGACATTTTTCTTTCACATTCTGTGTTTACTGTGCAACAATATTATTTCATTGATAACAAGCATTTGCAATGCAATAGGTTTCGCAGTAGGAAAGTTTGAGCTATTGGTATTGTAAATGACAATTTTTTTATTTATGTGTAGGTTTTGAAAATAGCGAAATTAATATCTTTGTCATTTACAATGCCAATAGTTTTAACTTTCGCAAATGTGACACCTATAGCATTTGTAATGCAATATGTGTTGTATTTACGTGACTTAGATGTATTGATATTGCAAATAACAATGGCTTTTAATTTTCTTTAATAATTAATATTTAAATAAAAGTTATTGTAATTTATAATGGCAGTAGCTTAAACTTTTGTAAATAACTTCTGTGAAGATTATGTTCAGTGTATTTTATTGTGACGAAAATCCAAGACCAAAAGTGAAATATTAACATCTTTTTGTGACATTTGTAATAAAGCTTGAAACATTGAGAGAACATATTTGAACTAGTTGTTGTTGAATGGTTGCACAGATTGATGCTGTGGTGGCGCTGAGTGATATTGTGATGGCAAACGAGTGATGCTGTGGCGTTCAGTGAGGCTGTGGTAGCGCATAGTGATGTTGTGGTGCCCCTGAGTGATGCGGTAGTGGTGCTGAGTGATGCTGTGGTGATGCGGTAGATAGATAGAGTGAGTGCGATAGATAGATAGAGTGAGGGCGATAGATAGATAGAGTGAGGGCAATAGATTGATAGAGTGAGGGCAATAGATAGATAAAGTGAGGGCAGGGCGATAGATAGATAGAGTGAGGGCAATAGATAGATACAGTGAGGGTGATAGATAGATAGAGGGAGGGCTGTATAAATGCCAGAGAAGACAGAACATAAAGGAAACCGTCAGGTATGATACACTGGCCACACCAGTAATTGAAATGTTCCACAAATGAGTTCTCCAGTGTTTAAATAACAAGGAGGATGCTATCTGCCCATGTGCATCAATCTAGGTATGTATTAATCTTGTTTGCGAGCTCATTCAGGGATATAAGTTTCAACTTGATCCAGCCTGCACTCAGCTTTTTGCAGGTTGTTATCTCTCTCCTTCCAGTCAATATTTTCTCTTTGGATGCTGGGACTTGTATTTCTGAGTTTATAAGGGATAAACCGGACAAGTCCCAAAGGACATAGCAAATAAAAAACATTTAAAAACACCCACCCACAACAAATAAGCACAGCTGTTCTGACTGGCAGACATGTCAAATTTGAGAGCTCTGACCTAATACTTTGCTCAAGTGAATGATGCACACAGGCTTCGATAGTTGTAAGTGCTCTGGTGACGGAGGGTACAGCCTAGGGTGACCAACTGGCATTGGTGCAAATTCAGGACGGGGAATGTAAAAATTCAGAACAAAACTTCGAGACAAAAGTTATGTTTTACAGTCACGTCAGAGGTGGTTGTGCAATAGCATATAAGTAAGTAAATAGACAACCACCTAAGTACAAGTCCAAATAAGTTTATATTCGGTTGAGACAATCATGCATGTCACGGTTTTTCAGTATGGCCGCAGCTTGCTACCTTAGACGATTCAAAATTTGCATCTCGCTCCAGCAGGTACATTAGTCACCAGACAATGGTGAACCACACCTGAATATAAGTGAGGCCGCTTTCATTGTTGATTGAAAACTACTGGATATACAAGGAACTTCTCAGTGCCAGCCCCCAGTAACAAAACCGCTCTCCCCCCCTTTCTGCCTCCCAGTGAAACACCTAATGCCCGGTCCGGCCAGTCCGGCCTTGCTACCACCCTCCATTGGTGCCCCTCATCTTCACTTATACAGTCTCTCATGTGTATTTAATTTCTTTTATAGTGTTTCTCATCCCATCCCAAGTATGTAGGGCAGGGTGTCGGAGTACGTTACATCACACACACATTATATAGAGACAATGACTCATATTAGCGTGAAAGTCATAGTATGGGAAATGTTACTTAAGATAATGGGTGCTACAAGGTGTAATCATTCTTTCTTCCATCATTCAGTCTTTCACCATTCATTCTGTCCTTCCATCTGTGTGCCCATCTCTATCCAAACATATTCAACAATTTGCAAACCTATCCACCATATATCCTTCCTTCCATCATTTCACTCATCCATCCCTTCATCTACCCTTTCACCCATCCATCATTCATCTACCCACCCTTTCACCCCATCCATCCATACAGTCATCCATCCACTCTTCCTCCCATCCATCTATTCACTCACCCATCCATTCACTTACTCATCCATACACCCATTCACTTGCCCATCATCTACCCTTACACCCATACATCAATCAATCATTCAATCAGGGAATTTGTAAAGTGCACTACTTACCCTTGAGGGTCTCAAGGCGCTGAGGGGAGGGGGTGCTGCTACTGTTCGAAGAGCCAGGTCTTGATGAGCTTCATGAAGGTGAGCAGGTCCTGGGTCTGCCGCAGATGGGTGGGGAGGGTGTTCCAGGTCCTGGCGGCGAGGAAGGAGAAGGATCTACCGCCGGATGTTGCTCATTGGATGTGAGGGGCAGCTGCGAGGGCGAGGCTGGCGGAGCGGAGCTGGCGGGCTGGGAGGTAGAAGGTGAGTCTGTTGTTCAGGTAGGCTGGTCCTGTGTTGTGGAGTGCATTGTGCACGTGGGTGAGGAGCTTGAAGACGATCCTCTTGTCGACGGGAGCCAGTGCAGGTCTCTTAGGTGGGAGGTGATGCGGCTGCGTCGAGGGATATTGAGGATCAGGCGGCGGAGGCGTTCTGGATGCATTGCAGCCGTTGTAGGTGTTTGGTCTGGATTCCTGCATAGTGCGTTGCCGTAGTCCAACCTGCTGCTGACCATGGCTATTTATTTACCTTTTCGCTCATCCATACTTCCACTCATTTACTCATCCATCCATCCTTTCTTACATTAGCTATCCATTCACTATTTCAATGATTCATTCATTCATCCTTTCAGTAATCCATCCAGCCATTCACACATTCCTTTACTTATTTACTTTTCCACCTTTTCACATTATGAGCTGAGCCTTTGTCTGCAGAGTCGCAGACAGAAGAGGCCTATCAAGAACTTCACCTCGCTGTAGTTCCTAAAGAGGGAGGGTGGGGGAGGGTTCACTATGCCCCTGCACATAGGCAATCTGAAAACGTAGAAGTCATGAGTCTTGCATGATGCACAGTGCCAGGATGTGAGGTGACTATGACATGGTGTTGTTTTCACGGCTTTAAGTGGTGTAAAAAAACTTGGGGGTCTCTTCAAAGTGTGTGTTCGATGTAATTAAGGGCGTGGTTTAAAACACCTAGGCAAAAAATCTGCACTTAGCATAGTCTTACGCCCTACTGGTATTATGTTGTTTCTGTCACTGCATTCAGATGTACAATACAGGAAGTATAATTACACCAACAAGAAGCCAGGACTATTGGCTTTGTCAATGGGTGTTAGTTGCTTAAAATGAAAAAGCAGAAACCAGGGCTTTGTTGAATATAATATTGAAAATACCATACTCTAAAATGATGGGACAGTAAAAGAACGATAACCCCTTCTTTTTAACTTGTTTTTCAGGCGTCTTTAAATAAACAGGTTTTTTCACATTGCAACAAGGGCGTTTAACCTTTTCTTTTTAACAGATTGCCCTGCTGTACACTAAGGTAGAAGGAGGCCGCCACATGCTTTAACACCCCCAGACTGCCACATTGTCATTCTGTATGTGGCAATCAGCCACATACAGAATTTCAAGGGGCGGGTGAGGCTGATTTTGTGCTCCAGGAGGAGCGCGAGGCGGCCCCATCAAGGGGGAGGGTGAGACCTCTCACAGGGGAGCAGTGTTGCTCCCTGTGATGGCCAAAATTACGGACAAAAGGCTTCCGTAAAATGGATCCTCACGGACAACGGACGTGAGGTCCCAATTACGGACTGTCCGTGAAATATACAGATGGGTGGTCACCCGAGTACAGCCCCCAGCTATGGCCACGGTCTCTTACCTGTGCTCAAGTGAGCGAGAAGGCGGTCCGGTCATCTGTTCTTCCAGACCGTCGGCACTGTCAGATTCGGAGTGAAAAGCAAACCACAACTTTTAAAAAAAAATTCTCTGAAGCAGATGAAGGGATTTGTCCAAAATCAAAGGATGTTGAGCCCACGCCAGACTTGAGGGTTGATTTCAAGTAAGGTTATATATAATATATATAAAAAAGAGCACCATAATACACTGAAACTTGTTATGAGTTTAGTTTGTTTGCAAACTCTACAAATGTTGGTTTGTATGTAAGCCCACAGGAGCCTCTAATGCCTGCTCCTAATGAATCCAGCACTGCTGTCTTGTATTATTTCGGCCTCCTCCTGTTTGAAATGGGGATGGACAGGAAGCGCAGAATGATAGAACAAAACATGTTAGACAGCAATCGAGCGAGGAAAGCCGCCACTTACCTGATAGACCCCGCCACCGCCAGGAGTCACACAGGGGCTGCCATGCACTCGAGTGCACGCCGCCACCGCCAGGAGTCATTCTAACACTGACAAACCGCGCCGCCGCTCCGGGACTACAATTCCCGGCTGCCTACGTGGCGGCGCGCTCTGTGACACCGCGCCAGTGCCAGGAGGCGCACAAAAGCAGCGCTGCGCCCGGCGGAGTGGGGGAAACGAGCGAGGAAAGCCGCCACTTACCTGATAGACGCCGCCACCGCCAGGAGTCACACAGGGGCTGCCATCCACTCGAGTGCAAGCCGCCACCGCCAGGAGTCATTCTAACGCTGACAAACCGCGTCGCCGCTCCGGGACTACAATTCCCGGCTGCCTACGCGGGGGCGTGCTCTGTGACACAGCGCCAGCGCCAGGAGGCGCACAAAAGCAGCGCTGCGCCCGGCAGAGTGGGGGAAACGAGCGAGGAAAGCCGCCACTTACCTGATAGATGCCGCCACCGCCAGGAGTCACACAGGGCCTGCCATCCACTCGAGTGCACGCCGCCACCGCCAGGAGTCATTCTAACGCTGACAAACCGCGCCGCCGCTTCGGGACGACAATTCCCGGCTGCCTACACGGTGTCGTGCTCTGTGACACCGCGCCAGGAGGCGCACAAAAGCAGCGCTGTGCCCCGCCTCGCGGGAAGCGAGCGGGTCACCCGGGGCGAAGCCCGGGCAAAGGGCGGGCCCTCTACGGCCCTCATCGGCAGGAAGAGACAGGGACAGGGCCCAAAACTCTGCCCAAATAATTTCCTGTAAGTTTTTCTTACTTATATTGAAGCTGCAATTGCTGAAAAGCCATCCTGTGTTCTGGTATCATATGACTTTATTTTGCCGTTATTCTCTACGTTGACTTTCATCATGTCCACAGCAAAATCGATTATAGCAATTAACACCATTGATAACTACATGGTCCAGAAGGTTGCAAAAATTAACAATGATAGGAGATCCTCACTGGGGTTGAGCCTTTCACCTGAACTGCCACTTGATAATACGCCTCTACCCACACCTGCCTTTGACATTAGCAATGAGGTATTTCAGACACCTGAGAATAATCCATTAACCCAGCTACTAGTAGCTATTGCAGACTCAGCCTCTGAGAGCATACCTGACGAAGAAATAATACTGCTAGAAGAGGAGCCCCCAGCACCGGTACCAGCTCCAAGAGCTGTTAAGGGGGGGGAGAAGAGCCTATCCAAACGGGGCGGGCTTCGCTCAAGTAAAAAACGCCCTGATGCATCCCCATTGGAAAACATTGGTGAAGATATAAGGGGAATCTCTGGAGGGAAGTTACTCTTGGACGAAGACCAATTTAAGAAACTGCTAAACGCCCTAGATAGTAAAATTAAAATTATTACTAAACCTCTCCTAAGTAAAATAGATCACCTCACAGAAGAGGTGAATAGACTGAGGGCCTTCTGCAAAAATCACTAGAAGAAGCAGCAAACATTCCCAAGCAGAAAACACGTAGAGTCGAATCAAAAAATACACAGACTGACTCCAAGTTAGAATTACTGGAAAATACTCCCCTTATCCCCATGTTGACTACTGACACGGGGGGGGTTCTAGGGGATTAGATATTCACATTGGTGAATCTGAAGGGCTAAGCCAAAGGGACAGAATGACAGATTCTAATATAGAGAAGGGGCCCGTAGAACTAATTGTGGAGGCATCTCCCCTGATATTGGTCTTGGCAAATGTTCCCCTCTTAGAACCGGGGCAAGTTGAGAATACTCCTTCCCTGATAAATAAATCACTTCACTTGTTATCAAGGAACATGGCCTTCACCCCGGGAGGTATGGACCAGCTGGCACAAGAAGTTGTGAAAGCTAGAAGAGTAGAATGGATCGTGGGTGGTACCAAAAAATTTAAAGGGGATAGCGTAGATCCACAGAAATAGTCCCGTTAACGCTAGATTTTTTCTATGCAAAAAAAGGGAATACCCTAAATCCCACAGTGCTTAAAACAAAATGGAATCCTGTACTAAAAAAAGGTAAACCCCTCAGTATGAGAAGCAATTGGGGCATACCGTTGGAGAATAGATTCTCTGCCCTTTCTGGCCTCAACGAGTGTGATTGACTGAAAGGGCGGATGACTATAGTAAAGGATAACACAACAGGGATTCAAGAGAGGGGTACAGGGGTCGCTATGAAGCTTATTGCAACAAACTTTAGCAATGATAGGACACTTAGTTCTAGTAGGGAATCTTCTTGTATTGTGGGGCAATTGACACGGATTCCACGCACTATTGAATGTAGCGGGGAAACTAGCCCCCCACCCATTTTGATCCACTCCCCGCATGTAACACCATCACAAGGGAGGGTCAGCCAGTCGAAGACAGGTCTTAAATTTCTTTCCTGGAATCTGGCGGGAATTCACCATAAATGAGAGTCTCCTGAATGGGGTGAATTTGTTGACAGCCATGATGTAATTATGTTCCAGGAAACCTGGGCAGTGACCCCTGTTTATTGGCTGGGCTTTCTAAATTTTATTGCCCCCGCGAAAAAGAATCCAAAAGGGCGGCCCTCAGGGGGTCTAATCACATGGGTACGCCAATCTTTAAAATGTACTATTAAAGTGAGGCCCGTTAACAACTGTGATTTACTCCCAATTGTGATAACATGGGCCGATGGCCATGAGTTGGCCCTCTACAACATCTATGCCAGGGGAACTCAAGGGGGTAAAGCCTCTGAGGTGGTAGTAGCATTAGATAATGACTTAGATGATCTTCCAACACACACCATCATCCTAGTGGGGGGAGATATGAATACTACATTCGAACCACTAGGTCACGAGGATAATGAAATGTCCCTAGCTGAAGATACTAAATGGGGAGTCCCTCAATTGGATTTACCTGTGGAAAAGAAATGGACTGAGGCGGCAATACAGGTGAAGAGTTTGTGCTTGGCTAGGGGGTTGAGGGCAGTAAATGGTCGCACTCCCTCAGACCTCCAGGGTGTGCATACCTTTGACAATACAAGATCAAGTAGTCGGATAGACTACATCCTTGTAGATGTTAGAGATTGGCACAAGATAACAGATATGAAAGTGACATCTAGATTAGAGAGCGACCACAACCCATTGTGCTTGCTCTTTAATCTGGACCAAGGAGAAAGTTCACCTAACCAGGAAATGGGCCTTATGCCGCTAGATGTCATTCCAACTAACAACCCCCGTCACATTAAATGGGCATCACTGATGGATAAGCCTGGGGATACGCATGACTTACTGGAGGTTGTCAGTAAAGAGGTCAGCAGATTGCAGGCTCATTGTAATGAACCAAATTTTCACAAATTAATTGAGTCACAACCCAAGTTTTTGTGATTTTACAGGGGTTTTTCTTAAAAAAAGTTCAGTAGGGGAAGGGTGCTGGCCCCCAGAGAAAGCGAGGGTGGTATGATCATTCTTGTAGAAAAGCATGGCAGAACCTCAGCCTAGCGTTGAGGTCTAAAGAAGGAGTGTTGAAGGCCAGGGATGATTATAGAAAAGCTCAAGCTAAGGAAAAAAGGTTGTGGGACGAAAATCAATGGTTAGATCTTAAAAAAGCCTGTGCAGCTAAACAGCAGAAAGAGTTTTGGGCTATCTTAAAATGGGGTAGGGGGGAATTGCTGAGTGTCCAAAAAATCATGTAGCAAAGGAAGCATGGGTGGATTTTTTTAAACCACAATATGCGGACATTTCGACCTCGCTATCCCATTCGTTCCCCAAAATGGTATTTTTTAGCCATGGAATATTCTCATTGAAAGATGTAAATGTAGCATTGGACGGGGTGACTAGAGGTAGGGCGCCAGGAATTGATGGAATACCGGCAGATGTATTTTTATCTGACCGGGTTAGCTGGTACCAATATTTTGTATGGCTTGCGAATTCTATCGCACAAGGAGCAATGATATCAGCATCATGGAAGGGTGCGGAGATTATCCCAGTTTTTAAAAAAGGGGATAAGGCTTTACCAAGTAATTATAGGCCCATCAGCCTTATCGATTCAGCTCAAAAACTGATGGATAGAATGATGCAAAACAAAATTCAAGCCTGGATAGATGATAAGGATATCCTTTCCCCGTACCAAGCTGGCTTCCGACCCCTAACTAGCTCCGTCGACCAGGTATTCCATTTTTTAACTCTTTACTGGAAATACGTGACCTTGACAAATGGCCCATTATATGCTGTTTTTGTTGACTTGAAGTCAGCATTTGACTTAGTACCCCGACAAAAACTATGGATTGTTTTAAGTGAACTTGGAATCAGCCCTGCGTTATTGACCTTGCTCGTGCGCATGCACGAAAACAACTACGCTAGGATTAGGTGGGGTGCACAGGGGGACGTCACAGACTCTTTCCCCGTGGAGCGTGGGGTAAGACAGGGATGCGTCCTGGCCCCCGCCTTATTCTCCCTTTACATTAACGGCATAGTAGACTTTTTAAAGAAATCCCCAACAGATGCCCCAATGGTAGATGGGGAGCGGGTTCCAGTATTAATGTTTGCTGATGACACTCTACTGGTCTCGCGGACCCCAAGTGGATTACAAAAGACAATTGATGCATTTGGAGATTTCTGTCGGATTCGGGGATTGGAGTTAAATACTACAAAGACCAAGTTTGTGAATTTGAATCCTGCTAAGCAATTCAAGGGAAAAATACATTTTAATGGGTCCTCTTTGGAAGAAGTGAACGCTTTCACCTACCTTGGTATTTCTTTGCAGGGTAGTATGAATTGGAAATCTCATATGGACTCTGTGGTCTTAAAGTTCCATCAGTTGGCCGGGGCCATAGCACAAAAATATAAATCCTCATTAACAAAACCTATTCAGCCTATAATGGAGATTTATAGTATGAAGGTGCTGGGCGCCTGTATTTATAGATCAGAGCTATGGGGCTTTACCAATCTGAGCGTCTTGGCTACTGCAGAAAACAAATTTCTTCGCCGGTTGGTTGGTGTCCCGCAGAGTACTCCATCGATTCCGCTCCTATATGACCTTGGGAGGAAAAAGATCGAGGACATGGCGCCCACTTTTATATTGGAGGCGCATAAAGACCACTCCTGAACTGGGTCATTATGCATCTGCTCTTAAAGACATTATCAGCTTTGATCGGTTCCATAAAATAACCTGGCTTAAAGAAATTAGGAACTTGCTTCAAAAATTGCACTTAGACCACCTATGGACTACCACTGATCCCTCCGCCTTTCCATCTAAGGCGCCACTGAAAACAATTTACTGGGACATGGTACATCATTCTGTTTTAATTTCCAATCAACCGTCTATGTTGGCATCCCAGTACTTGGAGTCTAAAATAATCCCTAAATGTGAACAGTACTGGGATTTGATCACAAAACCCTTGGATAGAAAGTTGTATTTCCAGTTTAGAGTTGGCTTCCTACCTTTAAATGCTTTTACTTTTAAATGGTCTCCAGACAATGTAAATACATGTTGTTACTGCAAGGTACACGTTGAGGACATCCCACATTTTTTGTTTGTTTGCCCACTATATGCTGCCCCAAGAAGTAGATGGCTAAAACCGGTTTGCAGGAACCTGGGTATAAGGAAATACCTAGAAGCACTAAGAATATTAAGATCAAATTGTGCTCCCAGTCTTGCAATCCCCTTAGCCAAATACTTGGGATGGGCCTGGATAATTTGCACGCGCACTTTAACTGCAATTGATTATACATGATGGAAAATATCTAATTTTAAGATCAATCCCATTTATCATGAACTAGGCACTGTGACTCTGATTTCTTATGTATGAATTTTTTTAAGCTGAAAGAATTCGCCAGCATTTTTGTATTTGATTGAATTTAATGTGTATTTTATGTCGATCTTAAACTTAGCGTAGTATTTATTTCTGTTTAGAATAGGGAAAAAATGCTTTTAGGACAATGCTGTCGAATAAAGTATTGAAACTTGTTAGACAGCAATCCATCTTTACATTAGTTCAAGACCATACCGTGTAGAAGACTTCACGATGACTCAGAGAGGGAAACTCTGTAAACTCCATACAAAGCTCTAGCGGCCGGGTATCCGGTTTAAAGGCCAGTCATGTGGCGATCATTTGTGCCATCTGACCACCATGAGTGACGGCCGTGCGTATGGCAGCTGCTTTTTGCTTTTTTTAAATTCAAAAATAAAAAAACAATGTTTCAGTGTGACAATGTCAACTTTGTGAGTACTGTTTGAAATAAGATAAAAGTGTTTTCGTTGAGAATATAGCCCTGTTAAATTGCAGAATCCTATCCTAGAAAGTGAGGAGGAAGGAACCCCTGTAATTTGAAGGAAGAGGAATCCCAAGGTTGCGGGGATGGGGGTGGGCTGGCCTGTAAAGTAGCAGGGACCCGACCGCTGGGATGGAGCCAGGTGGTGGAAGCTACCCACTCTCCCCCGCACACTTCCCATGCCTGCAGTCTATAGCGCAGGAGGAGGGCTGAGGCTGGCTGGTCTGTGGAGCAGACATAGGCAGCATGAAGGGCGGAGAGCAGCCCGCCAGAGCCAGCTGGTGGAAGCTGCCCACTCTCCCCTGCACACTTCCCATGACTGCCGTGGCTGGGCACAGTGTGGTAGTCCGGCAAAGCACTGGCACCCGGGAGCTGGCCTGCTGCTGCTGTGCCCGTGTGCCGTCCCTGCCTGTGGCGCCCTCTAACAGCTCGGTTTCCCGCTGCTCATGCTCCTTTCAGCCCTCCATGCTTTAATGCTGTGCATCTTTCCCAGCAACGTTGTAAACAATGGTGACATGGTTACTGGGAGGGAATCATGGGCCGCTAGGGGCCATTGCACATGTTTTTTTACGGTTTAACAGGCAGCTAAGACCGGGGCGGAAGGGAAGAGCCATGGTTAACGCGAAGTGGGAGATAGATGTGCGGCCACCATAAATATGAAGGTTAGCATGCCGCACTTTATAAAAACAGATGCATTTTGAAAGAAAAGGATTTTGGCGATGCATGCAATAATCCTCATGTATCACTACTGTTCCTATTGTGAAGCGCTCTGACACCTTCGGGTAAAGTCTGCGCTATATAAAAACGCATTAAATAAAATAAATAAAAACTATGCTTTCTGTGTGGGTTCTCTTCACGTATGTGTATTCCACAGAATAGTTGTTTCTCTGCTTGTTTGAGCTACTGTTTTATGGAAACATTTCCCGTCAGGTAACGTCCCAGCAAAGAAACAAGCAGACCCACGGCACACAATGATGAATAGTTCCATTGAGAAACGCTCGCGACTTGTACGAAGAAAGCGGGTTTAGTGGGAAAAACAACAAAACTGTTCGAGTCAGGAATGCAGACAATTTCACAAAAAAATACACATCTAAAGAAAGTGTAAAATAAACTGATCATGCTCCCGGGCTCACGAGGGTTGTTTCTGAATCACAAGAGTAATATATGACACCATAAGAAAGTAAAAGACTTGAAAGCCAGAATGTGTACACTCAAAGGGCAAATAATTCAAAGAAATGCTCCAGAGCCATGTGTAATACAAAAGACACGTCAGAACAGAGCAACCTTTAATACATAAGCCGCGACACAACAGTGATGGGGAATGTGCGTCACAGGAATGGCACCAACAACGTCGTGATATGTTTCACAGCACAGCACCGGAAGTCAGCCTGTATCACAAACGCGCAATGACAGCATAGCAGGGCAGTGAGTGTTATGGGAGCTACACTGCAGCATTATCGTATGTCTTGTGTAGCGTTGCAGGGCAACATTTAATATACGAGTCTTACCTGAATCGTAATGATGGTGCACCTGGACCTGGACTATGAGCTCATCATGCCCCCTAACTGCACTATTAGGAGCTGAAAGGGCTGTGGAAGGTGGGGTCCTCTCTGTACTTGGAGTCTAACACCTTTGCGCGAGACACAGGAAGCCAGGCGGGACTGCCCGGGACTACCTGGTTGAGGGCGGGGCCACCAGCACAGACAGGAAGCGGACGGGAGCCTACCCCGTGCTCCTGTGAAGAGAAGGGAGCAGGCGTGTGACCCAGCGGGGCTCCCGTGCTAAGGGAGTGCCCCGCCTGCTGCTGACCATGGACCGCTGCAGCTATGAGTCTGGGGAGAGAAGCGGAGGGGGCTCGAGGCACATTGCCGGTGCCCCCCCCCCCCAGTGAGGGAAGCCCCACGTGTGCCTGGTGAGGGGGGTGGGGTGTGTGTGTGTGTGTGCGTTTGTGTGTGTGTGCACGCGTGTGTGTGCGAGCGTATGTTTGCGTGTGTGTGTGTATGTGTGTGTGTGCACGCGCGTGTGTCTGTGTGTATGTGTTATCCACAAGCACTGTACGTATATTTGTGAGGGTCAATGTTGCTTACACTTAGATGAACACAGCGGCTTACATGTACACTGCAGCTTGCCAGAAACAAAGCAGAACACGAAAGTCATTAAGCGCTCTCACAACAGCAAAACGATAATAGTGAGGATTAATGTTGCTTACACTTAGATGAACACAGCGTTTTTGGCTTACATGTAAACTGCTGCTTGCCAAAAACAAAGCCAAACACGAAAGTCATTACTTCCGCTTGCCAAAAACAAAGCGAAAAATGAAAGTCATTACTGCCGCTTGCCAAAAATAAAGCGAAATACCAAAGTCATTAGGCACGCTCACAACAGCAGAACGGCAGCGCCCAGCAGAATCTGCACACGTGGTGCAAGCCTGCCAGCAGAGGCGCGTCCACGAGGTGAAATCGCTGAGGGCTTGCTCATGCCCATCCCCTGTCCAACATTCCCAGCAAGTGAACAACATAAGGTCTTTCGCTGGAATCAGCGCTTCGCGCTGCTAACACAAGCTCGACCTAAAAATGGATAAGGCTGGTTGATGTTTCGATCTTGTCATGTGATACATCTATTGGAAAATGTTGAATGTCTGACCAGAGTTTGTTACTGCAAAGTCTTTCAACTTTCTTTCTCACAAATAGATAATCAGTTTATATTTTTTTCAGATCTTCTTTAAGTTTTCACTATCCACCTTGAACAAATTATTTTAATATCTGAAATTGATGTAATTTCTAGAAAGTTTTTTTCAAGTTTACTACACAATAGGTTGGTCTGGGCTAATCCATCAATCTTTCTCTACATTTATCGCTACAATAGATTAGCTAGATTGTACGCCAAAGGTTCCTTTATGGCTGACACCTATAAACCATCCCCTTTTTTAGGTGTATATCTTCTTCTTTATAACATCTTTGGCTGACAAATACATTTTTTGTGATTATAGAGGGGTCCGCATTCTACATAAGAATCTTTCTACGGGAAGATGGTCTGTTAAATGTTTCACATGACAAGACCAAAGCATTGATCAGTCTGAGCCATTTTCATCAATGAAATAATATTGTTGTACAGAAATTGCTTACTTAATGTTAAAGTAAAATTTGTTTCTGTAAACACGCCACGCCCCTTTTAGGCCACGCCCCCCTCACCCGGCTTAAGAGACGCTGGAAAGTAGCGTCCACTGACAACCCTACTCCTGAGGCGGAAGCCGGGAGCGCTAGGGATTTTTTAAAAATTGAGAGTCACTGAATGAAAATTGTATTTTATTCTTCACTTCACTCGCTGCTCACCCTTTTGGGAGAAGCCCACACTCTGTGATCCTGCTCAGCCGATTGAACTCTGACTCAGAGGACAACAAACATTGCTGCCGCCATCTCGAGCGTGCACCCTGGCCACGCCCCTTTTAGGCCACGCCCCCCTCGCCCGGCTTAAGAGATGCTGGAAAGTAGCGTCCACTGACAACCCTACTCCTGAGGCGGAAGCCGGGAGCGCTAGGGATTTTTTAAAAATTGAGAGTCACTGAATGAAAATTGTATTTTATTCTTCACTTCACTCGCTGCTCACCCTTTTGGGAGAAGCCCACACTCTGTGATCCTGCTCAGCCGATTGCACGCTGACTCAGAGGACAACAAACATTGCTGCCGCCATCTCGAGCGTGCACCCTGGCCGCGCCCCTTTTAGGCCACGCCCCCCTCGCCCGGCTTAAGAGACGCTGGAAAGTAGCGTCCACTGACAACCCTACTCCTGAGGCGGAAGCCGGGAGCGCTAGGGATTTTTTAAAAATTGAGAGTCACTGAATGAAAATTGTATTTTATTCTTCACTTCACTCGCTGCTCACCCTTTTGGGAGAAGCCCACACTCTGTGATCCTGCTCAGCCGATTGAACGCTGACTCAGAGGACAACAAACATTGCTGCCGCCATCTCGAGCGTGCACCCTGGCCACGCCCCTTTTAGGCCACGCCCCCTTAACGCCCTCCTATCTACTATTTTAACATGTGCATCTATCGGAAGCGCAGCGGACGAGCGCAGCGGGAGCGCCGTCTGCGCGCCGAAGCCGCGCCTAAGGCAAGCCTGTCTGCGCCCGTCCGCGACCGGCCGGGGACAGGGGCCACCCCCCCTGGTCCTCCCCACAGGGTGCTATACCATCCTTCTACCCTTCACACATTGAACCTCCCTCCGTCCGACAGCTGTCACCATCAATACCACCCCCTGAAACTGCCTTCCTGCTGTCAGTACTGCAATACCAACTTGCCAACGGCTCGACTAAAGCAGACACAGCAAAACTTCTCCTTACTGCTCCTAAACTGTAGATCTCTGCCAAAACATAATGCAGAAATCTCACTTCTACTAGATGAGCGATCCCCTGATGCCCTCTTCCTAACGGAGACCTGGCTAACCCCAGACTGCGACCCAGATATAATTCAAGCCCTGCCATCAGGCTACCAAATCGAACGTAGGGACCGCGCACATGGAAAAGGAGGCGGCCTTGCCATCATTTATAAATCTATTTATCAATGCTACTGTACCTCCGACCCAATTCCAGACTGCGAAAGTATATCTTACTGTCTTAAGTTTACTCCTAACAACAGTTTAACAGGGGCACTTATATATCGCCCGCCAGGCCCACTTAAACAGTTTCCCTCCTCCCTACCTTCGCTTGTGGCAGAATCTGCCATGTCCTCTTCTAATTTCACGCTGCTGGGTGATTTCAACATCCATTTTGATGTTAGCACCGACTGCACCGCCAATGAGCTACTCTCTAGTCTAGCTGCGATCCAATTACAACAACTAATTAAGTCGCCCACCCACGACAAAGGTCACTTGCTCGACCCAGTATTTACCAACTGCCCCACTCTAACTGTCCGTACCATAACTCCTCTACCTTGGACAGACCACTATCTAATTTCCCTTAACTGGTCCACGGGGAAAGCCACGCCGCCGTCCCCCCAGACTTCACGGAAGATGAGAAATTGGTCTAAACTTTCCTTAGAGTCGTGGGCTAGCCTTCTTTCCAGCTCCAAACCTGTCCTTTCCAAAAACCCTGAACAGGACAGCATAATCTTCAACAAATGGCTAGAGAACTCCATCGACACCATCCTCCCCATAAGGAAAACGAAGCTAAAAAGAGCCCGAGAAACCGCCCCCTGGTACTCGGAGAAACTCAGGGAACTGAAAAGACAGTGCAGAAAAACGGAAAGAAAATGGCGCCTGGGATACGCCGCCACCGACAAAGAAAGATATAGAGAAAACATCAGAGCCTATAAAACAGAAATAAACTCTGCCCAAGCGAACTACTACACGGAGAAAATCATGGCAGCTCGCTCCAAACCTAAAGAAATATACCAGGTAGTAAAAACCCTCTCCAATATCCCCCCACCAATAACCACAACCCACGACCCCATTTCCCGCTGCAATGAATTGGCTAATTTCTTTTACCAAAAAATAAACAAAATATACTCATCATTTGCAGCCCCCAACCCAGAGGAGGTTACACCACAACCCACAAACGCTATAGAATACCAAGCGCAAGTCCATTTGAATGAATTTCCATTATTAGACCTGGAAGTACTCAAATCTCTCGCATCTCAGGTAAAATCTGGCTCCCCCCTTGACCCAGTACCCCCTAAAATAATGAACATGGCCGACCAGACCATCTTTCCCACCCTTTTGGACATTCTCAACTGCTCTATATCAACAGGAGTGTTCCCCCCTGTATAGAAACAAGCAATGGTGAGAGCATTGTTAAAAAAACCCAGCCTCAACCCCTCAGACCCTAATAACTATCGCCCAATCTCCCTGTTACCATGGGCAAGTAAAATTTTGGAGAAGTATATTAACCTCCATCTTACTAAATATCTTGAGGAGAACCTTCTATTGGACGCAACCCAAACTGGGTTTCGCCCCAAACACGGCACAGAAACGGCGCTGTTAGCTGTTACGGAAGAGGCCAGGAGGATCTTGGATCGAGGGGGATCAGTGGCAGTGGTCCTTCTCGATCTAAGCGCAGCATTCGACACAGTATGCCATAAAACTCTGCTGTCCCGACTGCTCGATCTTGGCATCTCAGGAAACGCCCTCGGCTGGCTGAGTTCTTTTCTCAGCAAAAGAACCTTCCAGGTCTTTGACGGCGACTCGTATTCTGAAAGCCAACCCCTGAACTGCGGCGTGCCCCAGGGATCATCATTGAGCCCCACGCTGTTTAATGTGTACATGAGGCCGCTGGCTGAGGTTGTTCGAAAATACGGTATCAAAATCATATCGTATGCGGACGACACTCAGCTGGTGGTCTCTCTGGCACAAAAAAACAGCGAGCTCCCCCAATCCAACCTGGCAGCCTGCATGGAGGATGTCAGAAGTTGGATGACAATGTCATCCTTAAAACTCAACGGCGATAAGACCGAGATAATGACCCTCGGCCCCCCCCCCTCCTTCACCTATGACCTGCCATGGCCGGCAAGTTTAGGGCCACCGCCAACTCCGAAGGAAGACATCAAAAGCCTAGGAGTATGGCTAGATAAGAAGCTCACCTTTAACACTCAGGCAACAAAAACAGCGGCAACCTGCTTTGGGATCATCCGAATAATGAAAAAAATCTTACCGATACTACCCTTTGAAGCCAAGCAGGTTGTCATACAGGGCCTCGTACAATCCAGGCTAGACTTTAATAACGCGCTATATCTAGGAGCCCCTGAGTATGTGCTGGAGAAACTACAACGAACACAGAACTGCGCTGCCCGCATTCTTCTCCAGATCCCGCGCAGACAGTCAGTCAAGGCAGGCATCAGATCTCTGCACTGGCTCCCTGTCAGACAGAGAATAAAATTCAAAACACTCTGCCTAGCGCACCAAGCATTCCACAGAGCGAGCCCCGAAATCAATCACTCACTTCTCTCCCCTTACTGTCCCGGCAAAACCCTTCGTTCCACTAATGCATTTCTCGCTGCAGTTCCACGAATCAAAAGGGCTAGAGCAGGAGGCAGGTCTTTCTCAATCAACGCTGCCAAGCTCTGGAACTCTCTGCCACTTTCATTAAGATCTAACCCTACCCTCCCGCTTTTCCGCAAAGAACTGAAAACATTCTTATTTCAAAATTAAATCTTCTTCTTATCCTCCCTCTTCCTTTCCCCCTCCCCCCCCCCCTCTAAACCCCTTTTTCCTCTACCAGCACTTGGACGCCTTCGGGCAGCAGTCGCGCTTTATAAAACTCCTTCACTTCACTTCACTTCACTTCACTAAATAGATTTTAGAAATGGGTTATTTACATAAGTGACTAGCAGATCTATTTTTTTCATTTTGAAGACTGTCAATCTCTGTCACTTCTGTATATGTGAATATTGTTTCTACAAAAAAAGAATACACCTACTGTTCATTTATTTTCTGACTCACTCACTCTTGATTATGCACATTGATTTATACAATTCATATGTTTGAGGCCACTTGCTTGGGCACTCATGAATGATATTGTTAAAGATTGTTTCATTATATGGAAATAAAATAGCTTGGAGTTACGTTTACTAGACAAAATATGTTGTTATCCAGGCCCCCAAGGGTATATCAGGTTGCCCAACTAATATTAAATATTTAGAAAGCTGGCACTTTCTTGTACTAACCATTTTTGCCTTCTGCCATTATCTTCTGTCACATGACTGTGACTGGCTCTGGTGGGGGGTTGTGAATGCCTTTCAGACAGTGACACAAAACGGGATTAGGTGTGGACATGATGAACTATTCTGCCAGGAGGGCTGGTGAAGGGGTTGTACCAAGCTCCACTTACATTTTAAAGGCTTAAAGACTTCTAGGACCCTTGACAGGGGAAGAGAAGAACTTTCCAGAACTAGATGTGAGGATTGTATATGGGATGACTCACTTTAAAGGCTGGCACCAGGTATGAATATTGGATCTTCTGAGCCACTCATCAATACTCTTCTGGACCTTTGGACATTACAGAAGAAGAATTGCCTTACTCTCCAAAGGAGGGACTGTCCTGCTGCTTGGTGCCAACTTTGCTCCTGAGAGGACTTACCTGCAGCTACCCGAAGACGTTCTGCTGCTCAAGGACTGCCTTGACTACCAGATGCTGCTCTGCTGCTTGAGGACTACCCAGCTCTCTGATAAGGAAGATTGGACCTGCTCTCTTCATCCCAGGTTAACCTGAGTGACCTTTTGTAGTTGGCTGACCTCCTGTCTGAGCTGCAGGGGCACAACAATCTCCAGAGGCCTGCCTGCAACTGCTCAACTGACCTGTTGCGCTGGCCCTGCAACAGAACATGCCTGACCCCTGCTGGTATCTGCTGGAGAGAGTTCCTGATCCACAAGAGGTGCCTCCCCAGGTCATGGACCCTTGGCTGGCATTAGTTGAGTTCTTCTAGTGAAAAAAGTGAAATCCTGAAGTTTTTGGCGCTTCATAACTGAGTATGAGTATGAAAAAGGCTTTATTTCGATAAAAACATATCTTAAAAGCACAAGCATAAAATCAACATTTGGGAGTAACAGCTCTTTTCATCAAGATTAAAACACAAGTGTCATCTTATTACATCTTCTCGTTTTTTATAAAAATATACATTTCTGCAACAGAGACAGTCGCATTTCAGAAAAAAATAAGATAAAAACTATTTACACCAGTAAGTAAAACATAGAATTAAACATTTTCCCTCAGCATTTTTAATCTGATGGACCAGGCCCTTCTCAGGAATTTTGCAAGTCCACATGCATACAACAAACTAGTGTCAGATTTGAGAACAGGCAGCGCCACAGAATAATCTCTAGTGCCCAGTTCTCTGCACAATGGCTTGAGCCAATGGCTCCTAGGTGCTTTGTATGCTGGGCATGCAAATAGAAAGTGGGCCATTGACTCCACTCCTGAGTCGCAACGGGTGCAAGAAAGACATGTTTGGAAGGGGACCTTCCAACGGGCGATAAATTCCCGTATTGGTAGTGTACCAATCCTGACTTAAAAATACAGTGCCCTGTCGTAGGATTTGGAGATGGTATCGAGATAGGGCTCAATGTGCGTTACGTCCTTAATCCTCAAGAAGTCGTCCGATTTTTTCCCCAATTTGGGATCAGAGTTACGCTTGTTTACTGCCCAGGTCCAGTAAAGTTTCTTTAATACTGCGTTCGGTGTGGCAGATTTGTTCTCCCATGCCTCACGAAGACCCAGATCTTTAAGCCACTTGATTCTATCCCATCCCAACATAGACATCACTTCCGACAAACCTTCCGCATACTTTACTAGCTCCGGTGCTTGCCATAGCCGAGCCCATAATAGAAGTGGTCGGAGCTTTGACAGATCATTTATTGAATGGAAACCCAGGTCCAGTAACAAAGGAACTAAAAGAGTACTCTGGGGGAGTGCCATTAGATCTTTGAAAAAGCTGTTCTCAGATTTACACAACAGCTCAATGTTGCTGGAGCCCCAGAGTTCAGCTCCATATAGGGCTGAATTTACAGCTCTGGCCTTGTAAATTTAAATTACTGGACCAATTGGTCTGGTTGATGCAGAGCGCTGTTCTTTGAGGATAGCCCCCACTACCCTTTTATGTCCTAAGAGCATTTTTTGCATGTGAGGGTTCCACTTCATTGAACCCGAGATATGTATTCTGAGATAGTCAAATTCCCTAACCCTTTCTAATAATAAAGAGTTCAGACCTGGGGCCCTGCCAGGTTTTTTTGGGGGGTTCAATATCAAATACTTGGTCTTTTCGGTATTTATCACGAGCCCGCTCAGGGTACAAAAACCCTGGAAACTATCCAAAAGGCTCTGGAGACCCTCTGGGGATTTAGAAATGAGGAGAGTGTCGTCTGCGAACAGGAGAGTTGGAATGTGCTTGCCCGCCAGGGATGGAGCATCGGATGGACTTTTCAAAAGATGCTCCACCACACCATTCACACAAAGTGAGAACAGTGTGGGGGCAAGAACACATCCCTGGCGGACACCCCTGTTCACCGGAATTCTACTAGTCTTCTGGCCCTGAGAGCCCCACCTCACTTGAGCAAAGTTTCCATCATGGAGCCTCACTAGTAATGACAGAATGTTTGATGGAATCCCCATTTCAGTCAGTACCCCCCACCGGCAATCACAAGGCACCAGAGCAAAGGCAGTCTTTAGATCAATAAATGCCAGATAAAGACTGCCTTTGCCTATGAGAACTGTTTTCCATTAAATCAGTAACAGCCTAAAGGCCTGCTCTATTGTCCCTGTTCCAGAACGAAAACCTGCTTGGTAGTCCGAGAGAATTTTGTTTTCCTCTGCCCATTGTAAAATTCTCTCAAGTATCACTTTCCCTACAACCTTCTGGGTGGAGTCGATAAGGTTTAATGGGCGATAGTTGGCAGGGTTGCCCCTATCTCCCTTTTTGAAGATCGGGACAACCTCTGCCCCCTTCCACGACTCAGGGATAGAAGCCCCAATAACTATGGCATTTAAAAGAGTGGAAATGATATTTGCCCATTTTTGCGGAGCAAAGCGAAGGAGGTCACCAGGAATGCCATCAGGCCCTGCTGCTTTGTGCGGGACAATACACTTGATGGCGTATTCAACTTCTTTATCTGAGAATGGGAAGCTATCCGTATCTCACTGGATTGGCAAAGATATATTAGGAGTATACTCATTTTGGCCACCCTGTACCCAAGAGTAAAGTTTAAAAAAGTGGTCAAACCATGTTTGGCCTGTTATGTTACAAGTTATCAGGTCATCCATAGGTCTATTCTTTGTCCTTATGATACTCCAAAAACGGCCATCATCTCTCCCGAGGCTAGCCTCTTCAAGTAATTGCCAGTACTGGTCTTCCCACTCTTTCTTAGCCTCTATAACAGCCCACTTGTAATCCTTCCTTGCCATCTGAATAGGCCCTGGACGTTTGCTCTTTACTGCCTTTATTAGTGCAGATTTCAAGTGGCAGCATTCGGTTGTATACTACCCTTCTTTCCCCTTATGTGAGTTGGGCACTCTCTGCATAGGACCTCGGCTTTGGACAAGGAATAGGCTACCTAATACTTCAATGGTCTCCTGGAAGATATCTGAGACCCTCAATAGACCCAAAATGTCTAAGGAGTTTTCCATCAACTTAGCCTGTGCAGTTTGGAGAATAATCTCGATATTTTCAACTTTCCTCCCGTCTAAAGCAATTTTACACCGTTTTAAGCGCCTACCGCAATTTGAGGGGCGCACCTCTTTAGTCAGCATGGGTGCAGGTAGTGGTATAATTCCATGGGCCTGGGGCCACAGAGTGCGAATGCGTAGGGAAAGAGGATTGTGATCACTGTCAGTGGTTGGATGAACTTCGATATCCTCCATAAAACTCCAAAGCTTGAAGTCAAGGAGAATATAGTCGATCCTTGTGGAGTGGTTTACCCTATTATAAGTATGCGCCCCAAGCGGATCAGCACGAGTTCTACCATTTGCAGCCCTCATTCCAAATTCCATTGTGAGCATGTTCAGCTGTATAGCCTGTTGAGACCATCTCGGTATCGGTTGGATGGCAAGTATGGGTATGCCCATCCTGGTATCGTCCTCGGCAGTATCCAAAATGTCCTCTGCTGCCAGGGGCTCGAATGTACAATTGAAGTCCCCGGCAACGAGGACATGGGCACTCTGATGGCATCGCCTGAGTTCGACTTCCAGGAGGGCAACAGTGGGGGATGGTGTGCCCCCTTGCGTACCGCGGGCATATACATTGAATATCTCCATAGCTTTCCCTTTCCGTACACCGCTTGCTGAGATTCTCAGAATGTCTGGTGAATTGCAGTGAATTTGTTTAAAGCTGCATCCCAATGTGATGCTCACCCAGACTAAGAGTCCACCTGAAGGTCGGCCTCTCCCTGTTCGGGAGGGGAGCACTGATGAGAAGAAAGTGGTATGGCCCACTTTATAATGTATCATTTTCATGTAGGGACCACTGTTCTTTGTAATATGTAATGCCCAAGGTCCCTATACTATACCTTAAGGGTTCCCTTGTTTTGTTGAAACCCACTTTATAATGGGGCACAAGGCTCCACGTCTCCTAGAAGATACAAATTGAGTGGGACTCAACCAAGATGTTCCAATCTGGAAGATCTAATTTTCTGGCGATTCCCGCTACATTCCAGGACAGAATCTTTATAGGAGGGTCAGCCATACCTATGTTCCTAGATATGTTGGGTGGCGCTATAGAAGGACCGAATCCTGTCCTACTAGGATCAACTGCCTTGTACAACATGTTACCTGCCTGTGGGCTTGGAATGCTCCCCACCCCAATAGATTGGTCTAAGGGAATCACAATCTTTTCATGTTCTTCTACACCTGGGCCGTGGATGCCACTGGGTTCGGTCCTAATAACAGTCCCCCACGGTTTACTCCCTCTCCCGCAACTGCTGCTTGTAGTCCTGAATTCTGTAAATAATCCTAGAATTCAAAAATCACTATTCCTGCCAAAAACACTTTCATTGGTGCCTGGGATCCAATGTTTACCCGCAAGCGACCTTGTGCCAATTGGTGAATCCCTAGCAACTTCATTTTGGGACAGAACAAGTGGACGATTATCCACGTGTCAATATCCACGGTCCATCCCATAAGGCAAGAAGCTTCTATTTTGACCTGATGCTGGATATAGGGGATAGTTAGTAAAAGAGAACCCACCATAGGCCCCCCCCCAGATGGATAATAGAGGTGCTGCTCGGGATGTGGATCAGCAAGTTGCCGATGGAAATGGCTCAAATCATCCTGCTACAGTTATAATAGGCCTGTTGGTTGCAAATAAACCTAGAAACGTGAGCGTCCCTAAAGTTTACAATGATGCAATCCCCAGGGGTGTCCTTGATCTTACTACCCACCCAATTCACCCTTCTAACAAAGAGGACCTGGCCGTCAAGCTAAGATGGAAGTGGTCTATTCTTGTTCAGCCAGTGGGTGTTTTTTTCTTTAATTCATGGTAAGATTCGAGTTTCCCAGGATTAAGCTGAGGCACTCCAGTTATTTCCACTACATATGGCAGGCAGACAGGTGGTAAGCTAATGTGGTTTAAGTCCTGCCTATCTGGGAGTTGCAACCCAGGCTATGCGTTTGCTGGACGCTCTGCCGCCCAACTATTTTTTTTGGGCTACTCTCTTTACCCCGGGCATGTACAGAATGGCCGCCTGTAGGCTCTATTACCCCTGTAGTCAAGGTAAGGACGTAAGTCCGTTACTGGGTTTGGAACCACAAGTTACAGTATCTTTTGCTATACGATCTGTTCCAGATAAAGGACCGGAAACTACAGCAGCATTAGATGGATCCAACTCCGGTATAGGTGTAAGATCTACCAAGGATTTTTGTATGGCACCGCAGTCATCCTGATTTATTTTAGACTGCAATTTGATAAGTGTTTTGAGAGAGAAAAAGTCATCTAGGGTGGCTTGCTCAAAGCGATCCAACCTATCGGACAGAACCGTAACACTCTCCAATATTGGCAGTATAAGTGATTTCGCAATCTGTTCAATGTGGGCAATTAGAGGGGTTTGGGATATGGGATCTGCGGAAACAAGAGGCTTAAGACAAATGGTTGCCAGCGATGGTACAATGGCCAGGACAGAGCTACCGGCAAGTAGATTGGCAGCTCGCAAAGCAGATATAGGGCCAATTCCCCCCCCCTGCCCAGATTTCTTGCCTACTACATTATGTTTTTGGATTTGAATGTTTTAGAAGTTTGTGGCCGCACCCCCTTTCGGCCACTAGCTACTCCTTTCCTTTTATAAGTGGCTAGTCCAGGCCCTTCACTGTGGGCGGGCTCTGGGTGTACTACTATAGCAGGGTATAGCGAGATATTAGTGGCAGGTGTATGCTTCGTATTAGAGGGTGCCCTCTGGCACGAATTTGGAGAGACAATCTGCGCTGTGTTATCGTGTGAGGTGGGCATATCTAAGTTTGCCCCTGTGCTCCCTGACCTAGATGTTGCAATTCCCAGCTGGACGCCTTCTATGCGCTCCTGGATGTTCACCGGAGAGAGAGCCCGTGATTTAGGCCCCAGCGAAGAGCGCTTGTGGTTTAAAGCTTTGATGGAGAGGCGCCGCTCAGTGATTGCGATTTCTTTGTCAAGGACTGAGTATGCACGGGTTATAAACTGATCAAGTGTGCAAATCACACAGACCCCCCTAACCCTTCCTGAACGTGTCAACATTGGCATGCGTAACAGGATCAAACAACGATAATTTCCAAAACACTATGCAACATCAAATAATTACATAACCATGCGCGTTGTAATGTACCTCGTGAAGTTCAGTTCAATGAAAGGAAGTTAGGGGGGTGGCCCTGCCCGGCCTCTATCGGCCTCGGAGGCCACAGATGGCCTGCCCATTGCCCGGGCTTGGCACGGAGCTGCCCACGCGTATCCCGCAACGTGGTGGGAGTACCGTTTTTTTGTGCGCCTCTGGGCGCGGAAATGGGCGTTGGTAGGCGGGCCTATCCCGCAAGGGCTTCTGGGACGTGTAGTCCCCCCGCTCTGCGGCCGCTTGATGTAACGATGAGCGGCAGCAGGGGGGACTTCCAGGTAGCAAGCAACAGTGTTCGGGCGCTGTTCAGCGCGACCCCACGAGCAAAAGAGTTCCACAGGAGCGGTAAAGTGGACAAACAGCATCTCCCAGTCCTCTAGGGGTGCGCCGGTTTTTTGTGCGCCTCTGGGCATGGAAATGGGCGTCGGTAGGCGGGCCTATCCCACAAGGGCTTCTGGGACGTGTAGTCCCCCCGCTCTACGGCCGCTTGCTGTAATGATGACCGGCAGCGGGGGGGACTTCCAGGCAGCAAGCAACAGTGTCCGGTCCCTGTTCAGCACGACTCCACGAACAAAAAGTGGCCCACAGGAGCGGTAAAGTGGACAAACAGCGTCTCCTGCTCCTCTAGGGGAGCAACATTTTTTTGTGTGCCTCTGGGCGTGAAAATGGGCGTCGGTAGGCAGGCCTATCCAGCAAGGGCTTCTGGGACCTCTAGTCCCCCGCTCTGCGGCCACTTGATGTAACGATGAGTGGCAGTAGGGGGGACTTCCAGGCAGCAAGCAACAGTGTCCGGGCGCTGTTCAGCGCGACCCCATGAGCAAAAAGAGTTCCACAGGAGCGGTAAAGTGGACAAGCAGCATCTCCCCTTAACTAGGGATAGGCAGATTGGACGAAATTCACAGAGGGCCCAAAAACTGTGCGGGATTCCGCAAGCAGGCAGAATGCTCGTCTGCCCATTTGCGCTTGTTTTTCACATGCAGGTAGCACTATGCACTCCAGAGCTGAAAAGCCGGTGAGAATGGCACCATGTGGTTCACATGGGTGAAGCCATTTTGTTTAACCTGCTTTCCTGTTCTGGCATGTGCTGGGCCTGATTTTTGGATCTAAATTAAATATTTGCCATCCTACACCTATCAAATTCATTCACCCTTCATTTACATTTATTTTATTAGTATGTTTCTTTGTGTTTGTGTATCTTACTTTTTATACTTTTTTTCTTTTCATGTGACTTTTTTGTTCTTTTTTTAGCTTTCCTTTTATTTTCTTAGTACTTCCTTTCATCTTCTTAATACCTTCCTTTTCCTCTTTTAAATATTTTTTTTTTACCACCCATCACCATGGCAAAGCTGGATGCAACAAGTAGCTTCAGCGCCAT
This sequence comes from Lissotriton vulgaris, assembly GCF_964263255.1. Taxonomy (NCBI): domain Eukaryota; kingdom Metazoa; phylum Chordata; class Amphibia; order Caudata; family Salamandridae; genus Lissotriton; species Lissotriton vulgaris. Next base: position 46,183 of record NW_028255156.1, read on the forward strand.
TGCAGCTGCTACCTGCCTACCTTGCAGTCACTGGTGCTGCAAAGGGATGCAGTCCCATGCCATTTTTTTAGAGGTGGAGGTAGTTGCACTTGTTTTGCATGTGCAGCGCCACCTCCCTTCCATGCTGCCATCATGTGGCAGGTTTGGGAGTGGGTGCGCACTGTGGAAGCATCGAATGTTGTGGGGGATGGTGCGCTGGTGTGTCTGTTGGAACAATGGGGTCCAGCGCACCGAACAGCAGTTCACGCACCGCTGGGTGGACATATTGGACTGGCAGCAGGACCTGCTCGACCTGCTGGGTGTCGAGTTTTTGGGGTTCGGTGAGTAGGTATTTATTTGTTGTGTTGTGTTCTACAAAGCTAATATTTTTTCTTTAAATAGCATGCTGCTCACACCCATATCTAACTTAAGTTTTCATCACAAATATTATGTGATGCAATTTGAGCTAGCCAGGTGCTCAGCGCTACCTAATCATACTCGTTGGTGCTCGCTGGGGCTGCTTATTTAAGAAGCCATGCAAAATTCTGTATCCTGTCACTTCATGGTGGTAGTAGTAAGTAATATCAGTGAGTTACCATTCTCTGTGTCTTTTTTATGTAGCTCTTAAAGTCATAAACAATCTCCCAGTGATGTGTAGTATGTGCATCTATGCATTGAAAAAAAGGGACACTGAGTTGGCCCATCAAAGGAGGTTGAGAATGAGATGAGAAGTATAGATTATCCAATGCAATGCATTGGGATTTCAAAATGTTGTTTAGGTTTTGAAAATGTTTGAATAGGCCTTAGGTTTAGGAAATTAGGGAAAGGTCAACTCAATAGTAGTACTATAGGCGATCTGATTCAGAAAAGTACCATGCAATTGAATTAGACTTTGCTTGTCAAAATATTTTTGAGGAGATTAACTGTACAACTAATCAACTTGATTTATCTTCTTTATTTCTTACATCAGCATCCAAGGGCAAGAAGAGGATTTCAGAAGAAGATCATGGAGCCAAGGGTGCCACCACCAATGCTGAGGCTGACAGATCAGCTGGCACCAGTACGTCCTCCTGTTAATATTATTATTTTTCTAACATTTACATCTTCCCATTTAGAATCATTTTTACTTTATTTTCTTTCACTGTTCCTACCTCCTTTCTTTTTTCAACTACTCTTCCTTCTAGCTGATGTTTTCCCTGCATTTTCCTAGTTTTTTTTCGGTATTTCATGTGTCTGTACCTGATTTCCTCCTGTCTATACTAGTCTGTAGCATTCTTCTCCTTTGTTAGTAAGCTTTCCTTCTCCACTTATATATCTTGTGGACTGGCACTGTAAGACTAAAAACAGATTTTATGACAGGTATATTCTACAGTTAAGATTACATGCCCAAGTAAACTATTCTATGCATGATTTAGATTTCTTTTTCTAGCTCATGCTCAAATAGTAAAATGAGAGTGGCCATCTATACAGTAGTATATCAGCAGTTTTGATGACAGTGCAGTGTGGCTGGAAAGTAGTATGAGGCCAGTCCCACTGCATTTGCCAACCAAGACCATATGACCTTCATTGACCAATTTTTCGACCGCTACATTGCACACGAATCATTCCGAAAAGTTTTTTTTGGGGTTGGCTTGACTACCTGACATTGCTAACATTGTTAACCAACAACATTCTTAAACTGATATTTTTGATAGAAGATACTGCTAACCTAACTGTAGTGATTTATTACGGTTGTACTATTTTGTTTAAAAAAATAATAGAGGGGGGCTGTATCTATCCTCTAAAAATGTATAATGTTTTTTTCTAGCCACACAGACCACCAAGGCTAGGCTAGGGGCAGCACCAATGCACCATACATGGCGGCGGTTGGATGGAGAATCTCAGCTGTAGCATGGATGGCTAGTGGTAAGTCATATTGTTTACTTATTGACAATTACTATTATACACTGCAAGGTCATCATAAACTCCAAGCTTTAGTAGCTACAATGGGGGTTGAGTACTTATGGCCTATTTCTATCTGCAACTCAGCAGACAAAAGCTCATAATGAACAGTAAAAATGATAGGTTGATGGAAAAAGGAGAGAAGGATTGGAGGTTAAGAGAAAGGATGGGTGAAATGATATATGACAGGTCTGTATATGAAACAATGCTTTAAACTTATTGTAACAGAGTTTAGTCAATGGATAATAACATTAATCAAATATTGCACATAGTATGTTAATTGCGCAATTTTCTTTGGATTCATTCTTGACCTTATTGTGTGGGACTCTTGTTATCCTGGAGGTAGCTATTTTCCCTTATATTTTTCCCTTTGATTGTTATTTTTGCGGACTCTTAATATCCTGGTTGATTTGTTCTTATTTCTACTCTCTCTACTATTAGGATTTTCATGATATGTTCATCTAGGACTATATCTTGGATTATCAGACTTTTCATATTATTTGTTCATTTATTCGCACTTGGATAGGCCATGTAAGTGTATTTTTCTTCATCCTTCATTCTTCTTTTCTTTTGTTTTAACTATTTTAGAATGGGTATCTTATGATTGAAACTCACTGGAAATGCACCTGGGCTCTATCTGCCTAGACTGCCACTGTCATCTGGATGATAATATATTTCATCAACTTTTCATTTCTTCATTTTTATCAGTGTTTTTTTATCTGACGAGCACTAGAGGCATGTCTATGCTACTCTCTCATTCAGCTTTATTGGGCAGTTACTCTGAGCACGCTCTCTCACATTGGATAATGCATTTTTATCATTATTCTATGGATCGAGTTTGTATCAAATCTTGGCTATTTATTTTTTAGGACCCTGCTGATTAGTCTTTCTGTCCCCCACCATTTGATCAGTTCGACAAACCAAGTATTCAATTCCTTGTTCCTGAGGAAGGTTTGGTCAACTTCTTGGCCTTCAACTTAAATGTGCGTTGGCACATGACATGACAAGAATACTCTGTTTTTTTTTTTTTTAAACCGGGAAAATAAAGTCTTTGTGCAATTAGTGTACTATGTGCGATATTTGATCAATGTTATTATCCATTGACTAAACACTGTTAGAATAAATTAAAAGCATTGTTTCATGGACAGACCTATCGAGGGCTAGAATGTCTGATTATGAGTCTTTGTTTACCTGTCTCCGTTTTTTAGTATGACTTATATGAAATTGGAGTAAGTAAGTGGATGTGGATGATTGTGTAGTGAGAAAGATATGCATTGGTGTGATTGGATTTGTATGAATGATATGAGAGGTAGAGAAGAGAGACATATATATTTATTGTTGGTACCCAATGTATGTAGATAACTGCATTTTTTTTTATAATCAGCCAAAACATACATATATGTTGAGTATTTATAGATGAAAAATATTTTGTATTTTGTTTAATAAATCCCAATCAAACGAGAACAACAATTGTTAAAAATAATTCTTTAGTTTAAACTCGATCCACTTTGAAATCCAGTTTGCTTGTATAGCGAGATACTTCCGCTTTTTTCTATCCTGGGCAGGTGACATGTTCCCTTTTTAGGGTTACTTTAAGATTATGGGTGAAAGGATGTCTGAGTGGGTGGGTGGATGCATGTAAGGATGCTAGTGTATGTTAAAGGATGGGTGGAAGGATATGGGTGGGTAAATGGAAGAATCTGTTAAAGGATGGTTGAAAGGAGGATAGGTCGATGGATGGATAGATGAATAGATGATATATGGATGGATGGATGGATTGATGGATTGGAATGTGATGGTGAAGGATTGGATGGGAGAATGTAAAGCTTAAATGGTGAGTATCAAAGGGTGAATAGAACAAAGAAAGGATGAGTGGATAATAGCTTGGATGACAAAACAAGTGAGCTCTTCTGGAGAGGGACATTCTCAGCTACCTTGCTTGCTTGGTTTTATCAAAGCTTTAGTTCAAAGTTGAGAAGTATTTACATTTTCTGTCTACTCCCTTCACGCACTATATTTGTTAGCTGAGGCAGATATTTATCTCACCAATCCTCATTCATAAAATACCTCTCACAGCATTTCGCCACCCATGACCTAACAGCGACATGGTTCAATTTGGTACTACAGTGTTGGCTGTGCAATTTGCGTCCGCTTCGGGTAATGCAACTCACTGCAGGGTTTATCCATTGCAAACTGAAAACAAGGTGTGTTTCCCTTCTCCCCCAGTGCCCACTCAGTCGCTGCCTAGTACTGCGCTCCTTTTTTTCTTTCCTAAGTTCTGTGCCAGCCTACCCAGAAAATTGAAAAATCAATTTTTGGCATGTGCCACCTTTTGCTGGCCAAGTGATTTCAAGACTTCGGTAAGGGATTTACGCCTGTTCGAATTTTTCCTTGCCAACATTTGCCAACTACCATGACTGAATAGGCCAAAGCTTAGGCACATGACGATGATCAGTAAAGCCCCACTATTATATAGTAATACCTCTACCTAGCTAGCTTAATCCCTCTAGCTTACGCTGAAATAGAGAGTAAGTCAAGTTTTTTCCTTACTGCCAAGCAAATGTATTTGTTGGAAATAATTTGTGATGGAGGCTGAAGCCAGTGAGTAAAGTAGGACTAAGTGCCTGTTTTGAAGTTTTGTGGCTGGGATACTCTGTGATGAACACACAAAATATAATCTATATATGCTGTTCCTTTGCCTGTACTGCAGTGCATCATTTTTACCACCATCTACTCATCTACGTATCCTCATTTTATATGTGATATAGTTTTATTTGGAGTGAGGGTAGAATTGAAAGGCATTTGGAGAAGAGCAGGGCCATTGGAATTAAAACAAGATATGTGTCCATTACAGCTGCCCTAGCGGCAGACAGTGGAGAGTAGCCAAGCACCTGATGTGCTCGGTAGCATTACTCCATTAATTTAGCACAAGAATATTTGTACTCCATAATGAATAATGCCTTATACATTAATGAAAGGCAGTTTATTTAATATTGTTCCACAAAAAGTGTCTGTTTAGTTTGTCAATAGGCAATCCTTTAAAAGAAAAACAAAATACCTGTTTTTTTTTTTAATCTGGTGTTCTATTAATCTGCCTTAATTTTTTTCAGGCTGCCTGTGCTTTTATCTGAGGCATGTGTGGGTACAAAAATGGTGCTGTGATTCCTAATCACATCAAATTCAAATGTCCCTTGGAGACCAGCAATGCACTGCTACTGTTTAACTATAATTTTATAACACGTTTTTGCACAGAGCACTATTTACAATTTTTTTTTTAAACCCTACTGGTCCACCTACATGGCAGGAGATAGCAGACATGTGGCGACAGAGGTTGGAGACCGTCCACATAGAATACTAATGGCTGGTGGCTCTGGAGAAAGCTGAGGTATCTGTTACAGCCTAGGGTCATAGTTTTCTAGCCAGCCCCTCAAGTCTCCAGGCAACAACATCACCAATGCTGCCAGGAGCTGGCAGGCGGCTGTCCAACCACCACTGCTGTCCCTGCTCCTACTCAGAAAACATTTTCCAGCACTGAGTACAACAGCATCTGGATCGCCTGGACTGCAGGATGACAGACATGGAGGTAAATCTTGAGGAGCTCAGGACTTGCATGGAGAATACCCTCTTCAAGCCCTTTTTTTTTTGCTTTGGTTGGAGGGACTTTTATTGTGGGAGAAGAGGGTGGGAATTTGAGTTTCCTTTGGACATTGATTGGGGACTGGGTGATTTGTTTGGGGAGCGGGATGGGCCTGTTGTGGGTGAAGAAGGTTGGTTTTATGGAAAAAAACAAGTAATAGGGAAAAGTTTGTCTACTTTCTTGTAGTTTATTTATGTTTTACTTTTACTTTTCACTGCTGCTTTTTACTGCAGCCTGTTTTTTAATCTGCTTGCTTATCAAAGTGAATGCATACAAGTTAGTTGCATTTAAATATACTCATGTCATTCTAGCCTCTATAACTATAATATTGACCATTGGGAGGTAGGGTATTCTGCCATTTCCTGTATTGCCTACAATAATCTGGATAAACAAGGAAGGAAAGTAAAATCTGCAATAGGCGTTAGTTACCTACTAACTAAACTAGTTAATTTCACTTCATAGTTCTTATACCTAAATAGATGAAACAATGGCTACTGCTTCTCTCTATCTTCCAAAACTCACTGCAGGGTTTTTCCATGTGCCTTCTTAACAGTGGTGGTGGTAGAAACAGGGTAGTACACTAACAGGGAAGGCATCTTAAATAGCAAAGGTACCACTCCCATTTAAGTAAGCTCCAACTGTAAGATTGACAAAAAGGCTTATCCATTACAGGCAACTACATTGAAAAAAAACCCACAGAGTTAGTGGGTTATATATTTATATCATAGCTTTACAAAGACTGAGACTAGACTACTTCCACCATGACACAACAAAGAAAGAATACCTGGTTTTATAACAAAAACTAGCAATAGTAACGTCCTCAGAGCAATGGGGAGCTATTTAAATAAAACTAAAGTCACACAATCCTCAAGACAGGAGAAGTGGACTCATAGTCACTAGTGGAGTCAACAAGGATAAGCTTTTTTGCAAAACAAAGCTTGAATGAGGATATTGACCAATGATGTTCTTTAGCTAAATCCCTTTTAGGCATGGGTGGTTAAGTGGGGCTGGTGTGGGCTATTGCCCATGTAGTAGAAGATCCCTCAGTGAGTTGGTGTCCCTTTCACCACATCCATCCCACCAAGTGTGTGATCCATTTATGGTATAAATTAACTTACCTCAATAAATCACACAGTCTGAGGGAAGAGGGTTAGGGGTTTGATGAATGGATGGGAAAGGGGATCTGGGGAAAGTTCTAACAAAGACAAACAGTACACAACAACAATATTCATCAGGGTGATAATGAGCAGCACATCAACATCAATCTGTTCTGAAAGGAAATGAAAAAATTAGTCTGACACAGTTCAGTTAAATCCGAGGCAAACAGTCAGTCAGACTCAGAGACCAACGTTATCCTATATCTAAATGTTCTGACATATAGGATTGAAAAATAAAAATTATGGAGGAGTGAAAAGAATGGTAGACTGGGTGTAGTGGGAGGGGCTGTACGGAGTGATGAATGCCTCAGTACCCAAGCAATGTGCATCCAACCGGCCACTTGAAACTAAGCATTGACAGAAGCACCTGGGTTACTGACAGAATGCAAATGGAGGGCAAATAGGAAGGGTGTTTGTTTCTGTTCACAAAAAGGCTTAAACATGGGTTGGCACACTACCAAAATGTGGGTATCAGGAGGGAACATTTGAGTGGCTATGACATGGGGGTACTGAGAGGTCAATAAAAGAGTCAGAGCCACAAAGGTATGGAGGTATGGAGGTCCTGGACCTGGTTCCACAGTGAGAGGGGTCAAAAAGTCCCTGCTAAAGTTTACTGTACAACTCTGACCACATTTTGTGCAACCTGGGTCGCTCTGTGATTAGTCTACCCCCGCAGTTCTACAAGGGATATTGGTTAAAAGTAAAATGATACTGTATTGCCAAATTGTGCATCTGCATTCTTCTCAGAATGTCCATCTTTGGTGCCTGGCTGAACCTATCCGGTATGGTATTCGGGAGTGTTATGAAGCTTTTGCCTTTCATACAGGAGAAAAAGAGGCCTGTGGACTGTAAAACAGAAACAATATTGTAAAGTCAAGGAAAAGGACAAAAGGTAAGCTTCATAAGGCGTGCGCTAACTATCAAGACTCAGATGCTCCTCCTTGTCTTTTCACATTGGTTCTGATTTTTTGTATACTGCTATATTATGCTGTACTCTTTCTTAAACAAAATAAAACTTTATTAAACTGAAAAAAAAGACTCAGATGCAGAGCAAGAGCATAGGCTGCTGCAATCATTAATTTTATCAGTTATGGCAGATCGATTAAGTGAGAGGTGAGAGCAATTTACAACCAAACACAGACAAGTAGCTGCATGTACCAGGCTGATCAATCTAACAATTGTCATCATAACATTGAATCAAGTGTGTGTATCATGTGATGATGATGATATGTCATCACAAGTCTGTCTTCAGTTACAAGCAACAAGCCCCGCAAACACATAAGAGGAGTTTCACAATTGAGCTAGCACACACACTCAGCATAATTTTCCAAATCAACATACCTCTCCCTTGCCCACAAAGCTGATTAGGCCTCAGTGTCATCATCATGTTGGTTTCCCTTTGAAGTTGATAGACTCATTACCTTCCTTTTTCTGGCTGTTGAGGTAGTCCCGCCCTGAGTCCTTCCATCCTCTCTAGACCTGTAGTGCACTGCTGTTGAAGAACAAGAAGAGAACAAGAATTTGAGTATTTTGTGTTGATTTGTGTTTGTTAACTAAATTGACTGTTCTGGTCTCTGAAGAACCAGAACTGTCGTGTATTGACGGGTGAACTAAAGGTGTTTGAGCCTTTGATAAAAGCTGCTGGAGCATTATCCTTATTGGCTTCCTGTAAGAATATAGGGCCATATGTAGGTAATCCAAATTTACCGATTCTAAAATACCGAATTTTGCCAATTCGGTATTTCAGAATCGCTAAATGGTATGTAGATATTGATTCGGTAAAGGTTACCGAATCGATAAAATTCGGTAAATACCGATTTTTCTATTTACCGATTCTGTAATTCTCATTCATTCCTATGGGCCTGGAACCCCATAGGAATGAATGGGATGCCATTCAATATTACCGATTCGGTAAATACCGAATCGGTAATAGGGGGTGCATATTCAAGGGTGGCAGGGTGTCACATTGACACCCTGTTGCACCCCTGAATAGTGCATGTGTGCACATGTGGCACACATACATTCCCTAAGGGCATGTATATCTGCCACATGGCACTTTTGGAAAAGCACAAATTTGCTTTTTCTAAGGTTTTTGATATTTAACACCAACTTTTAGTTGCTGGTAAATAACGAATCCTTAACTCAGAAATGCACTCTTACCGATTTGGTAAATTACAGAATCCTTAAATTTGGCCCCTACATGTCAAATGACTACTACCGGTCGGTAACGGCCAGAATTCGGTAATTTTGGCCGTTACCGACCGGTATTGGGCTACCTACATATGGCCCATAATGTGGTAATGTTTTAACCAAGATTGGGAACATACTCTGTTTCCTGTTTGTCACATCTTAGATGCATTCAGATTGTTGGTAAAATCCAGAACTTGTTTTCATCCTTGTCGCATAAGCTTGTGAAGAGTTTCCCATTTTTGATCGATATGTTTCCTTTTTGCTTCCCAAAGAATGTGTTGATGGTATTTTTCCAAATCTCTATTTCTAGTGATGTCTAAGTCCATAAGTAGAGATGTCCTGTTACAAATGGAGAAAGCAGCACCCTGCAAGAGTGAGAGAAGGGCAAGGGTGTGCCCGATAGTGGATTAAAAAGGCTTGAGGTGGATTCAAGAATCTGCATTTGTGCACCATTTAATAGAATCTGCCTCAGGTTCTTGAGCAAAGCTTTCCTCACAAGCACTCATTTTTTTTTTACAAATTAAGCACTGGTTAAATTTACCTGTTACTATGACTGTGCATCATTAGAAAAAATGGTTTTCTAATTCCGCACTGTGAAGGGAAGTTTCCATTTCATATTTGCAACAGTGTCTGTACAAGTAAATGTTCTATATTCCCAAGATGGCAGCATTCTGACATAACACCTGTGTTGAATGATTGGTCTGGTTCACAGACACAGTAAAGATGATAAAATCTAGGGTAGTCGAAATGTGATACTGAGGCTGCCTCATAGACACCCAAATCTATTTGTCCTAACTACTAAATGGTTAATCAATCTAGCTTTCTAGCAGGGCCGCCAAGTTCCTACTACAAGTGTATTATTATTATTATTACATTTTATTTGTTTGATTACTTAAAATCATACAAAAAGCAGGTAAAACATTTTCAATAAAAATGATAAAAACTATCCATATGTTCAAATAATTTTCATCAATCTGATATAAAAGTCAATGGATTAAAATTGGATTTTTGGTTAATTCAATAGGTTCATATTCACACATCTCGTAAATTAATCAAGCACAAGCTTCCAACTTTTTTTGGACCATAAATAGAAATTTAACAAAAGCTGAGTTCATTGGCAAGTCATCAGGGTTTAAGCTTGCCACTAGTGCCTGCCTACAAGTCCTAACACCACGTTCATTAAACATTTTCTTGAGTGTACTTTTTCTTTCCACTTTCAAGTCCGGACAAAGACACAATAAGTGTAGAATAGCTTCTTGACCTGACTTACATAGTCTACATAAGCAGTTTTCGTCTGATCTTTTCCATGGTGCCAAGTGGCATAAGCCCGGAAAATGGCCAAACCTAGCATTCATAAATACTTGCTTGGTTTTTTTTGCCCATGAAGTTTCCAGGTAGGTTTGAATCTTCTTTTTCTTAAAACCATTCACAATTGGCCATGCATGCTTTTGTTTAACAAAAATGTCTTTGTCCTTTATCAAGGAGAGATAACCAGTTAGTTTATTTACCGCTTTTTTTTAAACTTTCCTGCGCAACAGTGGTGTTCCAAATAGGTGTTATACCAAACTCTTCAATTGCTAGATTTAAGTAAGACCAGTTAGCGACCGATTATTTTTTATTTCAAGCCACAGTAGACGAGACATTTCATTGTCGTGATCGTTTTTTATTCTATTCCACACTTTCATTGTGTTCCCTTTCCTTGCACAACATTGGTTGTTTAGCCCAAATTCCAACCGCACTTGGGCATGAGAAGCATTCTTAGGAAGAGAAAATAAAATTCTGTACGTTTTAGCAACTGAGGTGTTAATGATGACTGCGTCTTTTCCGTTGAACACCTCACTGCCATACGTTAAAGTTGGCAGTAATTTTGCTGCAATTGTTTTTAATAAAGGGCGATAGGACAAGTCTCCAATGGTTCTCTGAATTGATCTAAATGCACCAATGAGGGTGTTTGCTTTCCTTTTAATATCGAGTTTTTGAGTATTGAACTTGCCGTTATCATTGAACGTTACTCCCAGGTACTTATAGTCCGCTACTCGCTCCAATTTTTTTCCTTGCAGGATCCATTTGTGTGCGTGTGTTGTTCGTTTGTTTTTTGAAATTACCATCACCTTGGTTTTGGCTTCGTTTATGTGCATACCATTTGCCTCAGAATACTTAGAGATGCCATCAATCAGTCGTTGCATCCCCACCTTTGTACAACTTAAGAGAATGACATCATCCGCGTATAGTAGACTCGATATCTGAGTTTGTGCTAACCTTGGAGGGTGGGCATTAATTGTATTTAATTTGGTGGTAAGGTTGGCTAAAAATAAATTAAAAAGTAAGGGAGCCAACACACATCCCTGTTTGAGGCCACTCGATGTTGGAATTGTTTTGGTCAATGTTGAGCCGTTACCCGTCCTAACTCTGACCCAGGTTTCAGAGTGCAAGAGCTTAATCATCTTTAGTAGGTTTTCCGATATACCTATAATAATAAAGTGAATCAACTATAAGCAGTACATTCTGCCATACTAGATAAGAAATTACCCACCCCCCGGGCACGGACACTACAGACGAAGTAACTGGAACTTGTCAGCAGATCTAGGTGGGTATTTCCCATTACTACCCAATACAGAGCCCTTTTCCATCAAGGGGCCCCAGTTCCTTAAACCTGCTCGGACAAAACCACCCTCCCCTAGCTTGCAAACTTTTTGAGGCCTCCAAACTAGAAGTGGGTATAAATTCATCTCCAAATATCGGGAGTACCTGGGCACAGTGCACTTTAATGGGCCATTGGTCATCCTTTTTGTACATTATGATGTTTTTTAACAATGAATTAATTTTAATCCACAATGCTTTTAGTAAATATTTTTGTTTAATTCCCTTTTGTGGCTCGAATTTGTAATGCTTATCAGCATATACAAATTATTACTTACTTATTTGTCCTAACTGTAGTATGAAAAAAATCATGAAATCCTTATAATGGCAGTGAGCAGGTGCTCCAGGTTTCTTGAAGACATAAGATGTAATGTATAGTAGGAAAGTGGCTGCTTTGTGATGGTCTAAGAGCTTCCAGAGTCTGGCAACATTCCAAGTACTCAATGAGAGATGTTTAGCCCTGGAATGATTCTTAGGGAGCAATGTTTCAAACTGCTAGGAGCACTGTTCAGGCCATCGCCAGTCCAGGGATCAACAGACTGAATCTGCTGGGTCTATTTTACAATATCTGTTGTTGTTCTTATTTAGGGGTGTGAGAAGCGAGCAGGTTGATGCTGGATTCAATTTGGAGCAGCCTCATGCCCTCTTAAGACTGATTGATACAGTTGGTCTTGAATTATTGAGCTTGAGAGTAGCAATGTTGGAAAATGTTCTGTTTCCTCCCACTGGACCCTGTTGCCCCCGCTAGAGAATGTTGTTTGATATGTAAACACTAATTCAGCTATTGCAGATGGGCCCTAAGTGACAAGTGACTTCTATTTTCCTAGCTGTGTTTATAATAGTACAAACGTAACTCTTATTACATCCTCTAACATGAGATCAGATAAATTAGGTATATGTGAAAATGTTTGCTATTAAGGATATTGTCTTGTCCATGGTCATAGTATTCAGTGAAATTAAGCCTATTCTTGCAATCATGTCCTTTGTTGGTTTGAATTATGTTTAGCTCTTTTTTGGCAACAGACATATTACACCTAACATAGATTTTGTCTGGGTTTGAACTTCCCGCCTCTTTTTCATGCTTAAGTTGATTTTTTTGTCCCAGTTACCTAAGTTTGTGCCAATGGTTTTCCTCTCTATTCAAATTTGTCCTGACAAAAGAGTATTTCTGTTACACCTTGCTTTGATTGGATGAATTGTATTCTTCCACTGCTTCGATTGCAGTGCATGATTGTTGGATCTGGCATCCTTGACTTGGTTTTACCCAACTTTTTGCTTTCCAACCTCCTGTTTTGCTGACTTTGTTTTTGCTGTCTTTAAGATTTTGACACTTTACCACTGCTAACCAATGCTAAAGTGCTTGTGTTCTCTCCCTTAAACATGGTGAAATTGGCCTATACCCAACTGGCACATTTAATTTACTTGAAAATTAAATGTGCCTAGTGGCCCTGCAGCACATAATAGGCCACTCACTAAAGTAGCCATCAAACATGTCTCTGGCCTGCCACTACATCCTGCACATGCAGCTTTAAACTGCCATTTTGACCTCGCAAAATAAACCATTTGCGAGGACAAAACCTTCCTTTTTAATACATATAAGGCACCCTACAGTAGGTCCTGAATTCGCCAGAGGCCAGAGTCCAGAGTGCAGTGTATGTAAACAATTTGACATGTACTGTTAAAGTTTACATGTCCTGGTAGTAAAAAACTCATGAATTAATTTTTCACTACAGGAAGGCCCACCTCTCCCTTAGGATAACATTGAGTTACCTTATTCCATTTACTATGTAATAACTTTCAATTGGAAGCAGGTAGGCAGGTTGAGTCTAGTGTCTAAAAAATTGCAATTTAAAGCCCTCTATAATGGTACAGTCAAATATTTAATCACCATTCTGAAAATGCAACATTTAGAAAGTTGGCATTTTCTTGCCCTAATCATTTGGTGCCTTCAGTCTGATTCTGGATCACATGACTAGGTGTAGCTGGCAGTGGTCTTTGTGTACTTCTCCCAGACAGTGAGATAAAGGACAAAGGTAAGGTAGGTGTTGGCAGGATGGACCACTCTGATTTGAGAAGGAGATGCTGTCACCAGCCACTTTTGCACATAACAGAGGTTCTCCCTTAGCACTCTCACAAATGGTTTGGCACTGTTTTTTTGTGAACCCCAGAAAAACTGTGGCCCAAGGCAAGGAGGAAGAGGATGACTGACATCTCAGGGGAGTGGAAACCTCTAGAAGCTTCTCCTAATTCAAAGTAGGCACCTGCTATAAATATTGCACCTCAGACCTCAACTCCATTACACATCTGGACCTGGGGAGAAACTCAGAAGGACTACTGTGCTGTTCTGAAAAAGGACTGCCACTCTGCTGCTAAGTTGCATTCTGCCCTTCTGCCAAAGTAAATGACTGGTCCTACGTCTTGAATGCAGGATCATCCGAGTGACTTGAAGGGTGAGTTGTCTGGCCTCTTGATCAGAGCCACAGGGGCAGAAGGGCCCAAACCATATTCATCCCAGCACCTGGAATCTGTCTGCTGTGAGTCCTACCATCCCAAATGGTGCCTCTCCAGACTTGGACCCTTGGAATTGGGCCTGAAAGGGCTCTGCCAGCCAACTATGGTTGCAGCAGAACTGACGCATCAGAGCCACAGTGACACTTATTGGTGACCAGAAACTCTGCATCGGAGCAGCTGCATGATGCATTGCTTCACCAGACTCTGCATCTGGACTGCTGCATGGTCCTCTCTAGTGCAGGGCCTTGCATTGCTATCTGCAGGCTTCCAGGAATTACTGCTGCTGCACAATTCATCTTCAACACAGACCTTTGCATCACAAGCCCCTCATCAACAGCATCCTTGATGACGACAAGGGACTCATAAGTCACACAGCTTCTACAGAAACAACAAGTGCGCAACACACCTCGATACAGGATTTTGCATCTAAAGCCCCTCGTCAATGCCATCCACAATGACGATGCAGGACCTCACATCACATCTTTCCAGCTTCAACAGAGTGTCGATGTCCGATGCATTCTTGACACTGAACTTCTCAATTTTCTGCAACCATCATTTAACATACACTTGTTCAGCGGGCTTAACTGAGGGGCATATTAGCAAGAACCTCGTTAAAATTATCGCCGTTTTAGCGGCAAGAAACTGCCGCTAAACAGCAATAATGGGGTTGCTAATATACATTATAGAATTCCAATAGAAGCCCGGGTTAGATGTGCAGGACATCCAACCTGGGCTTCTATTGGAATTCTATAATGCATATTAGCAAGCCCATTATCGGCGTTTTAGCGGCAGTTTCCCGCCTCTAAAACTGCGATAATTTTAATGAGGTTTTTGCTAATATACCCCCGAGTCCCTGTAGACGGCCCGTGCTCCATCCTGGTTTGCCTGGACTTGTGACTTCATCCCAGTCCGACTCAACCAGATAACCACAATTGGTGCTTTGTGTTTTTTGCCGCCATTTTCTACAGAAAGTTTAAAAATGCATATTTCTGATTCTACAGCTAGGTTTTTTGTTGTTTTGGTCTTAAATTATTTATTACAATGTACCCTAGTTTTCAAAATTGGTGTGATATTTGTCTTGTGCCATCATAGAGAGAATTGTAGTTGCTGCTTTAGAAGTGTTTCACCCCTCCTCAACCAGTAACCCCTTGTCATGCAATGATGTACTACTTGCCTCTTTCTCTCTCTCCCATTGCTCTCCTTGTGCTCCTCTTTCCCTTTTACCCTGTCTTTCTTTACCTATTATCTCCCCCTCAGTGACCCATTAACCCTCCACACCCTGCTCTAAACTGTCCACCACTATGGAATTCCAAACAAGATGATGGACCGAGTGCTGAAAGATTTCAACCGTTCACCCCAGTAAGAGATCTGGGTTTAATCCAACATTCTTGTACTCACTATGCCACCACAGTTTGGACCCAGCCATAGGAAAATATGTCCTGACCCTGCTCCTCATGGAAACAGACCAGCCCAAACTGCCAGGCCAGGTCTTCCCTGGATAGAAAACAAGAATCCTGGGACCAGTTTCAGAGTAGTACACCTCATCAGCAAGGCTAGCTTGAATCCAGTGGCACAGCAAGCAAGTGACCCACGTCTGGGTATACCTCTGGCCAATTAGGGCTAATATATCAAACACAACAAGATGATGGGCGGAGTTCTGAAACATTTTAACCACTCCTCTCAGTCAAGAGACCTGGGTTTAATCCATCATTATTTTGCTCACTATGCCGCCCCAG
The DNA here is from genome assembly GCF_964263255.1 of Lissotriton vulgaris. Taxonomy (NCBI): domain Eukaryota; kingdom Metazoa; phylum Chordata; class Amphibia; order Caudata; family Salamandridae; genus Lissotriton; species Lissotriton vulgaris. Next base: position 61,974 of record NW_028255156.1, read on the forward strand.
TATGGACGCAGCCATATGCACATCAGTCTTCCCCCAGCTCCTCATGGAAACAGTCCAGCCCGAACTGTCAGGCCAGGTACTCCCTGGTCGGAAACAAGCATCCTGTGACCAGTTTCGGAGTATTACTCTTCATCAGCCAGCCTAGCTTGAATCATATAGCACAGCAAACAAGGGACCCATGTCTGGGCATACCCCTGACCAATTAGGATGAACATACCAAACACAACAAGATGATGGATGGAGTTCTGAAACCTTTCAACCACTCAACTCCAGTTAAGAGATCAGGGGTTATCCATCATACTTTTGCTAAATATGCCACCCCAGTATGGATGCAGCCATATTCAATTCAGTCTTGCGCCTGCTCCTCATGTGAACAGTCGAGCCCTAATGGCCAAGGCAAGTGCTTCTTGGACTTGAAGTATTACCCCCATCAGCCAGCCCCATCAGACAGCCCCATCAGCCAGCCTAGCTTGAATTCTGTATCACAGCTAGCAAGGGACACATGTATGGCCATACCCCTGGCATCTTATGGGGAACATAGCAAACACAATAAGATGATGGACAGAGTGTTAAAACGTTTGAACCACACGTCTCCAGTCAAGAGATCTGGTTTTAATCCAATGTTCTTTTGCTCACTATACCACCCCAGTTCAGGAACTAGCCATTTTCAAATCAGTCGTGACCCTGCTCCTCATGGCAAAAGTCCAGCCTGAACTGCCAGGCCAGGTCCTCCCTGGACGGGAAACAAGGACCCTGGGATCAATTTAATAGTTTACCCCTCTTCAGCCGGGCTAGCTTGATTCCAGTTGCACAGCGAGCAGGAGACCCATGTCTGGACATACCCCGGGCCAATTGGGGCGAACATAGCAAACACAGCAAGATGATGGGTGGACTGCTGTAACTTTTCAGCCACTCATCACCAGTCCAAAAATCTAGGTTAATTCATTGTTATTTTGCTCACTATGCCATCCCAGTTTGGATGCAGCTATATGCAAATCAGTCTTGACCCGAGCTGCCAGGAAAGGTTCTTCCTGAATGGGAAACAAGCATCCTTTGACCAATTCCAGAGAATTACCCCATTATCTGCTAGGTTAGCTTAAATCCAGTGGCACAAAGAGCATGGGACCTACATCTTGGCATACTCCTGGCCACTTAGGGTGAACATGGTAAAACCAACAAGATGATGGACGGAGTGCTGAAACTTTTCAACCACTCACCCCCAGTCAAGAGATCTGGGTTTAATCCATAGCTCTTTTGCTCACTATGCCGCCCCAAATTAGTTCAGCATTCCGTCCATCATATGTTCTTTTTGCATTTGTTGCCCAGAGTGGGAAGGGTATGCCCAGAGGTGGCTCCCATGCTTGCTATACCACCAGGTTCTGATGAGGGGTGATACCCCGAAACCAGTCCCAGGATGCCTGTTTCTGGTCAAGGAAGGAGTTGGCTTGGCAGTTCGGGCTGAACTGTTCCCATGGGGAGCAGGGTCAAAACCTATTTGCTGGGTCTGAACTGGAATGGCATGGCGTGTAAAATAACAATGAATTCCACTTAGATCTCTGACTGGGGTGAATGTTTGATAAGTTCAGCATTCCGTCCATCATCTGTTCTTTTTGCATTTGTCGCCTTAAGTCGGAAGGGTACACCCAGACATATGTCCCGTGCTCGCTATGCCACAAGATTCAAGCTAGCCTGGCTGATGATCGGTAACACCCGAAAACCGGTCCCAGGATACCTGTTTCTGGTCTGGGGAGGACCTGGCCTGGCAGTTCGGGCTGGACTGTTCCCATTGGGAGCTGGGTCATGAATGATTTGCATATGGCTGGGTCAAAACTGAAATGGCATGCAGAACAATAATACAATGGATGTAATCCAGATCTGTGACTGGTTTGAATGTTTGATTAGTTCAGCATTCTGACCACCATTTGGTATTTTTACAGTTGTCTCCCTAAGTAGGAAGGGTATGCCTAGACTAGGGTCCCGTGCTCGCTATGCCCCCAGATTCAAGTTAGCCTAGCTGATGAGGGGTGATGCCCCAAATCCACTCCCAGGATGCCTGTTTCCAGTCCAGGGAGGACCTGGAATGGCAGTTCGGGCTGGACTGTTCCCATTTGGAGCAGGGTCAAGAACGATTTGCATATGGCCGGGTCTAAACTGAAATGGCATAGCATGCAAAAAAACGCTGGATACAACCCAGATTTGCAACTGGGGTGAACGTTTGATTAGTTTAGCATTCCATCCATCATCTGTTCATTTTGCATTTGCCGTCCTAAGTGGAAAGGGTATGCCCAGACCTGGGTCTTGTGCTCACTATGCCACTAGATTCAAGCTTGCCTGGATGATGAGGGGCGATACTCTGAAACCGGTCCAAGGATGCCTGTTTCTGGTCCAGGGAGGACCTGGTCTGGTAGTTTAAGCTGGATTGTTCCCATGGGGAGCAGGGTCAGGACATATTTACTAATAGCCAGGTCTAAACTGGAATGGCATGGCGTGCAACAAAAGGATGGATTTAACCCAGATCTGTGACTGGAGATGAATGTTTGATTAGTTCAACATTCCATCCATAATCTGTTCTTTTTGCATTTGTCGCCTTGAGTGGGAAAGGTACACCCAGACGTGGGTCCCGCGCTCGCTATGCCACCAGATTCAAGCTAGACTGGCTGATGAGGGGCGACCCCCACGAATACACTCCCAGATGCCCATTTCTAGTCCAGGGAGGACCTGGCATGGCAGTTCGGGTTGGACTGTTCCCATTAGGAGCAGGGTCAGAAATGATTTGCATATGTCTGGGTCTAAACTGAAATGGAATGGCATGCAAAAAAATGATGGAGCTAACGCAGGTTTGCAACTGGGGTGAATGTTTGATTAGTTCAGCATTCCATCCATCATCTGTTAATTTAGCATTTGCCGTCCTAAGTGGGAAGGGTATGCCCGACGTGGGTCTTGTGCTCACTATGTCACTAGATTCAAGCTTGCCTGGATGATGAGGGGGAATACTCTGAAACCAGTCCAAGGATGTCTGTTTCTGGTCCAGGGAGGACCTGGTCTGTTAGTTTGGGCTGAATTGTTCTAATGGGGAGCAGGGTCAAGAGAGATTTGCATATGGCCTGGTGCAAAGTGGAATGGCATGGTGTGCAAAAAAACGATGGATTTAACCCAGATCTGTGACTGGAGATGAATGTTTGATTAGTTCAGCAATCAAGCCATTAGCTGTTCATTTTGCATTTGCTGCCCTAAATAGGAAAGTTGTGCCCAGACGTGGGTCCCGTGCTCGCTATGCCACCAGATTCAAGATAAACTGACTGATGAGTGGAGATACCCTGAAACTGATCCCAGGATTCCTGTTTCTGGTCCGATAAGGGGAGCAGGGTCATGACTGTTTTGCATACGGCTGGGTCTAAACTGGAACAGCATTCAGCCTGATTCATGAAAAACGGGATTTGCGATTCTCAAATAGCGAAAAATTGTGAATCGCTATTGAGAAATCGCAAATCGGAATTCATGATGTTTAGCGATAATAAAATGCGATTCGCACGCAGCCTCAAATTCCTTTTGCGATTAACGATAATCGCAGAAAAATCGCTATTTCCGGCTACATCCGTGTCGGGATTGCAATATCGCAAATAGCGATATCGCTAATTGCAAGATCGCAAAATCGCGAGATCGGGAAAACGGGAAGTCGCATTTCGAGCACAGTGATGACATCACAACCAGGAAGCAGCCAGTTCCCACCCCCATTCACCACAGTGAGGCAGACCTCGAGTCAGCAACTGGGAGAGCTCCTGCTATTCTATTTTTGATTCCTACTCTGCAACAACAGTGCTGCCATGTCTGAGGAAACTGTTCCTGGCCCCAGCAACACCACAGGGCGGAAGAGGAAGCTGAAATTCTCAGAACAGGAGCTGCAGCATTTGATAGAAGGGGTGGTGGCCAACCACTCCAAACTGTTTGGCAAGGACTCCAGGAGGGTGCCGGAGCAGGAAAAAAGGAGGATCTGGCAGGGAATTGCGTCCACCGTGAACTCCGTGGGTGTGGCCGATAGGTCACTGGACGAACTTAAAAAAAGATGGTACGACCTCCGAGGTCGTGCCAAAGAGAAGGTGGCGGAGCGCCTTGGAGAGGCATCAGGCGCTGGAGGGAGAGGACCTACAGTCCCTCCAAACACAGCCTTGGAGGACCAAGTGGAAGACACGCTTGAGAGGGAGGCGTGCATTGGATTCACGCGTCTGGACTCATCCCGCCCCACCCAAGACACCCAAGGTAAGTGGCATGCGACTGCGACCCTGTCCCCTGTGAATGTCCATGACCATATAGGCTCCCATAATGCTCCATAGTCATGCCATTGTTGCACATCAGGTAATGACCTGAAGCATTGTGGGACATGTAGTGTGGCCACAATGTAGTAGTACCACAATGCAGCCAGACAGGTTCCATAGTACGCAAAGCCATAGCCAGTCAGGGAATGTCACCCAGCATGCATGTAGCAACTGCACGTCTGACAGATACATGCAACTAATGATCGTCCACTTACCCTCACAGGTGGCGCTGAAAGCAGCGACAGCGAAAGGCTGCTAATAGATGAGGAGGCCCAGGAGGAGGAGGAGGTGCCACCACAAACACATGCACCAGCCCCTGCCGCAGCAACAACACCAGCAGCCAGGTCCACCAGCAGTGTGCCCCCTGCCTCTGGCGCACCAACTACAGCCGCAGCCAGGCCAGCAAATAGTGTGCCCCCAGCCTCAGCAGCACCAACTACAGCCGCAGCCAGGCCCACAACTAGTGTGCCCCCAGCCTCAGCCGCACCAACTACAGCCGCAGCCAGGCCCACGACTAGTGTGCCTCCAGTCCCTGCCGCACCAGCAACGCCTGCTGTGACACCACCAGCAGCTGGTGCTACTACATCAGGGCCCGCGACAGCGGCAACACAGCGGCCAGCCACTGTGTCAGGCCAGCAGAGCAGGCGTGGCAGGTCTCGCCAGCACACCAATGCAGCAATCAGCAGGAGGGGCAATGGACAGCGGCTGGAGCAAATGAGCGTCGAAAGACGCATGCTACGTATTCATCAGCGGTGAGGTTCCGTAACAATTATAAGTGGTGTTTTCGACTCGCACGAATATGGTTGAGTCTGGTATCTATGAACCGCAAATGACGAGTTTAGTGGGTGTACGCGTTTTCACTGTGCTAGCCTAAACCGTTCATTTGTTTCGTGGGTTTCTTTATCTGAGCCCACGGGTTCCATTTTAGATACGGCATCCATTTTGTTTCTTGCCCTCAAGTAGCCAGCGAACGGACGCTGTCCGCTTCGCGACCCTGGGATTCCCAAACTCTTGCGGAAGACACGTGTTCCTTTGAGGGTGTCTTTATGATGAGGGGGATGACACTGTAATGCAGATGGCCCCGCTTGAGGCTCATCTTGCCGTGCTGGTCTATTGTCTTAGTTGTGCATTCATTAGGCACGTCTCCTTTGATGCCTGCAACTCGTGTTTCCTGATACCACCCCTTTTAGACCCTCTTCGATCTGTTCGCTATCCTCGTCTTCCTCTGCACCTGTTTCTGTCTCTTCCTTGATTCGTTTACAGCCGAACGGAATGTACTAATGGTAGGAAGATGTACTTTTACAGTTGGGAACTGCCAAATGCTACTGTAATTATGTTCCGGGCCTTGAATACATGAAAGTGACCCCCTATGACATTTACTGTGGGAACCGGGTTGTAATCTTTTGTCCATCATGTTATCTTATGACGGAGAACTGCATAAAAAGAGCGATCCACAGATGCAATTCGAAGCAGTCTCCTCGAACTTACACGTGTTGTACTTCGTGTGACTTCTGTGTTCCCTGCAGTAATAAACCTCGAATCTTTGACGCCGAAGGAAGTGTCCCGTGTCTCTGTCATTTGTACGCCAGAACAGGTTACCCACGAAGGTTTTAGGTGTTATCCCTGGCACCGCTGGGTCTTAGAAAAACCCAGTCCTTCAGTTGGCGCCCAACGTGGGGCTGCATCAGCGGTACCGGTCCAAAGCCCGACGATCGTGAGGAACTTCGTGTGAAATCTCAGAGGAAAGGTGCACCCCGCTTCATCGATCCTGTTGTCGACACAAGTGGCCCGACGACTTTTCCCGCGAAGATCCCCGCCTCCTGACGGCTGCGACGGACTGCTGCCCTGACTGTAGACCTGTTTTGGCGCCTGGCGTAGACCTTGGTACAGCGAGACGATTGACGGGCCTTCCTGGTGACGCCACTGATCTTTGAGTTAAGTATTTGTGGGTCGCTCCTAGAGTCCTTTGTTGTGGGTGCTTATTTGTTGCATGGTTCCATTGCATTTGCGGATCTTGGTATTTTGTTCTTTGTTGTGCTATTTGACGTCTGCAGTCGCCAAAAACCGAGGGTTTTTGCTCTTTTGCAGGGACATTGTAATCCTATAACCCTTGACGTTTGTGAAACTCGGTTAGTGTGCACGAAGCCTAACAGTAGTACTTTGTTTAGTTGCTTCAGAGGTTGTGGTGCGGATTCCCGGCTGGAGGACTCGTGTCCGATACCTCCGGTTAGAACTCCAACTTACGAATTATATAGCCGTCATGGTTTGGGTCCAATAACATTCAACGAGTGTTGGGTTCGCTACACTAAAAAAGACGGTGTCCTTAGTTGGCCACCTCATGGTAGTTTTGAGGCCCCGATTTTAGATAATCTTGAAGCTAAATTGTTCCAAAGAAAAGCAAGGCCGGCCATGTTTGATTCCTTTCGGTTGTGGCGTAAAGAAGCCAAGCAGAAAGAAATCAAGCAGCTTAAACGTAATAAGAGAGAAGGTATCGTCACAACGATGAGAAATGCAGAGCAATTTCAGCGAGATAAGTAGGAGAAGGAAAAGGAAGTTTTTGATAGATTGCAGCGCATGACAGTCGATAAGTGTTACCCCGCTTTACCGACGGGTACGGATAAGAAGGGAGAGGAGGTAGTAGAGGACCCCTTGTTGTCCTTTCTATTGAAGTCGCCACCTCCGTATGCACAGGATACCACTGTTCCTGTGGTTCCTCCTGTTCCTCAGCCCGTTCCTGTTCCACAACCCGCTCCTGTTCCTCTACCTGCTCCTGTTCCTACTGCTCCTCCGTCTATACCTATTCATACTCCTGTTCCCGCTACTTCTACTGTTGTGGTTACTCCTGCTGTCCCTTCTGTGTCTGACACTTCTCTTGTTACCCCGTTGCTTTACTCTTCTACCCCGTCTGCTCGACGTCGTGTCCCTTCGGTTGCTGCTAACTTCTTCACTTCTCTTGGACCGATTCTTGGGTCCGCTGGTTCTGATGCTCCCCAAAGACGAAGTCAACTTCCTGGTGGTAGGGAACGTGATACGCTATATAATATGGTGACAAATTGGATTAGATATCCCCTTAGGAATCCTCCACGTGTGATTGTTGATACGTTTTCTCAATTCAATGAGCCGACACAATGATTTGCGTTTGAAGAAATGTGCAAGCTCTTACGTGATCAGATATCAGCTGACGCGGCCGATGATGTATTGGCTGCTCTAACTGACCTTCAGCTTCAGTTTGCGAGCGGAATAATGGTGGGTAGCAATGTTCGGCGTGCTGTCGAGCAGTTGCTATCTTTTCGTCCTGCTATAATGCCTCGAGCATTGTTTACAGATGACACTGAGGAACCGACAGCAGCGCCTGGTCAGTTTCCCATGCGCGAAGTCCCACCAGTATGGATGCCAGGTAATCCTGGTGGTAATCCTGTGGTCCTGCCACACTTCCAGAGAGTGTGGATACATCTTCAGTGGAAGCGATCGGAAGTCTTGCAGGTGAAGCAATCTTTGCCTGACCCTCGCAAAAATCCTGCAGGGTACTATAAAGAATTGTCGCAGCTAGTGGATGCTACGATAATGAACCTTGCCGACATCGATATGCTGTTCGGCAATGTCGTACCGCAACCGGTATGGGCAAAGATTCGTCAGGAAGATCATGCAGCAGAATTAGGTGGTGACTGGGCTGCACTTCTTGCCGCGGATGCCTTGCAAGTTGGTGGGGCTAAGCCCGAACAGTTGATTGCCAATCTTCCTCAGAGAAAAATCACCCTTATGAAAACGCTTATGCCAGCTATGAAAGTAAACTGGGACAAATTGTCCGCTTGCAAGCAAAAGAAGGATGAGAGTGTCTCTGATTTCTTTACAAGATTTGAGGAGGCATTCATTGATCATAGTGGTCAAGATATGGGTACTGAGGGAGGTCAGAGATTGTTCGTGGACAAATTTGTGTCAAATTTGTTGCCGGACCTAAGCAACAAATTAAAGAATTCAGAGAGTGCGTGTGCTGTTTCCACTTCTGCTCAGATATTGGCTACGGCACAATATTATGAGAATAGAGAGAAAGAGGAAAGTGATCGTGCAGACAAAAAGACGAAAGAGCTCAAAACAAAAAGGGTGTTGCAACAAGCGTACCCTCCGCGTTCGAATCAGAATGATTCGCAACAGCGGAATCGATCGCAGTCTCAGTCAAATAGGTCACAATCACGGAATGACTCCTCTTCGCAGAGATCTATGCTGTGGTACAATCAGTGTGCCTATTGTAGGGGTGAGGGTCATTTGAAATTCGATTGTCCAGTTTTGCGTGATCGAAATAGTGGTAATTGATCTAGAGGAGGCCGTAGTGGTCCTCAACAGGCCTCACGAGGTAGAGGTCGTGGTGTTCAAAATGATCGTTCTAACAATTCTTCTGATTCTAATAATTGTTTCGATCAGCGTGGATCGTCGCAAGGCAGATCCGCACAGTACAATGTGGATGATTATTACGTCGATCAGGGCACTGACAACGGTAATTACTAGGACAGCCATAGACAAGGAGAGGGAGTAGTATCAGTTCCGGTTGATCAGAGAGGGCCTTACGTCGCAGTTGCCACCTCGGGCGTAGTTGAGCCTTTTCTGTTGGACACTGGTGCAGCGAAAAGTTCCATCATGCATTCGAAACTCCCTGGCGCACCTTTGTCTGGCTTAACAAATGTTTCCGTTGGATTCTCTGGCGCCCCTGTTAGCAATCCGGTTTCACGCCCTTTGCCTCTTACAATTGGGCCTCGTGAGCTGCAAGCTCCTTTGATTTTGACTACTGGTTGTGGTGAAAATCTTTTGGGCCTGGATTTGCTGAAACGTCTGTATGCGACTTTGTATTGTTCTCCTGCGGGAGTGAAGCTTACATTGGGTGAGAGAGTTATCTCTCCTATGTACTTGTCCATCGATAAGCTTCCACCGGAATTGAGTTCTCTTCCTGCATCTTTGTGGGCAACAGGTCCCAATAACGTGGGTCTGCTTGACATCTCCCCTTATGTTGTTCACTTGAAATCTAATGTGCATTTACCACGTATTCCCCAGTATCGTATCTCCCTTGATGGTGAGCGAGCGTTGTTAGCGATCATCTACGATTTGATTGACAAAGATGTTATCGAGGAGACTCGGGGAAACGTGTGTAATAGCCCTGTGCTGCCCATTCTGAAACGCACTGATCCATCTAAGCCTCCTGTTTATCGTTTTGTCATCGATTTACGGGAGGTGAATAAGATTGTGATTCCTCAGTTCCCTGTGGTTGTAGGAGAGTAGGGTCTGCTATCCTATGGTCACCCCAAATTTTTGCTTTTTGCTTCACTGGTTTCTGACTTAATGTGGCTGTGGGCCTGCTAATCAGACCCACAGCCTGCTGTTCTCTCTCTAAATTACTGCAATGCACTCTAGGTGCATTACGAATTGGAACTGGTTCACCTTATGAGCCCCTGTATTAGTGCACCCTAGGTGCCCAGGGTATAGGTGTATCCAAGGCCTACCAGGGGCTGCAGCATGTAATATGCCACCCCTGGCCTGGCCTCAATATTTGACACAACTGGCTGATCACTCAGCTGGGGTAAGTCGGTGTAACCACCTCTTACTTGGGTACAGTATGTCTGTGCCTAACCCTAAACTGGACACATATATTCCTATCAGCCACTCCTATGGAAGGCCTCATCAATCCTGGAGGCAGAGTGCTTGGAAATATGTGAGATGGTGCTCTAGCATGAGCTGAGCCTGTCTGAAGCTATCGGGAACCACTCCCTAAGCTGTTCCGGGATATTGCCATACCATATACTCTTAAGTGCATTATAATCCTCGCGGTTATTTGCTATCTTTGGTTTGGCTTTATCAAAACATGTCGAGTAAGGTGTCATACGAATTGGAATACTATCCCCTCGCCAATTCTGGCGACGGGGATAGCATTCCACCCTTCTAGAGGGACACGAAATGTGTGTAGCCTTAACCCCGGTTAAAGTTAAACAGAGCCTCAGCATCACAAAATGGATGCTGCCACCACAGACACGAGTCTGGTCTCCTGCTGCTGACCGAAACTCGGCAGATGGTGGCCTGGACAAAGGGTTTCCTGCCTTGGGAGGTGCGAGCACCACTCCAGACAGGGTTTTGTGTATTGGGTAGGACAGGGCTGAATAGAATCAGACATGCCCGGGGCACACAAGGTGTCCCCGTGCATAGGCCAGTCCAAACCGGTCCTGGGACTTTCCAGACCCAGGCTTGGCGCGGAACTGGACAAAGGAAAGGGGGTGTAACCGCCCCCCTTCCTGGTTCCTCCCAGAGGAGGGACCTAGTAGGTGATCCACCCCTCAGATTGGGAATAAGAGTGGGAGCAGTGCCATTGCACGGCAGATCATCCTGAATCAACTTTACACGAAGAAGAAGACTGAACTTCGACATTCTGCTGCACAGAAGACTGAAGAGAATCTCCCTTGTGGCCTAGGAGTGGCCACCCTGTGAACACAGGTACCAACCAGCAACTCGACGTCTGCTTTGCCGCCGCCTCCCGCCGGAGCCCGAGCCCAGAGCCCAACAAGAACCAGACTCCCAGACCTCTCAGAGCCCGATCCACAGTCCCTGCAAAGAAGGGACCCGTGGAGGCACCGAGTGACGTGGGACCGGACCTCCTGGAAGACACTCGAAAAGCTGACTGCGCAGCTTCGGAGGCATCCTCGACGTTGTGCTTTGGGGACTGAGAACCCCCACCACCGAGCAGCCCCTGCACCGAAGATCAGCCTCCAGCATCTCCACGATCTGCGTGGGGCCCTTTTGCATTGTGCCACTCGACGCGCCATCCCGGCCACTAGCCACGTGGTCAGCGGCCATCTTGGCGACGAAACCGACGATTTACACAGCAGGTCTGGTTGCTCCAGACCTACCCAAGCTCCTGTGAAAAGGAGCACCCGCTCTGACCTTGCTGGTCCGAGTGTTAAGCATCTTTCCACTTCTGCGTGGCTTGCATTTGCCAAGGCCTGTTTGCTCCGATCAGGTCGCCGACACCGCCAACAGCAAGAAGCCTACGTGGGACAGCTCGTGACCAACTCCTGGACGTCCTCGACCCCGGGTATCCACGTGGCTGCAGAAAGAAGCTACCCGACAACGCCTGTTTGCACCCAACATCGCCTGGTTCCAATCTGGTTCCACGGTAGTCACTGGCTAGTGACTTTGAACACTGTCCCCTCTGCTTTCAGGTCTTCACATCTTCAGATCCACCCTTGGATCCACCGGAACTCTTCACATCGAGCCGCCTGCAGCATCTTCAGCTCCAAGCACCATCGACCAGCGTGACGAAACCCGACACTACTTCGACCCTGTGCACCCGCTTCCTGTGGGTGAGGTAACTCAGCTCCGCTGGTGCTCCTGCACTGGTACACATCTCAAGGGCCTGTGTCTTAAGTTTTAACTCCGTAGGTCCCTCGGAAGGTTCCTAACTTTCTAACTTTGTACTTTTTACGCACCATAGACTTTGCATTGGAAAGTGCGTGCACTTTGAACACTGCACCCGAGTCCCGTGGGCCTCTCCCGACTTAGTCACTGCTAGTCTCGAATAGCTCCAGCGATTCCCAAGGCCCTAGGCCTCTTCACTTTCCTATTGGTATCTCTTATACCACTTTCTTAGTATATGGTTTAGGTGGCCCCTAGGGCTCATCCATATTGTGCAACTTTTGTGTATTTTAAACTGTCTTGTGATTTAACGCTTGTGCTTCTGTGCTCATAAAGAGTCCAGGGGATTTTATAGTTAATAAATCAATATATATTTTCAATATATATCTGTGTGGTGTCCCTTTCATTTGGTATTCAAGGGGGTTTTGTATGGTATAACAGCTGGCTTCACATGCCTTTCAGAGTTTAGCCTAAGACTGCTTTGTCCACGTTACCACTAGGATAACTGGTCTACAAGGTTGAATTACAACCATCATCATAAGGGCTGCTTGGCATGGTACAAAGTGATCACTAAGAATTAGTGAGCATTATATACCAGGCCAACTTCTCACATTGGTGAGCAGCGGATTGGGATCTGAGCTTGCTGTTGTTTTACCATTACAATCTTTGAGATTATCATTTGAAAGGTCATACAGGTACCTGCTAGGTACATATAAAACAAGACTAGTATACTTAAGTTCTACTGAACTTAGTTGTTGTAGAGCAAAGGGAGTAGCACACCCTAGCTACAACTACTAGATAGGTTTAGTAGGTAAACACCAGTGTAGGTAGATTGCAACACATCCACCCACACTAGAGCAATGTCTGGAGCAGAGGGGTCCAGTGGACTTACTCCTGTTGAGATTGACCCTCCAAGGGCACCATCCAAATTTGCTATTTTTTCCTTTAAGGAATTAAGACAGGTTTGTGTCTTAAGGGGTCTGAAGACAGGGCCTTCCCCTACTACAGACCACCTAAGAGAGCTCTTAGACCAGTCTGAGACTCTAAAGCCCTCTAAGGCAAACCCCACAGGGGATGCTGAAGGAGGCCATCCTTCAGAGGATGACACTGTAGACACCCCTGGTCCTATCATCCTGGTAGATGAGGAAGCCTCCACCACTGGAGCTCCTCAGGTAGATGAAGAGGAAGAGGAAGAGGAGGAGGTGGAAAGCAGTGAGTCAGATGATGACAGAAATAGTCAGGTGCTGGTCAGTAGACTGAACCAGGCTAACTTAAGCCAACTTGGGAATGAATCTGGTAACAACCCATTCAGACCCCCAGGTGGACTTAACCAGGGGCATAGGAGGAGGAGGAATCACTCAGGTGAATCCAATACCTCCCATGTCTCTAGAGGCTCTCATGGTCACTCCAGAAGAGAGATGACTAGCCCTCAGAGAAGGGAACATGAGGCCAAATTGAGAGAATCTCAAATTAGAGAGGCTGAATTGAGAGTCCAGAGACAAGAGTTAGAGATTGTCCTGGCCCAAGAGAAACTTGCTAGAGCAAGACAGCCTAGAGAGAGTGGGGTAATAGAACCCACTGGTGGCAGCAATATCCACAAGGATAAAGACAGGTCTTTTGATAACAGAAACCTGAGTAAGATTGTGGGGATGATATCCATAAATGGATTACTGCAATGGAGAGAGCCTGCAGAGTACAGCAGATCCCTCAGGAGCAGTGGGCAGCAATCTTGTGGCTCTCCTTTGAAGGTAGAGGCCGAGACAGACTCCTCACAGTTAGTGATGGGGATTCTAGAAACTACCTGGTCCTGAAGAGTGCTCTGATTGATGGGTTAGGCTTAACCACTGAACAGTACAGGTTAATGTTCAGAGATACCCAGAAGACACAGACTCAGGACTGGTGTGAATTTGTTGAGTGTGCCACTAAGGCTCTGGAGGGATGGTTGCTGGGAAGCAAGGTTACAGACTATGAAGGATTGTATAATTTGCTGATGAGAGAACAAATTTTAAATAATTGTCAGAACCAGCAGTTGCATCAACATTTGGTTGACTCAGATTTGACCTCTCCCCAAGAATTGGGAAAGAGGGCAGATAAATGGGTAAGAACCAGAGTTAAGCAAAAGAACCAGAACCAGAACCAGGGTGGTGACCAGAAGAAAACAGACCAGAAGGGTGGGGAGCAGAAAGCTAAAGACCAGAAGTCTTCAACAGGGCCCCAAACTGAGATAGAGGGTGGGTCCCAAACTTCCAAGAAGAAGAAGAAAGAAGGTCAGAAGAAACCCTGGTGTAAAACTTGTAAGAACACCTCTCACTGGACAAGTGAGTGTAAAAAGGGTGGAGCCCCCAGCACTGCAGCCCCTAAGGCACCTGCACCCACTAGTACAGTTAGCAGTGCTGGTCCTCAAGCCAAGGGATTAGTGGGTATCACTTTGGGAACTGAAGGAGATTCTGACCTAGTCAGAACCCTTACACAGGCTGTTCTGGTTTGTGAAGGGGACATAGATTTGACCCCTGACATAAGTCCCAGTAACCTGGGCAAATACAGACAGACACCTTTGATCAACAATAAAGTGGCTCAAGCTTACAGGGACACATGTGCCAGTGTCACTATGGTGACACCTAACTTTGTGGACCCTGGACAATACATGCAAGGCGATGATTACCTGGTGACCAATGCCAGCAATGTCACTACTACACATAGTGTGGCACTTGTTAACTTTTCCTGGGGAGGGGTAACTGGCCTAAAGAAAGTTGTGGTTAGTGCTGATCTCCCAGTAGAATGTTTGTTGGGCAATGACCTGGAGAACTCTCTATGGTCAGAAGTTGAGTATAGGACTCATGCAGAGATGTTAGGGATATCATCACATGTCCTTGCTGTGACCAGGTCACAGGCCAAAAAGTGCCTCTCTGAACCTCAGGTCTTGGATCCTGGAACAATGGACCAAGTACCTTCCAAGAGGAAGAACAGGAGGGTTAAGGCTGCGCCTTCCCAACTGCCTGCAAGTGAGGATCAGGCTTCACAGGAAACTGATCTTGAGACCCCTGAAGGAACTGTCTCTGAAGAACTTGAACCTGATCAGGTTGAGTTTCTGGGGACAGGGGGACCTTCTAGGGCAGACTTGGGGCAGGCTCAGTTAACCTGTCCTTCTCTTGAATCCCTCAGACAGCAGGCTGCTGCTGAGGCTGCTGGGAATGCTCAAGGTGCCCATAAAGTATATTAGGACGATGGACTCCTTTATTCAGAGGCTAGAGACCCCAAGCCTGGTGCTACCAGGAGGTTGGTTATACCTCTGCAATTTAGGGGCTTCCTACTCACCTTGGCCCATGATATTCCTTTAGCAGGACACCTAGGCCAGAATAAGACCTGGGACAGGCTTGTCCCTCACTTTCACTGGCCTCACATGTCTGAAGACACCAAGGAGTTTTGTCGCTCCTGTGAAACCTGCCAAGCCAGTGGTAAAGCAGGTGGAACAACAAAGGCCCCCCTGATACCACTACCTGTGGTGGGGGTCCCCTTTGAAAGAGTGGGGATTGATATTGTTGGTCCAATGGATCCCCCTACAGCATCTGGGCACAGATTCATACTGGTGGTAGTGGATCATGCCACCAGGTACCCAGAGGCAATTCCACTTAGGACCACAACAGCTCCTGTTGTGGCCAGGGCCTTACTTGGAGTTTTCTCCAGAGTGGGGTTTCCTAAGGAGGTAATATCTGATAGAGATGCCAACTTCATGTCAGGATATTTGACAGCTATGTGGAAGGAATGTGGTGTCAACTACAAGTTCACCACTCCTTATCACCCACAATGCAATGGGCTTGTTGAGAGATTTAACAAGACCCTAAAGGGCATGATTAAAGGATTACCTGAAAAGCTCAGGCGAAGATGGGACATCCTACTGCCCTGCCTTTTGTTTGCTTACAGAGAGGTCCCTCAAAAGGGGGTTGGCTTCAGCCCCTTTGAATTGTTGTTTGGGCACCCTGTAAGAGGACCCCTGTGTCTAGTGAAGGAAGGATGGGAGTTACCTCTCAAAAAGCCTAAACAAGACATAGTGGACTATGTACTTGGTCTCCGCTCCAGGATGGCAGAGTACATGGAAAAGGCATCCAAAAACCTTGAGGCTAGCCAAGAATTACAAAAAGCTTGGCATGACCAAAAGGCTGTCCTTGTTGAATTTCAGCCTGGACAGAAGGTATGGGTGTTGGAGCCAGTGGCCCCAGCAGCACTCCAAGACAAATGGTCTGGACCCCATACAATTCTGGAGAAGAAGGGAGAGGTTACCTACTTGGTGGACCTAGGAACTCCCAGGAGCCCCCACAGGGTGCTCCATGTGAACAGATTGAAGGCATATGTCAGCAGGGCAGACATGGGCTTGCTCATGGCTACAGATGAGGGACAGGAGGAAGAGAGTGACCCTCTCCCAGACCTGCTCACTCAGAACCCTGAGGATGGCTCAGTTGATGGTGTGGCCTTAAGTGGCAGCCTGACTGAACATCAGCAGCATGACTGCAGACAAGTTCTACAGGCATACAGGCATATGTTCTCGTTGACACCCAGTCAGACTAACTGGTGTACCCATGTGGTGGACACTGGTGACAGTCTTCCTGTAAAGAGCAAGATTTACAGGCAACCTGACCACGTCAGGGACTGTATAAAGACTGAGGTGCAAAAGATGCTGGAATTAGGTGTCATTGAGCCTTCAGAGAGCCCCTGGGCTAGCCCAGTGGTTCTGGTCCCCAAACCTCACACCAAAGATGGCAAGAGAGAGATGAGGTTCTGTGTGGATTACAGAGGACTCAATGCTGTCACCAGGACAGATGCACACCCTATTCCAAGGGCAGATGAGCTCATTGACAAGTTGGCTTCTGCCAAATATTTGAGCACATTTGACTTGACAACTGGCTACTGGCAAATCAAGTTAGCTGAGGAGTCTAAAGCCAAAACAGCATTTTCTACCCCTAGTGGGCATTATCAGTTTGTGGTGATGCCCTTTGGTTTGAAGAATGCACCTGCCACCTTCCAAAGGTTGGTGAATCAAGTCCTTACTGGGCTGGATGACTTTTGTGCAGCTTATCTGGACGATATTGCTGTCTTTAGCTCCACCTGGGAGGATCACCTGGTCCACCTGAAGGAAGTGCTTGAGGCTCTGCAGAAGGCAGGCCTCACTATCAAGGCAACAAAGTGCCAGATAGGGCAGAGTAAGGTTGTATACCTGGGCCACCTTGTAGGTGGAGGCCAAGTTCAACCATTGGAGAGTAAGATCCAGACCATCAAGGACTGGTCCCCTCCAACCACCCAGACTCAGGTCAGAGCTTTCTTGGGCCTGACTGGGTACTACAGGAAGTTTGTTAAGAACTATGGGTCCATTGTGACCCCTCTTAATGATCTGACATCTAAGAAGATGCCCAAAAAGGTTCAGTGGACAGAAATCTGTCAAAAGGCATTTGATGACCTGAAGAAGGCCATGTGCTCTGCACCTATCCTGAAGAGTCCTGACTACTCAAGAGAGTTCATTGTCCAAACAGATGCTTCTGAGTTGGGAGTGGGAGCAGTGCTTTCACAGCTTAATGTAGATGGCCAGGACCAGCCCATTGCTTTCATTAGCAGAAGGCTGACCCCCAGAGAGAAACGTTGGTCAGCTATAGAGAGGGAGGCCTTTGCTGTGGTGTGGGCCCTGAAGAAGTTGAGGCCATACTTGTTTGGTACTCACTTCAAGATTCAGACCGACCATAAGCCCCTCTTATGGCTTAATCAGATGAAGGGTGAAAACCCCAAACTACTCAGGTGGTCCATTTCCCTACAGGGGATGGACTTTACAGTGGAGCACCGCCCAGGGACTGACCATGGCAACGCAGATGGTCTCTCCAGGTACTTCCACTTAGAACATGAAGACACAACTGGTCAAGGTTAGTCTAATGTCCCTGCGTTTGGGGGGGGGTTATGTAGGAGAGTAGGGTCTGCTATCCTATGGTCACCCCAAATTTTTGCTTTTTGCTTCACTGGTTTCTGACTTAATGTGGCTGTGGGCCTGCTAATCAGACCCACAGCCTGCTGTTCTCTCTCTAAATTACTGCAATGCACTCTAGGTGCATTACGAATTGGAACTGGCTCACCTTATGAGCCCCTGTATTAGTGCACCCTAGGTGCCCAGGGCATAGGTGTATCCAAGGCCTACCAGGGGCTGCAGCATGTATTATGCCACCCCTGGCCTGGCCTCAATATTTGACACAACTGGCTGATCACTCAGCTGGGGTAAGTCGGTGTAACCACCTCTTACTTGGGTACAGTATGTCTGTGCCTAACCCTAAACTGGACACATATATTCCTATCAGCCACTCCTATGGAAGGCCTCATCAATCCTGGAGGCAGAGTGCTTGGAAATATGTGAGATGGTGCTCTAGCATGAGCTGAGCCTGTCTGCAGCTGTCGGGAACCACTCCCTAAGCTGTTCCGGGATATTGCCATACCATATACTCTTAAGTGCATTATAATCCTCGCAGTTATTTGCTATCTTTGGTTTGGCTTTATCAAAACATGTCGAGTAAGGTGTCATGCGAATTGGAATACTATCCCCTCGCCAATTCTGGTGACGGGGATAGCATTCCACCCTTCTAGAGGGACACGACATGTGTGTAGCCTTAACCCCGGTTAAAGTTAAACAGAGCCTCAGCATCACAAAATGGATGCTGCCACCACAGACACGAGTCTGGCCTCCTGCTGCTGACCGAAACTCGGCAGATGGTGGCCTGGACAAAGGGTTTCCTGCCTTGGGAGGTGCGAGCACCACCCCAGACAGGGTTTTGTGTATTGGGTAGGACAGGGCTGAATAGAATCAGACATGCCCGGGGCACACAAGGTGTCCCCGTGCATACGCCAGTCCAAACCGGTCCTGGGACTTTCCAGACCCAGGCTTGGCGCGGAACTGGACAAAGGAAAGGGGGTGTAACCGCCCCCCTTCCTGGTTCCTCCCAGAGGAGGGACCTAGTAGGTGATCCAGCCCTCAGATTGGGAATAAGAGTGGGAGCAGTGCCATTGCACGGCAGATCATCCTGAATCAACTTTACACGAAGAAGAAGACTGGACTTCGACATTCTGCTGCACAGAAGACTGAAGAGAATCTCCCTTGTGGCCTAGGAGTGGCCACCCTGTGAACACAGGTACCAACCAGCAACTCGGCGTCTGCTTTGCCACCGCCTCCCGCCGGAGCCCGAGCCCAGAGCCCGACAAGAACCAGACTCCCAGACCTCTCAGAGCCCGATCCACAGTCCCTGCAAAGAAGGGACCCGTGGAGGCACCGAGTGACGTGGGACCGGACCTCCTGGAAGACACTCGAAAAGCTGACTGCGCAGCTTCTGAGGCATCCTCGACGTTGTGCTTTGGGGACTGAGAACCCCCACCACCGAGCAGCCCCTGCACCGAAGATCAGCCTCCAGCATCTCCACGATCTGCGTGGGGCCCTTTTGCATTGTGCCACTCGACGCGCCATCCTGGCCACTAGCCACGTGGTCAGCGGCCATCTTGGCGACGAAACCGACGATTTACACAGCAGGTCTGGTTGCTCCAGACCTACCCAAGCTCCTGTGAAAAGGAGCACCCGCTCTGACCTTGCTGGTCCGAGTGTTAAGCATCTTTCCACTTCTGCGTGGCTTGCATTTGCCAAGGCCTGTTTGCTCCGATCAGGTCGCCGACACCGCCAACAGCGAGAAGCCTACGCGGGACAGCTCGTGACCGACTCCTGGACGTCCTCAACCCCGGGTATCCACGTGGCTGCAGAAAGAAGCTACCCAACAACGCCTGTTTGCACCCGACATCGCCTGGTTCCAATCTGGTTCCACGGTAGTCACTGGCTAGTGACTTTGAACACTGTCCCCTCTGCTTTCAGGTCTTCACATCTTCAGATCCACCCTTGGATCCACCGGAAATCTTCACATCGAGCCGCCTGCAGCATCTTCAGCTCCAAGCACCATCGACCAGCGTGACGAAACCCGACACTACTTCGACCCTGTGCACCCGCTTCCTGTGGGTGAGGTAACTCAGCTCCGCCAGTGCTCCTGCACTGGTACACATCTCAAGGGCCTGTGTCTTAAGTTTTAACTCCGTAGGTCACTCGGAAGGTTCCTAACTTTCTAACTTTGTACTTTTTACGCACCATAGACTTTGCATTGGAAAGTGCGTGCACTTTGAACACTGCACCCGAGTCCCGTGGGCCTCTCCCGACTTAGTCACTGCTAGTCTCGAATAGCTCCAGCGATTCCCAAGGCCCTAGGCCTCTTCACTTTCCTATTGGTATCTCTTATACCACTTTCTTAGTATATGGTTTAGGTGGCCCCTAGGGCTCATCCATATTGTGCAACTTTTATGTATTTTAAACTGTCTTGTGATTTAACGCTTGTGCTTCTGTGCTCATAAAGAGTCCAGGGGATTTTATAGTTAATAAATCAATATATATTTTCAATATATATCTGTGTGGTGTCCCTTTCATTTGGTATTCAAGGGGGTTGTGTATGGTATAACAGCTGGCTTCACATGCCTTTCAGAGTTTAGCCTAAGACTGCTTTGTCCACGTTACCACTAGGATAACTGGTCTACAAGGTTGAATTACAACCATCATCATAAGGGTTGCTTGGCATGGTACAAAGTGATCACTAAGAATTAGTGAGCATTATATACCAGGCCAACTTCTCACAGTGGTGCCCGACATTACGGCTTTACTGACTCTGATTCCAGCCTCCGCATCCTGGTTCTCAGTGATCGATCCGAAGAATGCTTTCTTTAGCATTCCGATTGCTGAGGAGAGTAGGGACCTTTTCGGTTTCTCTCTAGGTGGCTGCAGCTTTAGGTTTAAACGCGCTCCTCAGGGCTACTGTGAGAGCCCATCGATATACAGCCAAGCCTTGAAGAGCCAACTTGACGCGTTTGTGTTGCCGGCCGGTGCGGCCTTGATCCAATATGTCGATGACTTATTGGTGGCTGCGGACACTCAGGACATTTGTAAAATTGCTAAGGTGTCATTGTTGCAACATCTCAGTGACTTACATCACAAGGTGTCACCTTCTAAACTGCAATATTGTTGCCAAGAAGTAACCTATCTAGGTCACTTATTGTCAAAGGAGAGAAGAAGGTTGACCCCAGAGAGAATTGCAGCGATTGCTCGAATGACTGTGCCAACAACTCAGAGAGATGTGCGTGCCTTTTTAGGTATCACGTCATACTGCAGGCAATGGATTCCAAATTTTTCATTGCTAGCGAAACCATTGGTGGCTCTTACAAGTAAGGATGTTCCAACTCCTTTACCATGGACGGAAGAATGTCAGAAAAGTTTTTCTGAACTGCGTGATGCGTTGTGTTCGGCCCCTGTGTTAGGTACTCCTGACTACAGTAAGCCGTTTACACTATACGTTCACGAGAGAGAAGGTTGTGCGTTGAGTGTCTTGACGCAACAATTCGGTGGTAAGCAGGGTCCATGTGCATATTTTTCCTCGACCGTGGACCCAGTAGCTAGAGCATTGCCGAGTTGTTTGAGAGCAACAGCGGCGGCCGCAGTGTCCATCCGACAATCTGCAGGATTGGTCATGGATAATATGCTTACGGTGATGGTTCCGCATGCAGTTGACACTCTCTTGAATCGTACGAAAACTCAACACTTGACGAGTGCAAGGTTGTCTGGGTATGAGCTGACGCTTCTGGCAAGTCACATTCAAATAAAGCGCTGTAATGTCCTGAACCCGGCGACTTTGTTGCCAATCAATATGGAATCAGATGAGGTAGCACCCCATGACTGCTACTTACGAACTGAGGAGGAAACAAAAGGTCGTGTGGACCTGAAAAACACTCCATTGGAAGACCCCGATGGTACCTTGTATGCGGATGGTTCATGTTTTAAGTTGCCGAATGGTGATGTGACGACTGCGTATGCTGTGGTGAAGTTGAGTACGGTTGTGGAGACTGCGAGATTAAATCAGAATTCTGCACAGGCGGCAGAGCTGATTGCCTTGACTAGAGCGTGTGTTTTGTCGAAAGGGAAACGGGTGAATGTGTTTACAGACAGCCAGTATGCGTTTGGTGTTGCGCACAGCTTTGGACGATTGTGGAGAGAGAGAGGTTTTATGACATCACATGGTACAAAGATTCAGCATGGACAGCTTCTGAATGATCTTTTGGATGCACTTACATTGCCCGAGCAGGTGGCAATTATTAAATGTAGTGCACACCATAAGGTGACGGATGATGTTGGTCGTGGCAATGCGTTCGCTGATGAGATTGCTAAGGAGACTGCCAGGAACCTTACAACTAGAATGTATGTGACGAGTTCGGTAAGGTGGCCTGCAGAAACTGGTATGTGTGAGGACACTATTGAGAGTGTGAAAGCGATTCAGAATGAGGCCACCGATACTGAAAAGACCAAGTGGAAAGAGAGTACGGGAAAGCTGGATGCGAATGGCTGTTGGATTGATTTGTCGGTGGATAAGAGGTGGATGTTGCCGGATGCGTATGTGCTAGCTGTTGTGACGATGGCACATGGCTTGTCACATATTAGTGCGAAAGGTATCTGTAAGTTATTGTCCCCTGTATGGAAGAATGATGGTATCGCTAAGTGTGCTGAGAGATTGGTTAAGAATTGTATGATATGTATGATGTACAATCCTGGTAAGGGAACTCCTACACCCCCTGGCCATTTTGCTCCTCCTTCATGTCCCTTTGAGGTGATTCAGTTAGACTTCATTCATATGGAGCGATGCAATAACCTAAAGTATGTTTTAGTTGTGGTTTGCGCTTTCTCCCGATGGATCGAAGCCTACCCTCTTAAAGACAATACTGCCCTGTCCACTGCAAAAGTCCTACTGAAGGAATACTTTCCTCGGTATGGAATGCCACGGATTGTATGGTCTGATAATGGAAGTGAGTTTGTGGGGAGTGTGATGAAGAATGTGTGTAAGGGCCTTGGAATTACACAAAAATTCCACAGAGCCAATCATCCCCAGTCAGCAGGTTTGGTCGAAGGGTTTATTGGCACTCTCAAATTAAAACTCGCGAAGATTCAGGCTACGACTGGTCTCTCGTGGCCTGACGCTTTGCCCTTAGCTCTTCTTTCAACCAGGGCGAAGGTACACTCCCGAGTAGGGCTCAGCCCCTATGAGATTGTGATCAGGCCGTCCTGCCAATGTTTGGGGGGTCCCTAGACCCAGTATGTTTTCTGATCTTGAATATCCAATGTTGATCGATTATCTTCATGATCTGACTGCTAAACTGAGGTTAATTCACCAACAGGTCTTTGAAGCACTGCCGACGCAGACGGAGGGTCCACGCCACCAGCTCCAGCCCGGAGACGACGAGGAATTTTGGCCGAAAACGCAATCTTGAGCCAAGATTCACCGGACCCTACCAGGTGCTCCTTGCCACGAGGACTGTTGTTCGTTTGGAGGGGCGCAAGCATTGGGTGCATGCCACCCATACTAAGAAGGTACCTATACCTTTGCCAGCAGACTCGTGGGTGAGGAAGGGCATCGCCTCATCTGAAGCTGAGATCGTACCGAACTTTGTCCCATTCAGCGACGCTCAGCCTGTTGGAGATACCTCAGTGCAGCCGGACGATATTGTTGAACATTCGTCATCACAGAACTCAAGATCTGAACAATTGTCTGGTCGACAGGATTCTGTTCATCATCGGACCAACTGTTTGACGATCAGACTCGTCCTGGGAGAAGCAGATATTTTCTTTGCTCCAATACCAGAGACAAATAAAAAAAAAAAATTTACTTTCTCCCCTGACATTCACGTCACCCCATTATCACTCTTCAGTCTGAACACTTTTGTATGACTGTGATTTTGTAAATGTTGAATTTTTTTTCTACATATGTGTATTTGTTTCCACAGCTAGGAGATTTTGTATATATTGTTGATTAAAGTACCTTACATCCGGGTAGACCGTAGGGCCGCGCGGGTACTTCCTTCTGGTTAGTAGGTCCTGACACTAGGTCGGAGACCGTCGATTCCTAAGAACTCCTGGGGATTGACTATTGCTACACAGAACGAAGTGCGTCAAGAACGTTGCGGACGGTTTTAGAGGATGGCTTTCTCGAAGCTGTCGGAATTGGAAAAGGCTCAAGCTCAAATATTCGAACTGCGTAGAATTGCACGTACTAAATGCTTCATGTTTCAGGTGTTCCTTTTATTCCTAACTGTTTCTTCGTTATTGGTGGGTGGGGTGTATTATATGATACAGTCATTGTTGCCTTCTGCCTCACCTACCCCTTCTTCTGAACCTAAACTTACCTCCACTGTCTCTCCTCATTCCTTCCACAACTTACCCCAACACGAGCAGGTTAGATGTGCGGAATTCATGAACAATTCCTTTGTTCAGCTCCTTCATCAGCATCAGTTGGTGATGAACACTACCAATTGTTGGGTGTGTGGGTTAATGCCACATACCACCGATAAGGGAATTCCGTACTTGGTCCTTCCTTACAGTTCCCAGGGTTCAGCTCGAGCATTCCAAACAATGTTTCGAAGCGCACTAGATTCTTACCCCAATCGAGAGCCACGTTCTCCACACTTTGATCCCGGTCCGTACCATAGGCCTTTGGCAATTGCGATTGCTGATTTAGATAGGGATATCTATGAACCATCGCTCATCCCAGAGAAAGAGGTGCGAGCTTATAGGGATCTGAGTGAGGCTGAGTATAGTGTGCTCGTGGGTGAAAGACAGCTCAAGAGTTCATCTCCAATATGGATCGTACCCCACCTTGGTAATTTCTGTTTAAAAGGCCGTGGCCGAAGCCCGAGAGCTCACCTTGGGGAGAGTGCTTGCACTGAAACGTATGTTTTACCAATGCTCTCTTCCCCGGTTCTCCTGACTGCCAAGGGTACGTACTTTGTCTGTTACGACCGTGCATATACGTGGTTGCCCCTTGACTTCTCGGGTACCTGTTATATTGCAAATTTGCTGCCACCGACTTTTACAGTCGCCTCCGATTATCACAAGACCAGAGTTGTGAGAGGCGTGATTAGCAAAGAGGACACTGACGGTCAAGAGGCAGGAGACTTTTTCAAGGGTTTCTTGCCGTTTTGGGGACCTATGATCAACAGTAGGAACCTGAGACAGTTGACTCGAGTGGTGGAATCGACCGCTAATATCACTGCAAGTGCCCTTGGCAACATCACAGCAGAGCTTCAGGCGGACAGGCTTATGACGTTACAAAATCGTATGGTTTTAGACGTCGTCTTAGCAGATCGAGGTGGAGTATGTAAGGTGATCCATTCGAGCTGTTGTATTTTCATTCGAGACAATGCTCCGACTATCAAGCCATCTCGAAGTTGCATAAGATCTCCGAGTCCATACACGTGGACGTAGGGGATTGGACGCTACTAGGGTGGTTTTGGGGCCTAATGTCGACTTGGGGTTGGAAGATTCTGATGATCATTGGGGTTGTTGTAGCATTCCTGTTCACGTGTTGTCTTTGTGTGCAGTGTGGTCCTGCCTTATGTGGCCTCTGTGCTACGACGTGTATAAGGCGGCCGCCTGTTACCAAGGGAACGCTGATGGATAGAATTATGTTGCAACAGCATCTGGATGGTCTGATGAATATCGAGATCGATTCTGATTCCGACTAGTGCTTGCCTACTTGAGGGCAAAAGGAGCGTCTGAGGTTCCGTAACAATTATAAGTGGTGTTTTCGACTCGCACGAATATGGTCGAGTCTGGTATCTAAGAACCGCAAATGACGAGTTTAGTGGGTGTACGCGTTTTCCCTGTGCTAGCCTAAACCGTTCGTTTGTTTCGTGGGTTTCTTCATCTGAGCCCACGGGTTCCATTTTAGATACGGCATCCATTTTGTTTTCTTGCCCTCAAGTAGCCAGCGAACGGACGCTGTCCGCTTCGCGACCCTGGGATTCCCAAACTCTTGCAGAAGACACGTGTTCCTTTGAGGGTGTCTTTATGATGAGGGGGATGACACTGTAAGGCAGATGGCCCCGCTTGAGGCTCATCTTGCCGTTGCCGTGCTGGTCTATTGTCTTAGTTGTGCATTCATTAGGCACGTCTCCTTTGATGCCTGCAACTCATGTTTCCTGATACCACCCCTTTTACACCCTCTTCGATCTGTTCGCTATCCTCGTCTTCCTCTGCCCCTATTTCTGTCTCTTCCTTGATTCGTTTACAGCCGAACGGAATGTACTAATGGTGGGAAGATGTACTTTTACAGTTGGGAACTGCCAAATGCTACTGTAATTATGTTCCGGGCCTTGAATACATGAAAGTGACCCCCTATGACATTTACTGTGGGAACCGGGTTGTAATCTTTTGTCCATCATGTTATCTTATGACAGAGAACTGCATAAAAAGAGCGATCCACAGATGCAATTCGAAGCAGTCTCCTCGAACTTACACGTGTTGTACTTCGAGTGACTTCTGTGTTCCCTGCAGTAATAAACCTCGAATCTTTGACGCCGAAGGAAGTGTCCCGTGTCTCTGTCATTTGTACGCCAGAACAGGTTACCCACGAAGGTTTTAGGTGTTATCCCTGGCACCGCTGGGTCTTAGAAAAACCCAGTCCTTCAGCGGCAGGCACGGCAGCAAGGTGCCATACAGCTACAGCTGTACAACATTGGGCGCAATGTGGCCGGAGTGGGGGACCGCATGGACCGCATGACGACGGCCATGGCAGGTGTGGGGGACTGCATGGACCGCATGACTGCAGCCATGGCAGGTGTGGGGGAGGGAATGGCCCGCATGACTGCAGCCATGGAGGCCAACACTGCAGCGATAACAACTCAGCGCAACGCAGCACGCCGGCGCCACAATCAGCTTTTGACCCGGCTGGTGGCCTACACAAGGTCCAATTATGTTGCAGGCAATGCAACATCACAGTTGTCGCGGCGGTCCCTTGCACAGCAGCACCAACTCATCCAGTGCTGTGAGGATATGACCAGGGTCCTGGAGCACCTGACCACGGCGGTGACAGCACTACACCCTCCTGCTCTACCTGCCACTGTTGGGGGTGATGATGTCAGTGAGGGGACATCGAGCATGAGCAGCCACTCTGCCTCACAAGTAGGGCCACTCAGGCGCAGCACCAGGCCCACGGCAGGTACACGTGCCCCGGAAGAGGATGAGCCTCAGAGGCGCTTGGGTGGTACGTGCAGGAGACGCAATTGACTACATATGACTATTACAGGCATAGGCTGAGTATAAGCCTGCCCTGTCCTTTCACACAGCAGTATGCAGTAATACTGTTAGCAAAGAAGAAAGTTAAAGTGGTACCATTATAGTGAATGAAACAATTATATTTATTTTTGCAGCACACATTAGCGTTGTGTCATTATTACATTTTGCATGCATTTGTGATTTGTGGGGTGAGGGAAGAGGGTGCACTAGAAACTGTTCACTGTGATGTGGTTGCGACATCTGTGGCCTTCAGCTGGGTTCTCCCCGAGTGCATGGCGCGCATGTGCAGGTGGCCGGTCGTCCCCTTCAGATTCACTGCCAGAGATGTCGAGAGGTATCCGGCGCTTGGTTGCAATGTTATGTAGTATTGCGCAGACAGCCACAATGCGGCAGCACACTGCAGGACTGTAATACATGGCCCCACCTGTCTTGTGCAGTATGCGAAACCTGCTCTTGAGCAGCCCAAATGTCCTTTCTATGCAATTCCTTGTCCGTATGTGTGCAAGATTGTAGCGCCGTTGTAGCGCCGTTGCTGGGGTGTAGCAGGGTTGAGGTATGGGGTGAGGAGGTATTCACTGAGGGCGTAGCCACTGTCACCTGAATGAGAGGAGCAGAGGGTGATTGCCTGTGCTGCGCTGCTACCTAATAGCAATGTGACATTGTCGACAAAGTGTACTTACCAAGTAGGTGTCCTTCCCCAAAGTCTCCCCTGGCCAGTCGTGTGTGGACGCCACTGTGCCGGAATATGAAGGAGTCATGGCTACTCCCTGGGTACTGGGCCACAATGTCAGTAATGTATGTCTTAGCATTGCAGACCATCTGTAGGTTGAGGGAGTGGTAGGACTTGCGATTGCCGAACATATACTCCGTGGCAGCTGGTGGGCAGATGGCGATGTGGGTACAGTCTATGCATCCGAGTACATGTGGAAAATGGGCTACATTGTAGAATTGTAGCTTGGTCAAGTCCAAATCCTGTTGGCTGGTGGGAAATTTGATGTGATGGTGTAGCTGGGTGAGCATAGCGTCAACAAAAGTCTGGAGGCAGCGTGACATGGTGGGCTGGGATATCCCCCCAGCAGCAGCTACTATCCCCTGGAAGCTCCTGGAGGCCAGGAGGTGCAGGCTACACAATACCTGCACATGTGTAGGCACCGCATTGGTACGCCTTGTTGGGTGCTGCATCAGGGGGTCAAGGTCATGTATTAGCTGCATTAACATTTCCCCATTCAGCCTGTATTTTGCATATATCTGCTCTCTGGTTTGGCCCAGCAAGGTGACCCGCTGGCGGAAAATCCTGTCCTGGATCCTGCGTCTCCTCCGTGCTGCTCGCTGTAGCATTCGACGCCTGACCACCATGTACCTTCCTGGCATTGTGGAACTCCTAATGCTGCTGCTGATTGTCCTTATGTGTGATTGGTCAGGCCTGAACCTGTTACTGATTGGCCAACGGTTTTTAAAAAGAAAATTTTTAATGGCTTTTATGGTTACCACCTGCTTTGAGTTGTCCTTAATTTGCACCCCGCAAACAGCGATTTTTGGGTTTTTCGCTATTTGCGATTTTTCATGAATGCCGATTGCGATTGTATTGCGAATTCGCTATTTATTTCGCAGAATCCGTGGATTGTCGCATTTTCCGAATCGCTAATGCTCTCCTACCGGGATTCTGCGAATATAATTGCGATTTCGCTATTATGTGTTTGCGATTTTGCTTTTTTCATGTTGAATGCCGATTACGGATATTGCGCCCGCAATTGCATTTTCGCAGCGATTGCGGGCTCTATTTTACTTCATGAATCAGGCGGATTTTGAGTAAAAAATTATAGATTTTACCCAGGTCTGTGACTGAGCATGAATGTTTGACTAGTTCAGCATTTTGTCTATTCTCTGTTCTTTTTGCATTTATCACCCAACGTGGGAAGGGCATGCCCAGACGTGATCCACATGCTCCTTATGCCACCAGATCCAAGCTTCCTGGCGGATGAGGGGTGATACCCCAAAACACGTCCCAGGATGCCTCTTCAAGTGAAGACCTGGCCTGGCAGTTCGGGTAGATTGTTCCCATGGGGAGCAGGGTCAAGACTGATTTGAATATGGCTGCAAATAAACTGGAATGACCTGGCATGCAAAATAAATCTGGATGTAACCCAGATCTTTGACTGGGAGGAATTTTTGATTAGTGCAGCACTCCCACCATCATCTTTTCTTTTTGCATTTGTCATAACACTATGGTCTCAGCAAGTGGTCATCTTGGAATCATTTTTTAAACCATTACAAAATATCTAGCCATGCAAATGCACAAACATGCATAAGTGTTTGTGCACGATGGCCTGGAAAATAAAGCATTTGTAAAGTCAATAGGTCTGCACACCAGCCTTGCGTGCAAGACCTACCAGTCTTTTAATTTTAGTTGTCTTTCTGCACTCTGTCCCCTTCTTCACACATAGCTCAGTCCCTGTGCCTATCTGAAGCCAATATTTGAATATTTTTGTGAAGATAATTATGGACCTGTAGGTATCACCTAAAGTTGTGTTCAGCCCTCTTCAAGGAGGATAGGTTATTAAGCTTTAGGAGTTGAATCAGATTTCGCTAGAACGCTTGTGACAATGCATTTTAGGAAACAAACAACAACTGCTCATGCTTTTTTCACAGTCTCTTTCACTGGGTATAAGAACATCAACTTTGCCAGAGATCCATTTCAATATGGGCAGGTAATTGCTTTAATGAATACAGTTTGTGTCTACTCTCCTATCCCACACGGCTTCCCATCCCAGCATGTAATCATGACCACTGAAAGGAGTGAGACAATTTCAGTGGAACAGTGTTGGTACATTTTGACACAAATAAGCAATACTTGCTTTAAAAAGTGGCTGCCTGCACTACGTAAATGGCAACAATTTGGCAGGCAGCAGCTTAGTAGTGTGTTGCCCTGGCTGCGTCTGATTTCATAGAAAAAAAGTTTCATGGAATACCATTACTGAGAAACAATTTCACCTATACTGTTTAATAGAAAATTGCAGAATGAATAGCATTTACCATTTCATTGAAACTAATTTGTAGAATGACCTTTATTCAAAATCGGCTTCAGATACTTTTAATTCGCTGATGCCTCACCATATATAAACACCATCTATCCTTGACCCACTCAAAATCCTTAAACCTCATCCTTCTGGCCCCCTAAACATTCCTCATAATGGGTAAGCTATACCGTTCCCTTACCCCTAAGCTCCATCCATCACTGAACCCTAAACACCCATCACTAATACTAATCTCTATCCATCCGGACCCCTAAACATTATCCATCCCCGAACCCTAAAAGTCTTTTCACCCCAGATGTCCACCCATTCTTGAATCCTTAAAACCCCTCACTGCCTCTATACTCCACCCAAGCCTAAATCCTACAACTGTTTCTGTCCATAAACTCCACCCATCCATGACTCCAAAACCACTCACCACCCCAAAGTCAACCCATTTCTGAACCCTAAAAAGCCCTTACTACCCCTCAAATCTTTCTATCACTGAACCTTGAAACCCCTCACCAGCCTTATACCCTGCCCGTCTTTGAACACTATAAACTCTTTAACATCCCTACACTCCACCCATCCATGACCCTGTAAACCCAAACCACCCCTAAACTTCACTCCTTGGTGAAATGTAAAACAACTAATCACAAGTCTAAAACGCCAACCATTCCAGATCCCTTAAACATCACCCATCCCAGAACCCAAAACAACCTCAGTATCATAAGTTTATTGTAATTTGGGATTTTTCCTTAATAATATCTTGCCTTTAAAAGGTTTACTTTAATTTTCAGTTTTATTGTATTTCCTTAAATTTGTCTTTTCCCAAATAGGGTTTCCACAACTTGGTTCCCTCCTAAGTGCTTTCTCAATTATTTTATTTTCATTAATTTACATATAAAGTTTGTCCTGCCAAGTTGAATACTTTTCTTCCTACCCACCAAAGAGGACTACTGGGACTCTGGATGTCTAGTGAGCCTGGAAGCCCCCCAGTCCACGCTCAGTTAGGTCACTTTCAGAGCAGGGACCCTAATATAACCGGTGCTCTTCTTTATTATTTTATTCAGTGTTTTATATAGCGCGAACATGATCCAATCGGATATCAAAGTGCTTCACAATTCTATAGCATTATAATTACTGTTAGACCTGGCATCTTTGGCGTGGTTTCCCTTGTCTTTTTGGCCTCTATCTCGTGTATTTTTGATGCTGTGCGGGATTTCATTTTTGCTGGTTTAGATGCTTTGGACACTCTACCACTGCTGATCAGTGCCAGAGTGTAAGTGCTTCCTGTTTAAATTGTTATTATGATTGGATATACATGAATGGCATATTTGTATCATCATGAAGTCCCTAGTAAGGTGCACTGGGTGTGCCAGGGCTGGTGATGACAAATGCTACTAGTGGGCCTGCAGCACTGATTGTGCCACCCACAGGAGTAGCCCTAAAATGGTGTCTCAGGCCTGCCACCGCAGTACCTGTGTGCAGTCTGTGAACTGCCATGGCCTCCTGGTCAGTGTCCCCACTGACCTGGCCTAACCCTTCCCTTTTTGTGCACATTGGTCACCCCTATGGAAGGCCCAAGGTACCTCCCTGGGCAGGGTGCAGTGTATGTGAAAGGTAGAGCATGTACTGGTGCAGGTGACATGCTCTGGTAGTGAATTACAGCCATTTTCGTTTTTCACTATTGTAAGGCTATCTTGCTTCATAGGTTAACATGGGGGATGCTGGCTACAGTGGCTACCAGCATTTCTTCCCATAGGAACAAGATAGGACATAAGAGTCTATTATGCCTGAACTCAGAATTTAATAACTCATCTTTTAGGAAAGGTTGCTTTTAAATTCTGTGTTTGAGAACAGCACTTTTAGAAAGTTCTTGTTCTCTTGTCTGACCCTTCTGGTTGCCTTGACCTGTTTGTGTATTGACTGTCTGGTTTGAGAGTGACAGGGGCTGGGGATTACCCAGGAGACTGGCTGAGTCAGCCCTAGGCTGAATGACTGCATTTGCAACTTGAGTGGTGGGAGGAGATAGCACCTGGGCCTGAACAGGGCTGTGCCTGCCTTCTACAATGCTAGCTCTACCTCCTGCTGGGCGGTTGATGACCCTGCCCCTCACTCTGAAAGGAAAGGAGAAGCCAGAAAAACAAAGTCCTCAAGAGACACCCAGAACTGGTTCAGACCGGGCTCAGGGCCCACTTGCACAAAGAGAACAAAGACTTTTAGGGGTATAAGTACAGGACCCCTGACAACAGAAAATTAGATCTTCCTGGAATCAGGAAGGAACCTCTTCCAAGGAGAAAGCTGAAACTGAAGAACGAAGATTGTCCAGCTGTTGCTCTGCTGGATTGCCCTGCTGTTGCTTTACTGCAAAGGAGAGGGGAAGGACTTTGCTTTGTGCTGTGTCCCCTTGCTTGAATGAATCTCCAAGGGCCTGAGAAGAGCTGGCTCCCTGTTTTTAAGTCCCAGGAACAAAAGGACTTAACCCCCAGCTTCCCCTGAGCTCTACTTAGAGAGTTCTGTCCTTCCTGGAGTGCGTGGCCCATGTGTGGTGCCTCTGGAAGTTGTACCTGTGCTGGGAAGCTGGAAAACAAGATTTGAGAGACTTTGCTACAGAAATTTTGTCGCATCGCTCGCTGCGGAGTGCATCCCCGACAATGCGAGGAAATTCCCGCCGTTACGAAGGCCGAGATCTTTGCAGCGCCTGTTGCCGCTGCCTGAGCCGTTGCATCCTTCGTTTGCAGGACGCACCAGACCGGTGCAGGAAGACTAACATCGCTGCGAGTGTCGTCGCAGAGCCTGTCGTCACTGGGTGAGATCACCGCACCGCTTGCTTGTGGACCGCATCACGTCGCTGTGAACATCATCGCAGAGCCATCGCATTGAGGAGCTGCAATAGAGAGATCGCAGCTGGATCGCCCATCGTCGCCCCAGAGATCGCCGCAGCACCTAGGAGATCGCTGCATCATGCCTTTGCGAGAATAAACTACCTACGGAACCTACGCACCGGAATCCATACAAGTGGCCTTCCTCCCCATACAGACCGGATTCGTCGCAACACGCCCGCTGATGCAGCAGGGCTGTCGCATTGCCTCCCAGGGTCTCAGGAGTAACGCATCGCTTGTTTTACACCGCACCAGCTTCTGCTTTTGGAACTTTGTCGCAACTAAAGTTACTCTGTCTGAAACGTTACGGAACTGTGAACTTTTCACGCAACTGTGGATTATTTTATCGCAACCCAAAGAACTTTTAATTGCAACCTTAAGAACTCTTTTGAAACCATATTCTTGAACTGTGTATGTTGGATTTTTGTTGATTTAGTATTGTGTAGTTTAGATTAAAGGCCTTTATTTTTCTAAACTGTTGTGGAGTCAGTTTGTGGTGTTTTTACTGTGTTACTGTGAGTGTTGGTAGACATACTTTACATATTGCCTTCTGATTAGCCTTGACTGCTCGTGCCAAGCTACCTAGAGGGTGAGCAGGGGTTATCTCAGAGGGTTTCCTCCTTGCCCTGACTAGAAGCAAGGGTCTCTATTTGGACAATGGTACCTACCTCTGCCAACAAGAGACCACTGATCTAACATTGGTGGCAGCGGTGGGATTTGAACTTGTATTTGAACTAGACCCACAGTGATTGGTGTACATCACTAGTGAGTGCAGACCACTATGCCACCGCATACTACTGGTTTTTGATTTTTTTTAATTCTATTTTTGAGTAACTCTTCAAAGCATCATGTCTACAAAAGGAAAGGCACACAGTAAGGAGGCAGAAGTAGAGTTGGAATTTGTCATTGAAGATTTGTATTCCAACAAAGTTGATGACCTTAAGAAATTCTGCCATGAGTTTGAGTGCCCCATAAAGACCGCCTACAAGAAGGAGGAGCTGCAGAGAATCTTGAAGGCCCATTGGGAGGCACAAGAGGGAAATGATGATGTGAATACAGGGGATGGTTTTTGTTGTAATGTACTTTTGCTTGCTTCTTTTGGTTTGTACTTTGACATATTGCCATTCCTTTCCTTGTACATTATTTCCTCTCTCCGCATGGTTCCATGCTCAGATGAGTCTTCGAGCCTGGAGGAGCTGGCAGAGCTGTTGAGAGCTGTTGGTGATGTTTTACCATTAAAGCCTACTTGTGAACCTATCCGGTGTTACTACATCATTTTAACACTGGCAACGAGGATGGGATACGAACCCACGCGTGCACATACTTCTTCCAGCTTTGATTGTTCTTCCCCTGCCTCCTCTCCTGCTGGTCAAAGTGATATATCCTCTAAAAGGTTTCCACAGAGAACTCATCAAGCTCCTGTACGCTACAGAGATTATGTTTAAGTCTTTAATTTTTGTTCTCATTTTCTATTGAAGTATCTGTTTTGCTTTTGATGTATTACTGTGCTTTTGTTTGCATTTTAATATTGTTTTTTTTCTCTTTTCCTTTAGTATAGGGGATGTGTTGTAATGTACTTTTGCTTGCTTCTTTTGGTTTGTACTATGACATACTGCCATTCCTTTCCTTGTACATTCTTTCCTCTCTCCTCATGGTTCCATGCTCAGATGAGTCTTGGAGCCTGGAGGAGCTGGCAGATCTGTTGAGAGCTGTTGGTGATGTTTTACCATTAAAGCCTACTTGTGAACCTATCCAGTGTTACTACATCATTTTAACAGTTTTCAACCCACAGATCTGCCCGTGGGCAGAGTAGGCTCAGGGGCTGGCAGCAACTATTCCGGTAGGGGCCTCACCCCAGAAGAGTTACAAGAAAACCAGAGAGTAAGAGAATATGACTTGAAAGTCATGAAAATGAAAATGAAACAATTAGAGGTAGAAAAGGCGGCCGAGGAAAGCAAAAATGCCCATGTCTTGGAGGAGAAGAAATTGCTTTTGACTCAGGAGTTGAGAATGAGTGAACTGGATCTTAAAGCCAAGGAGGTGGATGCCAGTTCAAATGGTGGCAGCGCGCAGCCAGTGCACGGGGGTAAAGTATATATTCCCAAGGATCTGGGACAGAATTACAATAGGAGTGAGGATATTCATGCCTGGTTTACTTCCTATGAGATTGCATTAAGGATGAATGGTGTGCCTGAACAACATTGGGGGTCGGGCCTGTGCGAAACATTTTGAGGTTTATGGGAGGAGTGCTCTAGAGCCCTTAGAATTAGCAGGTGCCATGACCTACCTCAATATGAAGGAGGCCTTATGTCTCAGGTATGGACTTACTCTGGAGCAGTACAGACTGCAGTTTAGAAATTCTAAGGAGAAAGAATATGAGACTTGGATAGAGTGAGTGAATTTGTACTTGCGTGCACTGGAAGGTTGGATGAAGGGCAGCAAAGTAACTGATTTTAAGGGGTTGTTGCATTTAATCAGTTGGGAGCACTTGAGTAGTCTTTTTGTTCCAGAGCTGCGCCAGCATCTTTTAGACAGCAAGCTGAAAGACCCCATTGAGCTTAATAAGGAGGCGGTCCACAGAGGAATTGTGGGTACCACAGCCAAAGGTGGGCAGGGTCCCCAGCAGAGGAGTGGGGGGGGACAAGGGCAATCAAAAGGAGTCCACACCAGGGCTCCAAAATAGTTCCCAGGAGAAGGAATCCAAACCCCCAAAACTAGACAGCCATGGCCCCCTAGGGGCAGGCGGGACTACAGAGACACCAGGGACAAAAGTGGTCTCCCTTCCTGCTTTCACTGCAATGAGGTGGGACATGTTATCAGCCGGTGCCCCAAGCGACCCCCAGCACCAACTGGTGCTCTAGCCCCAGGGTTAGCCAGTGTAGCTCTGGGAAGGGATTTGGTTTTTAATGGGGAGGTGGGGCAAGCAGTTATGTCCCTTGTCTCTTTAAGAGACCAAGAGATGGTCCAGGAAACCTTACTGCCCATGAACACTAAGAAATATGGGCAAAGGGTGGCCGTCAATGGGAGGGAGATAGAGGCTCTGAGAGACACCGGGGCCAGCGTGACATCCGTGAGGTGTCAGTGGGTGTCTGAAGAGCAGTGTATCCCTAATGTACTCCGCCCTGTAGTAGCAGCTGACAGTTCAGTGCGCCTCTGCAAAGTGGCACCTGTTCCCCTTGAGTGGGGGGAGTCTCTGGTCTTTTGGAAGTTGTCGTCAGTGATGCCTTGCCTGTAGAGTGTCTGCCAGGTAACGTCCTGGAGAGTTCTCCATGGAAGGATGTAGAACACCGAACTCATTTAGAGATGTTGGGGTTGCCTGCGTGGATCTGTGTGACCAGGCGTGCTATGGCCGCCAGTAGGGGTGATTCAGCAGAACTGGAGCCTGAAACAGTGGCCCAGAGACCTTCCAGGAGAGGACAGGGCAGAGGGCGCGGGAAACTATCCCCAGCCGTTCCCATGGTCCAGGAGGAAGCAGACCCTGAGGGGGATGCCCTGGAACCTACATGGGATCAGGTAGCCGAACTGGGCGACCTACCTGAGCTGACCCATTGGCAGCAAGAAGGTGGACCCTCCAGGGAGGAATTATGCCAGGAGCAGAAAGAGTGCCCGTCTCTCATGGGTCTGCGGCAACAGGCTTCAGACCAGGCAGCAGGTGGAGCAGCCAGAGATCACTTCATCTACTGGGAAGTTGACTTATTATATAGCGAGCCTAAGTTTGCTGAGCCCGGTACAGCCCGTGTGCTGGTGGTACCCGTGCGCTTCAGGAACTTCCTACTGGGTCTGGCTCATGACGTGCCACTCTCAGGACATCTGGGGCAAGACAAGACCCTAAACAGGCTTGTCACCCACTTCCACTGGCCCCAGATGATGAAGCACGTTGGTTCCTTTTGTAGGTCTTGCCAAACATGTCAGGCCAGTGGCAAGACGGGAGTGAAGCGCAAGGCACCCCTCCAACCCTTCCCTGTGGTGAGCACCCCTTTCGAGCGGGTGGGCATCGACATAGTGGGGCCCCTGGACCCCAATACAGCCTTAGGCAACAGGTTCATCCTGGTCTTGGTGGACCATGTCACCCGGTACCCGGAAGAAGTCCCTCTCAGGACAATCACAGCCCCCGTGGTGGGCTGTGCGTTGATGGGGATCTTTTCCCGTGTGGGGTTCCCCGGAGAGGTGGTCTCAGACCGGGGTACCAACTTCATCTCTAGGTACATGAAGTCTCTGTGGGAGGAGAGTGGGGTAACTTATAAGATCACCACTCCATACCACCCTCAAGGAAATGGGTTAGTTGAAAGGTTCAACCGCACCCTGAAGGGTATAATTATGGGCCTTGAAGAGCCCATGAGACGGAAGTGGGACGTCTTGTTACCATGCCTGTTGTTTGCCTACAGGGAGGTGCCTCAGAAGTCCTTAGTGTTCAGTCCCTTTGAACTCCAGTATGGCCACCCTGTTAGAAGACCTCTCGAGCTGGTGAAGGAGGGGTGGGAGAAATCCTGTGGGAAAACCCCCCAGGATGTGTTCAGCTATGTGTTGCCAATCCGCAACCAGACACAACGCTTCAGGAAACTCGCTCAGGAGAACCTGGAAGCTAGCCAGGAAGAAATGAAAAGATGGTACGACCAGAATACCACTCTGGTCGAATTTCAACCTGGGTAGAAAGCGTGGGTGATGGCCCCAGTGGAGCCTTGTGCGCTCCAGGACAAGTGGACTGGGCCATATGAGGTGGTGGAAAGGAAAAGTGAAGTAACCTACCTGGTTAACCTGAGGACCCCCAGGCAGTCCCTGAGGCTCCTGCATGTGAACCGCCTCAAGCCACACTTTGAGAGGCCTGAAGTGACAATGCTCATGGCTACAGATGTTTTAGGGGAAGAGGATAGTGATCCTCTTCCTGACTGCCTGGCAGCTAAGGAGCAAGATGGGTCAGTTGATAGTGTGGTCCTCTCGACCACCCTGACCCCAGAACAGCAGAGGGACTGTCGCCAAGTGCTGGGTCAGAGTGCCCCCCTGTTCTCCCTCATTCCAGGTATCACCAATTGTTGCGTCCATGATGTGGACACTGGAGATAGTTTTCCTGTGAAACAAAAATGTTACAGGGTAGCTGACAAGGTCAGGGCCAGCAACAAGGAAGAGGTTTCCAAGATGTTGGCGCTAGGGTTAATTGAGCCCTCCAGCAGCTCCTGGGCTAGCCCAGTGGTCTTAGTGCCAAAAGCTGCTGTGCCCGGTGCCACTCCAGAACTCAGGTTTTGCGTGGACTACCGTGGTCTCAATGCGGTCACGAAGACTGACGCACACCCCATCCCCAGAGCTGATGAGCTTGTGGATCAGTTGGGAGCTGCCCAGTACCTCAGTACATTTGATTAGACTTCTGGGTACTGGCAGATTGCCTTAAATGATGGGGCCAAAGAGAGGTCTGCATTCTCAACGCTAGAGCTAGACTTCTAGTTCCGAGTCATGCCCGTTGGGTTGACGAATGCCCCTGCCACATTCCAGAGACTGGTTAACCAGGGACTGACCGGGCTGGAGGAATTCAGCGCCGCATACCTGGATGACATTGCGGTGCTCAGCTCCACGTGGGAGGAACACCTTCAACACCTCTGTGAAGCGTTGAAGGCTCTGCAAAGGGCAGGCCTCACTATCAAGGCCAGCAAGTGCCAGATAGTGCAGGGGTCTGTAGTGTATTTGGTACACCAGGTGGGGAGCGGCCAGGTGATACCCCTACAGGGAAAGTTTGATACCATTCTGGCTTGGGAGCCCCAAGCCCCAGATAGAGGTGAGAGCCTTTTTAGGTCTCACCGGGTATTACAGACGGTTTGTCAAGGGATATGGCACCATTGTTTCCCCCTTTACAGAACTGACTTTTAAGGAGTTGCCCAAAAGAGTGAACTGGACTAAAGCCTGCCAGACTGCTTTTGATACCCTGAAGACTGCCATGCACCCGTGCTCAAGGAACCTGATTTCTCCAGTAATTTCATAGTGCAGACAGACGCTTAAAACCATGGTGTGGGAGCAGTACTCTCACAAATCACTGAGGAGGGCGGGGACCAGACCGTGGCTTTCATTAGTAGGAGACTACTCCCAGGGAACAGAAGTGGAGTGCGATTGAAAGGGAAGCTTTTGCTGTGGTCTGGGCCCTGAAGAAGCTGAAGCCCTACCTGTTTGGGACTCACTTCCATGTTCAGACCGACCACAGGCCCCTCAGGTGGTTGATGCAGATGAGGGGGGAGAACCCAAAACTGTTGAGGGTGTCCATCTTCCTACAGGGAATGGACTTTACGGTGGAACACCGCACTGGTGCAGAACACGCCAACGCTGATGGTCTGTCCAGATTTTTCCGCCTTAGTGAAGAGAACTCACAAGAGGGTGGGCAGTTCCCCCCACTTTCAGCTGGAGGGGACACATGTTACACCTGGCATCCTTGGTGTGGTTTCCCCTGTCTTTTTGGCCTCTACCTCCTGTATTTTTGATGCTGTGCTGGATTTCGTTTTTGCTGGTTTAGATGCTTTGGACCCTCTGCCACTGCTGATCAGTGCCAGAGTGTAAGTGCCCCCTGTGTAAATTGTTATTATGATTGGATGAACATGATTGGCGTATGTCCCTAGTAAAGTGCACAGGGTGTGCCAGGGCTGGTGATGACAAATGCTACTAGTGGGCCCGCAGCACTGATTGTGCCACCCACATGAGTAGCCCTAAAATGGTGTCTCAGGCCTGCCACCGCAGTGCCTTTGTGCAGTCTGTGAACTGCCATGTCCTACAGGTCAGTGTCCCCACTGACCAGGCCTAACCCTTCCCTTTTTGTGCACATTGGTCACCCCTATGGAAGGCCCAAGGTACCCCCCTGGGCAGTGTGTAGTGTATGTGAAAGGTAGAGCATGTACTGGTACAGGTGACATGCTCTGGCAGTGAATACCAGCCATTTTCATTTTTCACTATTGTAAGGCTATCTTGCTCCATAGGTTAACATGGGGGGTGCTGGCTACAGTTGCTACCAGCATTTCTTCCCATAGGAAAAAGATAGGACATAAGAGTCTAGTATCCCTGAACTTAGAATTTAATAAGACATCTTTTAGGAAAGGTTGGTTTTAAATCCTGTGTTTGGGAACAGCACTTTTAGAAAGTTGCTGTTCTCTTGTCTGACCCTTCTGTGTGCCTTGGCCTGTTTGTGTATTGATTGTCTGGTTTTAGAGTGACAGGGACTGGGGATTCCCCTGGAGGCTGGCTGAGTCAGCCCTAGGCTGAATGACTGCATTTGTAACTTGAGTGGTGGGAGGAGATAGCACCTGGGCCTGAATAGGGATGTGCCTGCCTTCCACAATGCTGGCTCCACCTCCTGCTGGATGGCTGACGACCCTGCCCCTCACTCTGAAAGGAAGGGAGAAGCCAGGAAAACAAAATGCTCAAGAAAC
The DNA here is from genome assembly GCF_964263255.1 of Lissotriton vulgaris. Classification (NCBI taxonomy): domain Eukaryota; kingdom Metazoa; phylum Chordata; class Amphibia; order Caudata; family Salamandridae; genus Lissotriton; species Lissotriton vulgaris. Next base: position 102,129 of record NW_028255156.1, read on the forward strand.
ACCCAGAACTGGTTCAGACCGGGCTCAGGGCCCACCTGCACAAAGAGAACAAAGACTTTTAGGGGTAGAAGTACAGGACTCCTGACCACAGAAAATTAGATCATCCTGGAATCAAGAAGGAACCTCTGCCAAGGAGGAAGCTGAAACTGAAGAAGGAAGATTGTCCAGCTGTTGCTCTGCTGGATTGCACTGCTATTGCTTTGCTGCCAAGGAGAGGGGACGGACTTTGCTTTGTGCTTTGTCCCCTTGCTTGAAGGAATCTCCAAGGGCCTGAGAAGAGCTGGCTCCCTGTTTTTAAGTCCCAGGAAAAAAAGGACTTCACTCCCAGCTTCCCCTGAGCTGTACTGAGAAAGTTCTGTCCTTCCTGGAGTGCGTGGCCTATGTGTGGTGCCTCTGGAAGTTGTACCTGTTCTGGGAAGCTGGAAACCAAGATTTGAGAGACTTTGCTACAGAAAAGTTATTGCATCGCTCGCTGCGAAGCGCATCCCCAAGAGTGCGAGGAAATTCCCGCCCTTACGAAGGCCGAGATCATTGCAGCGCCTGTTGCCGCTGCCAGAGCCATCGCATCCTTCGTTTGCGGGACGCACCAGACCGGTGCGGGAAGACTAACATCCATGCGAGTGTCGTCGTAGAGCCTGTCGTCGCTTGGTGAGATCGCCGCACCGCTTGCTTGTGACCGCATCACATCGCTGCAAACATCGTCGCAGAGCCATCGCATCGAGGAGCTGCGAGAGAGAGAGCGCCACTGGATCGCGCATCGTCGCACCAGAGATCGCCGCAGCCCCTAGGAGATCGTCGCATCATGCCTTTGCGAGAATAAACTACCTACGGAACCTACGCACCGGAATCCATACAAGTGGCCTTCCTCCCCATACAGACCGGATTCGTCGCAACACGCCTGCTGCTGCAGCGGGGCTGTCGCATTGCCTCCCAGGGTCTCAGGAGTAACGCATCGCTTGTTTTACACCGCACCAGCTTCTGCTTTTGGAACTTTGTCGCAACTAAAGTTACTCTGTCTGAAACGTTACGGAACTGTGAACTTTTCACGCAACTGTGGATTATTTTATCACAACCCAAAGAACTTTTAATTGCAACCTTAAGAACTCTTTTGAAACCATATTCTTGAACTGTGTATGTTGGATTTTTGTCGATTTAGTATTGCGTAGTTTAGATTAAAGACCTTTATTTTTCTAAACTGTTGTGGAGTCAGTTTGTGGTGTTTTTACTGTGTTACTGTGAGCGTTGGTACACATACTTTACATATTGCCTTCTGATTAGCCTTGACTGCTCGTGCCAAGCTACCTAGAGGGTGAGCAGGGGTTATCTCAGAGGGTTTCCTCCTTGCCCTGACTAGTAGCAAGGGTCCCTATTTGGACAATGGTACCTACCTCTGCCAACAAGAGACCACAGATCTAACATTGGTGGCAGCGGTGGGATTTGAACTTGTATTTGAACTAGACCCACAGTGATTGGTGTACATCACTAGTGAGTGCAGACCACTATGCCACCGCATACTACTGGTTTTTGATTTTTTTTAATTCTATTTTTGAGTAACTCTTCAAAGCATCATGTCTACAAAAGGAAAGGCACCCAGTAAGGAGGCAGAAGTAGAGTTGGAATTTGTCATTGAAGATTTGTATTCCTACAAAGTTGATGACCTTAAGAAATTCTGCCACGAGTTTGAGTGCCCCATAAAGACCGCCTACAAGAAGGAGGAGCTGCAGAGAATCTTGAAGGCCCATTGGGAGGCACAAGATGGAAATGATGATGTGAATACAGGGGATGGTTTTTGTTGTAATGTACTTTTGCTTGCTTCTTTTGGTTTGTACTATGACATATTGCCATTCCTTTCCTTGTACATTATTTCCTCTCTCCTCATGGTTCCATGCTCAGATGAGTCTTCGAGCCTGGAGGAGCTGGCAGAGCTGTTGAGAGCTGTTGGTGATGTTTTACCATTAAAGCCTACTTGTGAACCTATCCGGTGTTACTACATCATTTTAACACTGGCGACGAGGATAGGATACGAACCCACGCGTGCACATACTTCTTCCAGCTTTGATTGTTCTTCCCCTGCCTCCTCTCCTGCTGGTCAAAGTGATATATCCTCTAAAAGGTTTCCACAGAGAACTCATCAAGTTCTTGTACGCTACAGAGATTATGTTTAAGTCTTTAATTTTTGTTCTCATTTTTTATTGAAGTATCTGTTTTGCTTTTGATGTATTACTGTGCTTTTGTTTGCATTTTAATATTGTTTTTTTCTCTTTTCCTTTAGTATAGGGGATGTGTTGTAATGTACTTTTGCTTGCTTCTTTTGGTTTGTACTATGACATACTGCCATTCCTTTCCTTGTACATTCTTTCCTCTCTCCTCATGGTTCCATGCTCAAATGAGTCTTGGAGCCTGGAGGAGCTGGCAGAGCTGTTGAGAGCTGTTGGTGATGTTTTACCATTAAAGCCTACTTGTGAACCTATCCAGTGTTACTACATCATTTTAACAGTTTTCAACCCACATATCTGCCCGTGGGCAGAGTAGGCTCAGGGGCTGGCAGCAACCATTCCGGTAGGGGCCTCACCCCAGAAGAGTTACAAGAAAACCAGAGAGTAAGAGAATATGACTTGAAAGTCATGAAAATGAAAATGAAACAATTAGAGGTAGAAAAGGCGGCCGAGGAAAGCAAAAATGCCCATGTCTTGGAGGAGAAGAAATTGCTTTTGACACAGGAGTTGAGAATGAGTGAACTGGATCTTAAAGCCAAGGAGGTGGATGCCAGTTCAAATGGTGGCAGCGCGCAGCCAGTGCACGGGGGTAAAGTATATATTCCCAAGGATCTGGGACAGAATTACAATAGGAGTGAGGATATTCATGCCTGGTTTACTTACTATGAGATTGCATTAAGGATGAATGGTGTGCCTGAACAACATTGGGGGCGGGCCTGTAGAAACATTTTGAGGTTTATGGGAGGAGTGCTCTAGAGCCCTTAGAATTAGCAGGTGCCATGACCTACCTCAATATGAAGGAGGCCTTATGCCTCAGGTATGGACTTACTCCGGAGCAGTACAGACTGCAGTTTAGAAATTCTAAGGAGAAAGAATATGAGACTTGGATGGAGTGAGTGAATTTGTACTTGCGTGCACTGGAAGGTTGGATGAAGGGCAGCAAAGTAACTGATTTTAAGGGGTTGTTGCATTTAATCAGTTGGGAGCACTTGAGTAGTCTTTGTGTTCCAGAGCTGCGCCAGCATCTTTTAGACAGCAAGCTGACAGACCCCATTGAGCTTAATAAGGAGGCGGTCCACAGAGGAATTGTGGGTACCACAGCCAAAGGTGGGCAGGGTCCCCAGCAGAGGAGTGGGGGGGACAAGGGCAATCAAAAGGAGTCGACACCAGGGCTCCAAAATAGTTCCCAGGAGAAGGAATCCAAACCCCCAAAACTAGACAGCCATGGCCCCCTAGGGGCAGGCGGGACTACAGAGACACCAGGGAAAAAAGAGGTCTCCCTTCCTGCTTTCACTGCAATGAGGTGGGACATGTTATCAGCCGGTGCCCCAAGCGACCCCCAGCACCCACTGGTGCTCTAGCCCCAGGGTTAGCCAGTGTAGCTCTGGGAAGGGATTTGGTTTTTAGTGGGGAGGTGGGGCAAGCAGTTATGTCCCTTGTCTCTTTAAGAGACCAAGAGATGGTCCAGGAAACCTTACTGCCCATGAACACTAAGAAATATGGGCACAGGTTGGCCGTCAATGGGAGGGAGATAGAGGCTCTGAGAGACACCGGGGCCAGCGTGACATCCGTGAGGTGTCAGTGGGTGTCTGAAGAGCAGTGTATCCCTAATGTACTCCGCCCTGTAGTAGCAGCTGACGGTTCAGTACGCCTCTGCAAAGTGGCACCTGTTCCCCTTGAGTGGGGGGAGTCTCTGGTCTTTTGGAAGTTGTCGTCAGTGATGCCTTGCCTGTAGAGTGTCTGCCAGGTAACGTCCTGGAGAGTTCTCCATGGAAGGATGTAGAACACCGAACTCATTTAGAGATGTTGGGGTTGCCTGCGTGGATCTGTGTGACCAGGCGTGCTATGGCAGCCAGTAGGGGTGATTCAGCAGAACTGGAGCCTGAAACAGTGGCCCAGAGACCTTCCAGGAGAGGACAGGGCAGAGGGCGCGGGAAACTATCACCAGCCGTTCCCATTGTCCAGGAGGAAGCAGACCCTGAGGGGGATGCCCTGGAACCTACATGGGATCAGGTAGCCGAACTGGGCGACCTACCTGAGCTGACCCATTGGCAGCAAGAAGGTGGACCCTCCAGGGAGGAATTCTGCCAGGAGCAGAAAGAGTGCCCGTCTCTCATGGGTCTGCGGCAACAGGCTGCAGACCAGGCAGCAGGTGGAGCAGCCAGAGATCACTTCATCTACTGGGAAGTTGACTTATTATATAGCGAGCCTAAGTTTGCTGAGCCCGGTACAGCCCGTGTGCTGGTGGTAACCGCGCGCTTCAGGAACTTCCTACTGGGTCTGGCTCATGACGTGCCTCTCTTAGGACATCTGGGGCAAGACAAGACCCTAAACAGGCTTGTCACCCACTTCCACTGGCCCCAGATGATGAAGCACGTTGGTTCCTTTTGTAGGTCTTGCCAAACATGTCAGACCAGTGGCAAGACGGGACTGAAGCGCAAGGCACCCCTCCAACCCTTCCCTGTGGTGAGCACCCCTTTCGAGCGGGTGGGCATCGACATCGTGGGGCCCCTGGACCCCAATACAGCCTTAGGCAACAGGTTCATCCTGGTCTTGGTGGACCATGTCACCCGGTACCCGGAAGAAGTCCCTCTCAGGACAATCACAGCCCCCGTGGTGGGCTGTGCGTTGATGGGGATCTTTTCCCGTGTGGGGTTCCCCAGAGAGGTGGTCTCAGACCGGGGTACCAACTTCATCTCTAGGTACATGAAGTCTCTGTGGGAGGAGAGTGGGGTAACTTATAAGATCACCACTCCATACCACCCTCAAGGAAATGGGTTAGTTGAAAGGTTCAACCGCACCCTGAAGGGTATAATTATGGGCCTTGAAGAGCCCATGAGACGGAAGTGGGACGTCTTGTTACCATGCCTGTTGTTTGCCTACAGGGAGGTGCCTCAGAAGTCCTTAGTGTTCAGTCCCTTTGAACTCCAGTATGGCCACCCTGTTAGACGACCTCTCGAGCTGGTGAAGGAGGGGTGGGAGAAATCCTGTGGGAAAACCCCCCAGGATGTGTTCAGCTATGTGTTGCTAATCCGCAACCAGACACAACGCTTCAGGAAACTCGCTCAGGAGAACCTGGAAGCTAGCCAGGAAGAAATGAAAAGATGGTACGACCAGAATACCACTCTGGTCGAATTTCAACCTGGGTAGAAAGCGTGGGTGATGGCCCCAGTGGAGCCTTGTGCGCTCCAGGACAAGTGGACTGGGCCATATGAGGTGGTGGAAAGGAAAAGTGAAGTAACCTACCTGGTTAACCTGAGGACCCCCAGGCAGTCCCTGAGGCTCCTGCATGTGAACCGCCTCAAGCCACATTTTGAGAGGCCTGAAGTGACAATGCTCATGGCTACAGATGTTTTAGGGGAAGAGGATAGTGATCCTCTCCCTGACTGCCTGGCAGCTAAGGAGCAAGATGGGTCAGTGGATAGTGTGGTCCTCTCGCCCACCCTGACCCCAGAACAGCAGAGGGACTGTCGCCAAGTGCTGGGTCAGTTTGCCCCCCTGTTCTCCCTCATCCCAGGTATCACCAATTGTTGCGTCCATGATGTGGACACTGGAGATAGTTTTCCTGTGAAACAAAAATGTTACAGGGTAGCTGACAAGGTCAGGGCCAGCAACAAGGAAGAGGTTTCCAAGATGTTGGCGCTAGGGTTAATTGAGCCCTCCAGCAGCTCCTGGGCTAGCCCAGTGGTCTTAGTGCCAAAAGCTGCTGTGCCCGGTGCCACTCCAGAACTCAGGTTTTGCGTGGACTCAATGCGGTCACGAAGACTGACGCACACCCCATCCCCAGAGCTGATGAGCTTGTGGATCGGTTGGGAGCTGACCAGTACCTCAGTACATTTGATTTGACTTCTGGGTACTGGCAGATTGCCTTAAATGATGGGGCCAAAGAGAGGTCTGCATTCTCAACGCCAGAGCTAGACTTCTAGTTCCGAGTCATGCCCGTTGGGTTGAAGAATGCCCTTGCCACATTCCATAGACTGGTTAACCAGGTACTGACCGGGCTGGAGGAATTCAGCGCCGCATACCTGGAAGATATTGCGGTGTTCAGCTCCACGTGGGAGGAACACCTTCAACACCTCTGTGAAGCGTTGAAGGCTCTGCCAAGGGCAGGCCTCACTATCAAGGCCAGCAATTGCCAGATAGTGCAGGGGTCTGTGGTGTATTTGGTACACCAGGTGGGGAGCGGCCAGGTGATACCCCTACAGGCAAAGTTTGATACCATTCTAGCTTGGGAGCGCCTAAGCCCCAGATAGAGGTGAGAGCCTTTTTAGGTCTCACCGGGTATTACAGACGGTTTGTCAAGGGATATGGCACCATTGTTTCCCCCTTGACAGAACTGACTTTTAAGGAGTTGCCCAAAAGAGTGAACTGGACTGAAGCCTGCCAGACTGCTTTTGATACCCTGAAGACTGCCATGCACCGGTGCTCAAGGAACCTGATTTCTCCAGTAAGTTCATAGTGCAGACAGACGCTTCAAACCATGGTGTGGGAGCAGTACTCTCACAAATCACTGAGGAAGGCAGGGACCAGACCGTGGCTTTCATTATTAGGAGACTACTCCCCAGGTAACAGAAGTGGAGTGCGATTGAAAGGGAAGCTTTTGCTGTGGTCTGGGCCCTGAAGAAGCCGAGGGCCCTACCTGTTTGGGACTCACTTCCATGTTCAGATCGACCACAGGCCCCTCAGGTGGTTGATGCAGATGAGGGGGGAGAACCCAAAACTGTTGAGGGTGTCCATCTTCCTACAGGGAATGGACTTTACGGTGGAACACCGCACTGGTGCAGAACACGCCAACGCTGATGGTCTGTCCAGATTTTTCCGCCTTAGTGAAGAGAACTCACAAGAGGGTGGGCAGTTCCCCCCACTTTCAGCTGGAGGGGACACATGTTACACCTGGCATCCTTGGTGTGGTTTCCCCTGTCTTTTTGGCCTCTACCTCCTGTATTTTTGATGCTGTGCTGGATTTCGTTTTTGCTGGTTTAGATGCTTTGGACCCTCTGCCACTGCTGATCAGTGCCAGAGTGTAAGTGCTCCCTGTGTAAATTGTTATTATGATTGGATGTACATGATTGGCATATTTGTATCACCATGAAGTCCCTAGTAAAGTGCACAGGGTGTGCCTGGGCTGGTGATGACAAATGCTACTAGTGGGCCTGCAGCACTGATTGTGCCACCCACATGAGTAGCCCTAAAATGGTGTCTCAGGCCTGCCACCGCAGTGCCTTTGTGCAGTCTGTGAACTGCCATGTCCTCCAGGTCAGTGTCCCCACTGACCAGGCCTAACCCTTCCCTTTTTGTGCACATTGGTCACCCCTATGGAAGGCCCAAGGTACCCCCCTGGGCAGGGTGTAGTGTATGTGAAAGGTAGAGCATGTACTGGTACAGGTGACATGCTCTGGCAGTGAATTACAGCCATTTTCGTTTTTCACTATTGTAAGGCTATCTTGCTCCATAGGTTAACATGGGGGGTGCTGGCTACAGTTGCTACCAGCATTTCTTCCCATAGGAAAAAGATAGGACATAAGAGTCTAGTATCCCTGAACTTAGAATTTAATAACACATCTTTTAGGAAAGGTTGTTTTTAAATCCTGTGTTTAGGAACAGCACTTTTAGAAAGTTGCTGTTCTCTTGTCTGACCCTTCTGTGTGCCTTGGCCTGTTTGTGTATTGATTGTCTGGTTTTAGAGTGACAGGGACTGGGGATTCCCCTGGAGGCTGGCTGAGTCAGCCCTAGGCTGAATGACTGCATTTGTAACTTGAGTGGTGGGAGGAGATAGCACCTGGGCCTGAATAAGGCTGTGCCTGCCTTCCACAATGCTGGCTTCACCTCCTGCTGGACTGCTGACGACCCTGCCCCTCACTCTGAAAGGAAGGGAGAAGCCAGGAAAACAAAATGCTCAAGAAACACCCAGAACTGGTTCAGACCGGGCTCAGGGCCCACCTGCACAAAGAGAACAAAAACTTTTAGGGGTAGAAGTACAGGACTCCTGACCACAGAAAATTAGATCATCCTGGAATCAAGAAGGAACCTCTGCCAAGGAGGAAGCTGAAACTGAAGAAGGAAGATTGTCCAGCTGTTGCTCTGCTGGATTGCACTGCTATTGCTTTGCTGCCAAGGAGAGGGGACAGACTTTGCTTTGTGCTTTGTCCCCTTGCTTGAAGGAATCTCCAAGGTCCTGAGAAGAGCTGGCTCCCTGTTTTTAAGTCCCAGGAAAAAAAGGACTTCACTCCCAGCTTCCCTTGAGCTGTACTGAGAAAGTTCTGTCCTTCCTGGAGTGCTTGGCCTATGTGTGGTGCCTCTGGAAGTTGTACCTGTTCTGGGAAGCTGGAAACCAAGATTTGAGAGACTTTGCTACAGAAAAGTTATTGCATCGCTCGCTGCGGAGCGCATCCCCGAGAGTGCGAGGAAATTCCCGCCGTTACGAGGGCCGAGATCATTGCAGCGCCTGTTGCCGCTGCCAGAGCCATTGCATCCTTTGTTTGCGGGACGCACCAGACCGGTGCGGGAAGACTAGCATCCATGCGAGTGTCGTCGTAGAGCCTGTCGTCACTGGGTGAGATCGCCGCACCGCTTGCTTGTGACCGCATCACATCGCTGCAAACATCGTCGCAGAGCCATCGCATCGAGGAGCTGCGAGAGAGAGAGCGCCACTGGATCGCGCATCGTCACCCCGGAGATCACCGCAGCCCCTACAAGATCATCGCATCGTGCCTTTGCGAGAACAAACATCCTACGGAACCTACGCACCGAAATCCATACAACTGGCCTTCCTCCCCATACAGACCGGATTCATCGCAACACGCCCGCTGCTGCGGGGATACTGTCGCATTGCCTCCCCAGGTTCTCAGGAGCAACGCATTGCTTGTTTTCCACCGCACCATCTTCTGCTTTTGGAAGTTTGTCGCAACTAAAGGTACTGTGTCTGAAACTTGACTCAACTGAGAACTTTTCACACAACTGTGGATTATTTTATCGCAACCTAAAGAACTTTTTATTGCAACCGTAAGAACTCTTTTGAAACCAAATTCTTGAACTGTGTATGTTGGATTTTTGTCATTTTGGTCTTGTGTAGTTAGATTAAATACCTTTATTTTTCTAAACTGTTGTGGAGTCCGTTTGTGGTGTTTTCACTGTGTTACTGTGAGTGTTGATACAAATACTTTACACATTGCCTTCTGATTAGCCTTGACTGCTCGTGCCAAGCTACCTAGAGGGTGAGCAGGGGTTATCTCAGAGGGTTTCCTCCTTGCCCTGACTAGAAGCAAGGTTCCCTATTGTGACAGTGGTACCTACCTCTGCCAATTAGAGACCCCCAGATCTAATAATTACGACATATAGTTTGTTCGAGTCCTTTAAGCAAACTACCAAGCATATATATTCACTTTTAAATGGAAAGTATTTGTACTTACAAATAATACATGTCCTAAAGATGACTAGAAATCAACTTGCATTATGATAGTAAGTGTCCTATTACAACATGTGACATTTTAGAAATACATGTCCTTGGAATACCTTGTCTCATTTAGTAAAGGGACTGTGTGTAGCAAACAGATTAGTTTCAGGATATAGAGCTAAATCTAGGAGTATGATCTGGGATGAGCGATAAGAAAGCTTTACTCCTATAAATTAGAGCGTCTGTTATGCTGCATTTATGTAATCTTCTGGAGAGAGCAGATTGTAGAAAATGGAGAGCTTGTCTGTTAGTCTCTAATTAGACCATAGATGTGTTCGGTCTGCTTTTAGTTATGGGAGGGATTTGCACATTAGAAAGGTCTTAGCATCCTTTTCAAATACAGAAGTGGTTAGGATTCTTCTAAAGTTAGGGGGAAGCAAATTCCATATTTTTGGTGCCGCTCCAGAGAACGCTCTATCATATGTTCTCTTACGGAAGGAGGGTTTTTAGTAAATGATCTCTGATGCTCCAAGAGAATCTGCTGCCTCCAGATATTATAATTTTCTGGGCTAGGTATAGTGGTGTTGAGTAGTGTATCGCTCTGTGTGTGATACATGCCATCTTTAGTTGGATTCTTGCTTCGTATGGCAGCCAATTAAGCGCTTTTAGATGTGGAGTGATGTTGTCAAATATTCTAGAGCCTGTTATAAATCTTGCAGATGCTGTGAGACAAGCCTTTAGCTGAGCTGTTGAGATCTTGGGTAGTCCTGATAAAGCTGTGTATCCATACTCAATCCTCGAGATGACTAATGCCTGAACTGCCGTTTTAAGGTCTGATGTTTCGATGAATGGTTTCAGTTTTCTAAGATAGCTCAGTTGGAAGCGGGAATTTTTTGCCATTGTGTAGATGTAGTTTCTCATGTTTAGGTTCTGATCCAGCCTAATTCCTAGAGACTTTGTTAAATCCTGTAGGATCAGAGTGCAATTTAGTGCAGTGATCATCTTGGTCCATTCCTTTATCATCGCAGAGCTTTAAGGATGGGAAATCAAAAAGAATTCTGTTTTCTGCGAGTTTCGCTTAAGATGATTGTTAGCCATTGAAAGGTCCTCTTTAATGCCTGATTCATCCTCTTGATCTCTTCCAGCGATGTCATCTTAATATGCATCTGTTTGTCATCTGCATACATGTGGAAGGAGATGTTCACTTGCTGTAATATTTTGGTTAGTTGTTTGCCTTACAGATTAAATAGCAATATGAATATTGTTGAGCCCTGTGGTTCTCCAATTTGATTTGGGGTTGGTAAAGACAGTTTTTGATTCACCAGAAATCTTTGTGATCTGTTCTCTAAGAAAGATTTTAACCATTCTAGGACTGTACCCGATAATCCCATCCTTTTCTCAAGTCGCTATAGTATTTTGACATGGTTTACAGTGTTCAATACAGATGAAAAGGTCAAGAAGACCTAGAAGACAAATTTCATTTATTTGACAAGTCTGCTTAGCTAAACCCACCCTTCCCCCTATCCTCATAGAATTTATTGTGGTTAATGGTGTTATGCAAATATTCTGATACTTTGTGTTCACATTTAGGTAAATTACAGGTCTATCCAAAGAACTCTGGTGCACAAGGCACCCATATGAAAGAGCCTAAAAGGGGCTGAATGCCAGTACCTCAATACTCCTTATGCCAGGGTCCTAGGGTGAAACCGATAGTACACTATTATTCCACAGGCAGTTGTAAGCCTGAAAAGCTGCAGTCATGCCTTTTGTTACTATGCCCTGTGAAGGAGTAGGTTTCCTGGACTATGGGTTCCAGATATGGGGTGAACCCTAAAGGTTCTGGAATTCCTGGTGCTTGAAGCCTAATCAAGTCTGTCTCAAATTAGATGTTCACATCATCGCCTGCCCTTGGATCACCCTTAGGTTAATCAAATACAACTGCAAAATTTCTCCAAACAAAGCTGGGGTAGCTTCAGTGAATGTTCTGCTTGTCTTCTCTTTTACATGCACATTTTATTTTATTCAGTTGTTTCTGGCTATAAAATGTCGGTGCCATGTTTCTGTCCTGAACAATGAAGCTGGAAAACAAACCTACTGAGAGAGCAATTGTCCCCCACAATCTCTTTCACCCACCAGCTTCCTTATTAGGGCCAGATGTATAAACATTTAGAATACCAATTTCCTAATTGCGATTAACTCAGAATCGCAGTTAGGAAATCAGTATTCCTAATGTGTGAAACTATTTTGAGTTTCATCAGCGATTCCTAGTGGATCAAAAGTAGACCTGCCTCAATCAATCAATCACTGCATTTCTAAAGTGCGCTACATACCCTTGAGGGTCTCAAGGCGCTGGCGGGGGGGCTGCTACTGATCGAAGAGCCAGGTCTTAAGAAGTCTTCTGAAGGCCAGCAGGTTCTGGGTCTGTCGTAGGTTGGTGGGGAGAGTGTTCCAGGTCTTGGCGGCAAGGTAGGAGAAGGATCTGCCACCGGCTGTGGCTTTCCGGATGCGAGGAACTGTGGCGAGGGCGAGGTTGGCTGAGCAGAGGCTCCGGGTGGGGGTGTGGAAGCTGAGTCGGTTGTTGAGGTATGTAAGTCCGGTGTTGTGTAGTGCCTTTTATGCGTGGATTAGGAGCTTGAAGGTGACCCTCTTGTTGATGGGGAGCCAGTGCAGGCCTCTCAAGTGGGGTGTGATGTGGCTGCATCGGGGAATGTCGAGGATCAGTCATGCAGAGGCGTTCTGGATTTATTGTAGTCGTCTCAGGAGCTTGGTTGTTGTTCCTGAGTAGAGGGCGTTCCCGTAGTCGAGTCTGCTGGTGATGAGGGCGTGAATGATGGTTTTTCTTGTGTCAGGGGGATCCATTTGAAGATCCTGCGGAGCATTCGGAGGGAGTTGAAGCAGGACGCGAAGATGGCGTTGACTTGCCTGGTCATGGGAAGGGTGGAGTCGAGGATGACCCCCAGGTTGCATGCGTGGTCTGTGGGTTCCGGGGCTGCACCTAGCGATGTGGGCCACCAAGAGTCGTCCCAGGCTGATGGGGTGGGTTCGAGAATGAGGACCTCCGTCTTGTCTGAGATTAGCTTCACTCTGTTGTCCTTCATTCAGTCGGCTACGGCCTTCATTCCTCTGTGGAGGTTGGCTTTGGCGGTGTGGGGGTCTTTGGTGAGGGATATGATCAGCTGGGTGTCGTCTGTGTAGGAGATGATGTTGAGGTTATGTTGTCGTGCAACGAGGGTGAGCGATGCCATGTAGATATTGAACAGCGTCGGGCTGAGGGAGGATCCCTGTGGGACGCCACAGATGATCTCAGAGGTTTTTGAGCGGAAGGGGGGGAGGCGGACGCTCTGGGTTCTGCCGGAGAGGAAGGATATGGTCCAGGCCAGGGCCTTCTCTTGAATTCCGGCGTCGTGGAGGCGTGCTGATAGGGTTCGGTGGCAGACTGTGTCAAAGGCTGCTGATAGGTCCAGGAGGATGAGGGCGGCTGTTTCTCCTTTTTCCATCAGGATCTTGATTTTCATCAGTGGCGCAATGAGGGTGGTCCTGGTGCTGTGGTTGCTGCGAAAACCGGATTGGGAAGGGTCCAGGATGTTGTTGTCTTCGAGGTAGCGGGTTAGCTGTTTGTTGACAATCTTCTCTCTCACTTTTGCCGGGAACGGGAGCAGGGAGATGGGCCGGAAGTTCTTGAGGTCTTTGGGGTCCTCCTTGGGCTTCTTCAGAAGGGTGTTGATCTCGGTGTGCTTCCAGATTTCCGGGAAGGTTGCTGTCTCGAAGTAGCTGTTGATTGTTTTCCGGAGGTGGGGTGCAATGGTTGTGCTGGTTTTGATGAATACGTAGTGAGGGCAGGGGTCGGATGGGGATCCGGAGTGAATGGAGTTCAAGGTTTTGATGGTGTCTTCGTCGCTGACGTTGGACCATGCGGTCAGGTGGCTGGTGCGGGGGGTGATCGCAGGGGTGGTGGTCTCGGTGGTGGGAGCTGGGGTGTCGGAGTTGAAGCTGTCATGGATGTCGGCGATCTTGCGGTTAAAGAAGGTGGCCAGGGAGTTGCACAAGGCTTGCGATGGTGGGATGTCGTTGGTGTTGGAGCTGGGGTTGGAGAGTTCTTTCACAATGCTGAAGAGCTCTTTGGTGTTGTGGGAATTGTTGTCTAAGCGGTCCATGAAGGCGGTCCTCTTGGCGGTCCTGATGAGTTGGTGGTGTCTGCGGGTGGCACTTTTGTGGGCTGTGTGGCTGTCTGGTGTTCAGTTGTGGAGCCATTTCTTCTCCAGCTTCCGACAGGTGCGCTTGGAGATCCGGAGGTCTTCGGTGAACCAGGCAGCTTTCTTGTTGGTGTGGTTGGTTGTGGAGGTCTTGAGAGGGGTGAGGGTGTTGGCGGAGTCATTGATCCATTGTTTGAGGTTGGTCGTTGTGGTGTCTGGGTCGGTGGGGTCGGCGGGTGGTCTCAGGGCAAGGGTGGTAGTCAGTTGGTCCTTGGTGATCTTGCCCCAGCAGCTACGTGCTAGCTGTTGGGTGCGGTGGTGTGTGGTGGGTTTCCTGAGGGAGAAATGGACAAATCTGTGGTCAGTCCAGTGGGGTTCAGTGGTGTGGTTGAAGGAGACTTGGGGGCTTGTGGAGAAGATGGGGTCCAGCGTGTGTCCAGCAGCATGGGTGTGTGTCGTCACGAGCCGTTTGAGTCCGAAGTTGGCGAGGTTGTCGATCAGGGCGGTGGAGTTGGCGTCGTGTTGTTCTCGAGGTGGAAGTTCAGGTCCCCGAGTAGGATGTAGTCCGTGGGAGCGAGGGCGTGGGCGCTGATGAAGTCGGCGATGGTTTCGCAGAACTGTGGTTGTGGTACGGGTAGCCTGTAGACGAGTGTTCCTCTGAGGGTGGTGTTGGGGTCGGTGTGGATCTGGAAGTGCATGTGCTCAGTGGTGGTGAGGGTGTTGTCGGTGTTGGTCGAGATTCTGAGGGTGTCCTTGTGGATGATGGTGATTCCCCCTCAAACTCCATTGGTGCGGTCTCTGCGGAAGATCTTGTAGCCCTGTGGGATGGCTATGGCGATGTCTGGTGCTGAGGTGGCGTTCAGCCAGGTCTCCATCAGAAAGGCGACGTCGAGAGCGGTGGAATCTAGGAGGTCCCAGATTTCGATGGCGTGCTTGCGAGCGGAGCGGGTGTTGAGGAGGATGCAGCGGAAGGAGTTGGGTTCTCTGGTCGGGGGTTTAGTGGGCTGGATGCTGGTGAATCTGCAGTTCCGGCAGGCGAAGGGCCCTTGGGTGCGCTTTGGGGTGGCCTGGTAGCAGGGGTGGTCTCGTCCGGTGTTGAGTGCGTGGAGGGTGCCGGAGTCGTAGTGCAGTCTGGCGTTGTGGTGGGTGCGGGGTCCAGGGGTCCTGGCGCTGGAAGCGGTCCAGGCACGGACGGGCACAGACGGGCTTGCCTTTGGTGCGCCTTTGGCGCGTCAGTGGCATCCCCGCTGCGTGGATCCGCTACACGCATCTGCTGTGCTTCCGCTTGGTGCCCTTCATAAAAGGCAAAGTGTGAGGGAAGAGCAGCTGGGAGGCGGGAGCGGGGCAGCCAATGGGCGAGGGCACAGGGCACAGAAGGAAAAAGGGGGCAAGCCGCGGGGAGCAGCGGCGGGAAGCGGGGAGCAGGGGGGCACACAGGGCAAGGGTGCAAGGAACGGCAATCAGAGGAACAGAAATACAAAATAAACAGCGAGGTATGGGGAAGAAACGGGAATCAGAGGAACACAATACAAAATAAACAGCCAGGTATGGGGAAGAAAAATGATACAGAACCATCATGCATAATAATGAGGTAGGTCGTAATTTGTGACCCATTAGGAATCACACCCATCACAGGAATGATGGCCTGCAGGAACCAGCAGACCATCATGACTGTGATTGCATTTAAATCAAGCAATATATATATACATATAATTTTTTATTATTAAATTTATACTTTATTGCATATTCAATGTACAAAGAGCACACATAGCCTACAACCTGGAGGCCGGCGGCAACACAAGGTAGTATCTGCTCAAGGTCTCAAAAACAGTATACACAGCCTCAGTGCCAGCATCCCGGGGGCCTGGCGGCGTAAAGGAAACAGTATCATGCATGCGTAGCGCGGCCAGCAAGCCAATATGTAAATAGTGTGCCGTACCGTACAACCCAGGACTGCCGTACTTTTTGGTGCTTTGGTGAGGATAGTACGTCTGTGCACAACAAGTCCTCCCGCTCAAATCAGCGTTCTCCATGTAACTGTGTATCGATACCTACCGCTAAACTAACCCCCCACACCATCCCAACAACCAGCACATACGAACATGTGTCAATCTATCCACTAGTGCTAGCTATGAACGTCTATGACTAACACTGTGCCCTACAGTTTACAGATCCTACATTCCAAAGTGTGTAAAGTGTCCCCAATGTCCACTGCCGCCCACTTCGGTCGCGTGTGTCACTCTCCCTGACAACAGCTACCCCGTCCAATGCCAGCGGCACCCCCTAAGGATCAGAACAGCACCCCCCACCACGCCACAGCTAAATGTGCAATGTGTCCCCTCCTAGAGTCTCGACTTCCTCCTCCTGTACCGCACCCATCTCCTCCTTCTCCGGGTCCGGGTCAGTCTCCCCACCGTCCTTGGCACACAAATAGGTCTTGTATAGCCCCCAGAAGTTCTTGGGCCGATTTTTGGGAGGTAACAGCTCGCTGTACGTCTCCGACTGCGTGCAACAGTATAGTAAGTCCGGCGCCCACCTTTTCTTGGTCGGTATCGGCCCTCTCATCCAACATATAGCAACTAGTCGTTTAGCGGTCAGCAAGGCTATATCTGCCAGGCGCCTCAAGGCCACCGGCAGTGTCTTAGAATAGCCCAGCAGTGCCACGGCCGGACATGGTGGGATGTCAACGCCCAACATCAGACCCAGTTCAGAAAAAAACACCCGCCAAAATTTATAAATTCCAGGGCAAGACCAGGCCATATGAAGGAAGTCCGCCGATGGGAGATGGCAACGCTCGCACTCTGCCGAACCCCTCAGTCCATACCTGTGCAACCTCTCCGGTATGTAATAGACGCGCTGTAGGTATTTGAAATGTACCAGTCTATGCCAGCTATTGAGCGATACGTTTCTGGTGTTTGTGCAGCAAAATTGCCACATCTCATCCGTAATCGTCAGCTGTAAATCGCTCTGCCAAGCTAGCCTGGCTTTGGAGATCGGGCGTTGCGTGTGTTGGTCCCCTAGTTTCTTGAGGTTTGCGACTAGTTTGCTGGACGATGAGGTTTTGATCACATAAGTGAGTTACAGCACCTCCGGGGGTTCATCTAGTTCCGGACCAAACAACTCCTGAAGTGCAGTACGGACCCTGTGGTATTGAAAGCTGTGCAACAGCGTCTTCCCGGCCTGAGATTGTAGCACCTGTTGGAGAGTCTTCACTGTCCCATTCAAGAAGAGATCCCCCATCTTATCTATGCCTAGTTCATATAGTGCATTAAGTACCCCCTTCTCCGTCAACGGGGCAAGCCATACCGCCCATTCCACATGCATGAGGGGTGAGTACAGCAGTTCACTTTCCCGCGAGCGGACCAGCTCCTGCCAGGCGTGATTCGTAGACGCTATAGAGTCCAAGATCTCAGTTCTACGATCAACTGGGTGGCATATCGTAGCTGGAAGAGGAATGGGGTCCGCAAACAGATGTTCCAGTTTCACGTGCGGAATATCAGGGTTCCCATGGATCCAGGTGTGAAGGTGTGCCGCCTGCGCTATTCTGTAGTACCGCTCCAAGTCAGGAGCCCCCAGTCCCCCCATTCATAGGGGAGCATTAAAGTTTGCCATTGGATCCTGGGTTGTTTACCTCCCCACGCAAGTCTAATAAGTGTCTGCGTGAGCTGCCGGAAAAAGGCCCTGGACAGCACTACCGGGATGTTGGTGAAGAGGAAGAGGAACCTGGGGAGGACCACCATCTTCATTATCGCTATCCTCCCCATCAGGGACAACGGAAGCTTACACCACACCTCCACGTCATCCACAAGTTTAGTATACGCCACCCCATAGTTCTCACGCACCAGTATCTCGGGTCAGTGTGCAAACGAATGCCTAGATATCGTATGGAGTCTGTGGTCCACTGTAGTTGGTACTCCGAGTCAAAGAGGAGAGTTACCGGGGTCAGGGGAAGCGCCACTGATTTGTCCCAGTTGACTCGTAGGCCAGACAGCGCACCGAATCTCACCACCTCCCTCAATACAGATGCCAGGTTCGCTTCCGGTTCCCTAACGTACAGCAGGGTATCATCGGCATACGTAGATATGCCAATCTTGTAGGTGGGGAAATTGATCCCTTCGAACCCATGATATTCTTCAATCGCGCACGTCAGTGGTTCCGCTACCAGTGCATACAAGTGGGGGGAAAGGGGGCAACCCTGCCTGGTACCCCTACTGATCGCTATCGGGGCAGTGACCATGTTCCCTAGTTTCAGTCTAGCCGACGGTTTGTAGTATAGGGCCCCTAGCATCTGCAAGAAAGGTTCACCCAGTCCGTATTTCCTCAGAACGCTAAGCATGAACGGCAATTCAACCGAATCAAATGCTTTTTCCATATCTAAGAATATGGCGACTGCCTTATTCTCCTGTCGTACATGTTGTATGGTGCCTAACACTGTGAGAATATTATATGTCAGATTCCTCGCGGGGACAAATCCGGCCTGCTCCTGGGCAACAAGCTCGGGGACCAGAATGGCGAGCCGCGCAGCCAAGACCTTCGCATACAATTTGGCATTGACATTTATCAGGGAGAGCGGTCTATATGAACCACATTCATTGGGGGGGGTTCCCTGGTTTTGGCATTGTGATAAGGAACGCCTCCCTCATAGACTTCGGCATACTGCCCTGATGGCAAATATCGTCAAAGAGAGACATCAAGAGCGGGATAAGTTTATCTTGGAAAGCCTTGTAGAAGGCCACTGTAAGCCTGTCACCACCCGGAGCACTGCCTAATCTCATTCCCTCCAGTGCCTCCAAGATCTCTTCCTTCTGTATTGGCATCATAAGAAATTCCCTCTGAAAATTGGCTAGGAAGGGCATATTAATATAACTAAGGTAGTCATCAATTCCCTCCTCGAGCTGACCAGACCATGATTGATAGAGCTTAGTATAGTAGTCTTGAAACTCTGCAAGTATGGCTCCCTCTTCTGTGACCACCTCCCCACTGGATGTAATTAATTCCTCCACCACTAGCTGCGGCCTACTGTTGCGCATAAGTCTTGCCAGCAGTGAACCAGGGCGATCTCTCTCCCCGTAGGTGCGTGCCGTGTCATACTTCCCCATGTGCTGTACCTCTCTATCAGCTTCCTCGTTAAATTCTATTATCAGGGTTTTAATCTGGTCTTCAGTGTCAGTGTTCGCTGCATGTCTAGATTGTCGTTCCAGCTCAGATAATTGTGTCTCTAGGTGTTTTAGCCTCTGCCGAATAACTCTGAGCACCCCGGAGTGTTTAGCCATCATCATACCCCGTATGTACACTTTAAATGCATCCCACAGTGTTTGAACACTATCCACGGACCCCACATTGGTCTCAAAGTATGTGTCTATGTCCTCCGCCAACTCCCCCCTGAAGACCTCGTCTAGCAGTGAGTATGAGGGAAACCTCCATGTGAACGGGGGAATTCTCCTAGCCGGAGCATCCAACAGCAGCAGTAGTGGCGAGTGGTCCGACAATGTACAGGGCAGTATCACACAACCCCTCACTGAGTTGAGAAGGGAGTGCGACGCAAACCAATAATCAATTCTCGTATGTATATTGTGATAGGCCGAGTAATGTGTGTACCCTCCCCTCCCAGGATGCCTATGACGCCATATGTTTACCCGGTCCAGCTTTATCATTTCAGTCTGTATAAGCACCGCCGAATCGGCCGGACAACGAGCCGTGCCAGCCGACCTATCCAGTTCAGGACTTAACACAAAATTGAAATCGCCCCCCCATAACAATCTTGAACCCTCAAACTGTCTGCACACATCTGCTAGGGAGGAGTAAAAGGCAGGGGTGTCATAGTTGGGACCATAGACATTCACAACCACTAAATCATGACCCTTCCCCACACAACGTGCAATTAGATAACGTCCCTCCGGATCCACGACCATCTGCGACAACTTCAGCTGCGCTTTTGGGTTAGCCCACGTGATAACCCCACTGGCATGCGTGGTGAAGCCCGCTGCTGCACAATTACCACCCAGGCCTCTGGCTGTCAACATAGTACTGGTAAGGGGGAGGTGCGTCTCCTGCAGGAGGGCAAGATCAACGCGGTATCTGTGTAAATAGCTCAGCACTTTCCGGAGTTTACGGTAGTCATTCAACCCCCTTACATTCCAGGTGAGCATTCTCAGAGAGTTGGGGCCACCCTCCTACTCTAAGACCTCAGCATCTGCCATCCCAACATAATCTGTTTAGTGAGCTCGTACACAGTGGATCGCAGCCACGTTCTCGTAGTAGGCATTAAAACATCCCAACTGCTCCAGTGGAACATACCCAACTCGTTCAGAAAAAAACACCCACCCCTCCACCCAGAGCCGACCACCCCCAACCAGGTCAGACAGACCCCGCTACCACCCATCTCCCCCCTGCACAACAAGATAACCCAACAAACCCTTAAGTGGCTCTTGTCAGAACCAAAGGCCGAAAGCGCAGGGGCAGAGGTTCCCAGCCAGACAACAGTTCAACAATAATCAGTTACTGCTATGCCGAGATACTCCTCCACCCAGCCCCCTTTCAGCATTCAGCACCCTTGATAGATTTCCGCATACAGTCAATCAGGTGAACTCGCGCTTGTGGGGGGGTGCTATCCGCATGTACGAATGTTTAGCAGACCCTACCTCCCTCCATCTCCTGTAAACAGTCAAAGCAGTGCACACATTAACCAGAAAGTTCTCACCCAGTAAGTGTCTCATAGTGTGCCTGCTCACGCCCTTCGCGCTCCAATGTTTATCACGCAACACTTGTTCCGTGAAGGTTCCGTTCGACTATTCCAATACCCCCTTTGTCCCTGGGAATCGTCTGGGGGCGATCCAGTTCGGCCCAGTAATCACTCCTGATCTTCCATGTGAGAGGAGGCCTCGGCGTCCTCTCGGTGACTCCTCGGACTGTTCCGCCGTTCTTTAGCCCACTCCTTCAGCGATTTTTTCAGCTCCGTAGGATCAGTGAAGAAATGCGAATGCCCCTGCCTGTTGATACGGAGTTTCGCAGGGTACATCATGGCGTAGTCGAGCCCAAGGTCTCTCAGTTGTTTTTTGTATGGAGCAAAACGCTTCCTCTCCTCCTGCACTTTTGCCATAAAGTCCGGGTATAGTGAAATGTTCATGCCCTCATATGGTAGATCCCCTTTTTCTCTGGCCAATCGAAGCGCTAGATCCCTGTCACAGTAGTTCAACAGTTTTGCTATAATCGGCCATGGAGGGACTCCCGGTTGGGGCTTCGGCCCAAATGTGCAATGAGCCCTCTCCACTATGAACATAGGGGAGAAGACGTCGTCCCCCAGCAGTGCCTGCAATAATTTTCCGACAAACAGCTCCATTTTGCCAGTTTGGGTAGTCTCCGCAACCCCTGGGATGCGAACGTTTGAGCGCCGAGAACGCGCCTCTAAGTCTTCAGTCTTGTCCTGAATGACCTGTAGGAGTCTGCCAAACTGTTTGCGATCTTTATCCCAGTCCGACTGTGCCTCCTCCGCCTCCGTCAGGCGTCTCTCCGCCATGTCGAGCCGCTCCGCATGCTTGTCGACTCGTTCTGACATGCGATCCATGCGGTAAGTCAGGGCATCGAGCTTAGTACCAATCGCCGCCATGCTGTCCTGAAGGCCTTTTTCCACCGATACCAGCATTTCACGAATATCCGCACACAATGAGCTGTCTGGGGCAGTGCTGCGCGGCGAAGTCTCCGGGGCCGTCACCTCTGGCCCCTTTGTCTTACGTTGGTCGAACGATAGTTTGGTTTGTACCCTGTCGCCTTTCCCCATGGTGGTCCTGGTAGGCATCAGGGTGAGCCGCACCGCCATTTGCTGTGCGCAGAAAGGGGGAGTCAGTGGCGGCAACCGTTGCTGCTCGTTCAATCAGTTCCAAATGGCACTGTGTTGCGCAGCAAGAAAACGAGCCCAAAATGGCGGCAGGACAATCAAGTATGAGTAGGCCCAACCATAGGCCGCTAGACTGTTCCACTGTGAAAGCACTCCTTTTCCACCACGCCGTCCAAAGGCCGAACAGGGGGTTATCGCCTTCCTGGACCGGGCTACACTCTCGACACGGCGCTAGTCTGTAGGGAGTGGGGCAACAGGATAGCTCCCTCAGAGAGGGCGATCAGCCGATCACCGTCCCACGCGTCTAGCACAGCTGCCAACACCACAGCGCGATGCTCCTCGTCCTCCACCTAGACGGTCGTCAACTTGCCCAACCTCCACCAGAGGGTAGTTCGTACCATCACTGCAAAGCCACCAGTGCCCGGCCGCAGGTCTGTCCAACCGGTCTTTCTTCAGTACGCCACGCCGCACACAGCGTGACGCTACCCGGGCAGCACTGCAGGAAAGTCCGTGGATGCCGGCCTGGCTCGCCCCGGCGAGGTCTTCGCACCAGCAACTCTCCACCGCACCGTTTTTCAGCGGGACAAAGATCTCCAACTGGACTGGAGCGTAGTCTGGAAGTTCAAACCAACTTTTAGAGCTTGTTGGGCACCTAAAGGATAAGTTTGACGAATTTTGTAGGGGGTCAGGCGAGGAGCTCAACGCTCACACGTCTTTCATGGACGCCGGCAAGCTCCGCCCCCCAATATATATATATTTTTAATGCAGCCTGTTTTCCTGAAAGGAAAACGGGATGCATTTAAAAAGAAAAAAATGTTACGTTTAAGTTTTATTTTTAAGAGTCGGTACTGGTACAAAGGGGAAGGGCTCACAAGTGGACCCCTTTTCATTTGCGAATGGGTAACTACCACTTTTAAAATGGTGGTAAAGTATTACTGTTTTGCGCCTTGAATTTATTAGCAAAATAGTAATACATACCATACCGATTTAGGGCCAGATTTAGGTAGGCTTTTACCGGTTGGTAACGGCCGAAATCGTCCGTTAAAGACTTTTCCTATGTAGGTGGCTTTTTTACAGATTCAGTAAAATCCGAATCTGTAAATGTTGATTCGGTATTTACCGAATCAACATTTACCGATTCGGAATTTACCGAATCGGTAATTGTGATGTAGGAAGCACTTAAAAGAGTGCTTCTGGGCTTTAAGAATTTGTTATTGACCACCAACTATTAGTTGGTGGTAAATAAGGAATTCCAATGTAAATGCATAAATGTGCATTTACATAATGCATGTATGCCACATGTGCACACCAACACTAATCAGGGGTGCAACAGGGTGTCAAAGTGACACCCTGCCACCCTTGACTTTTTCCCAATTTTACCGAATCGGTAATTACCGATTCGGTAATTGATATTCATTCCTATGGGCTTCCAGGCCCATAGGAATCAATAGCAAATTCTGAATCGGTAAATACCAATTCGGTAAATACCAAATCGGATTCTGTATTTTTTACCAATTTTGTACCTACATAGGATTTACCGATTCTAAAATACCAAATCGGTAAAATTCGGTATTTTAGAATCGGTAAATCCAATTTACCTATATCTAGCCCTAAGTATTTGGGGAGGACCCCCAAACCACGCCCCTTACAAATTCTGAATCACAAATGCAAACTGCGAATTGGTAGCAAGTTACTGGATCATATTTTGCATTTTGTACATCAGTAAAGCATTTTTCCAGTAGCAAATGCCATGATGTTACAAATCGGGTCGTTTCTGGCTGGAAAAATGCTTTGTACATCTGGCCCCTAGTTCGGAAGCTGTATGCAGCTAGTGGTTAAAATGTTTTAAAGGAGTTAATGCCATCACTCACTAGCAGAGTGAAGTCCTCACAGAAAACATAAAACACCCAAAAAGCTTGATAAAACATTCACAAATAAATTAACATTTTGAGTGTTTTTTGTTAACCTGAATTTGATCTATGATTCTGGAGCAGCCTAATTTTGGCTCCACCCTGTCGTAACTGATTAGGGAACATATTAGTTTACTTATGCCCTTATGAATTTGGGTGACCTAATATGATTAATGAAGTGTAGCGCACTTAAAGCAATATAGAAAGTGCATTTACTGTTTAATTCTGACATTTATATGTGTGTGCTTATTAATGAGACCTTTGCTATGGGATTCTAGAGTGTTTTTTCTGTGGGTATAATTAGGCAACTTATTTTTAGCTTTTTTCAGATTTCTTTCAGAATAGGAGAGGTACAGACCTCTGTACGCCTATTCCCGTTGTGTGGCTTTATTCTATGCAACATTCTTACTTTGGAGACCTTCTACATAAGTTCTGCTATGCTAACACATTTCTACTTCATTGGATCTAATTAAGGTTTCCATTTAGCATTAATTAGTGTAGGTTAGTTAAAGAGAATTAGTATTCCCTCATGCATCAAAGGCAGGAGGACGGGAATTTTCAATGTAATCGTCAGACTATGTTTCTTATCCTTTGTACTGTGGCTACTGGCTACTGTGGCTACTGAGTTTCTCATTTGCTTCCTGACACTGAGGATAAACTATGTACACTGATTTGGTTTTCCTTTGGTAATCTTGTATTTTTATACCACGTTTCTGAGGCCGATTAATATTACTTTGGCCCTGAATTGGAAATTAATATATACATAATCCCATTTATTAACTATGGGCTTTACTGTATGACCAAATGGGTCACACTGTATTTGTAAATTGAAATTGAACCTAACTCCTTTTGTTTATCACACACACATGAAAGTTCCATTGCAGGAGTTAGGAAAGGAAACTGCAAGGAACTCTTCAACATCGTGAAAGAGCTATCCAACCCCAGCGCAGGAAACAACGACATCACCCCATCGCAAGACCTCTGCAACTCCCTCGCCTCATACTTCCACAACAAGATCGCGGACATACACAACAGCTTCAACAACCAACCAACGCACACCACGACCGAACAACCACCCCCCACCACCACCCTCCACGCCTGGACCCCGATCAGCACCGAAGACACCATCCGCACAATGAACTCCATCCACTCCGGATCGCCGACCGACCCCTGCCCTCACCACGTCTTCAACAAGGCCGACGCTGTCATCGCACCCCACCTACGAGACATCATCAACACATCCTTCGACACCGCCACCTTCCCTGAGAGCTGGAAGCACGCCGAACTCAGCGCTCTACTCAAGAAACCCACAGCGGACCCCACCGAACTCAAGAATTACCGCCCCATCTCGCTCCTCCCGTTTCCAGCCAAAGTCATCGAAAAGACCGTCAACAAGCAGATGGCCGCCTTCCTCGAGACGAATGGATCCCTCGACCCCTCACAGTCTGGCTTCCGAGCCAACCACAGCACCGAGACCGCCCTCATCGCCGCCACCGATGACATCTGAGCCCTGATGGACAACGGAGAAACAGCGGCCCTCATCCTCCTAGACCTCTCTGCGGCATTCAACACTGTCTGCCACCGCACCCTAGTACAGCGCCTCAGCAACATCGGAATCCAGGACAAGGCGCTGGAATGGATCATCTCCTTCCTCGACAGAAGAACACAGAGAGTCCGCCTACCACCGTACAAGTCAGAGGCCACCGAAGTCATCTGCGGCGTCCCTCAAGGATCCTCGCTGAGCCCTACTCTCTTCAACGTCTACATGAGCCCCCTCGCGGCCATCGCACGCCAACACAACCTCAGCATAATCTCCTATGCCGACGACACCCAGCTGATCCTCTCCCTGACCAACGACCCCGCCACCGCCAGAGCCAACCTGCACGAAGGGATGAAAGAGGTAGCCGAGTGGATGATGACCAGCCGCCTGAAACTGAACTCAGACAAGACGGAGGTCCTCATCCTGGGCTCTTCACCCTCCGCCTGGGACGACTCCTGGTGGCCTCCCGCCCTGGGCACCGCACCCAAACCGACAGACCATGCACGCAACCTGGGCTTCATCCTGGACTCCTCCCTCTCCATGACCAGGCAAGTCAACAACGTCTCCTCGGCGTGCTTCAACATCCTACGCATGCTACGGAGGATCTTCTGGTGGATCCCCACCGAGACTAGGAAGACCGTCACCCAGGCCCTCGTCACTAGCCGACTGGACTACGGCAACGCCCTCTACGCCGGTACCACCGCCAAGCTCCAGAAGAGACTCCAGTGGATCCAGAACGCCTCAGCCAGACTCATCCTCGACATCCCACGAACCAGCCACATCTCCGGACATCTGAGAGACCTACACTGGCTCCCCGTCAACAAAAGAATCACCTTCCGCCTCCTCACCCACGCACACAAAGCCCTACACGACCAAGGCCCGAGCTACCTCAACAGCCGAATCAACTTCTACTCTCCCAAACGCCACCTCCGATCAGCCAACCACGCCCTCGCCGCCGTCCCCCGCATCCGAAGAGCGACTACAGGAGGAAGGTCCTTCTCCTACTTGGCCGCCAAGACCTGGAACTCCCTCCCGACCGACCTGCGCCTGACCCAAGACCACCTCTCCTTCAGGGAGAAGCTGAAGACCTGGCTGTTCGAGCAGTAGCGGCACCCCCCCACCCCCAGCGCCTTGAGACCCTACGGGTATGTAGTGCGCTCTACAAATGTCTTTGATTGATTGATTGATTGAAAGAGGGTCCGACTTTTGCGCGTTGTCAACTCCTTGTGCTTTAAAAACAAAATGACATCTAATAATTGCATTTGTTCAAACGGAAAAGTATGCCTAACTAGCCATTTGAAAACGCGTCATTCTTTTGAGTTCAAAGATAACTTTTGCTCTGGGCGTTCTGAACCTCTCGGTTGGCTCCTGATTGCTAGGCCGTTCACGCGGTTTCTGTCTCTAAAAAGCCTCTCCGCCACTGCGACCCTGCACTTCCGACCTTGTTCATCTCCACGGTGTTTCATTGTCGACGAGTGAGGGTTCAGGCCTCTGGCATTCTATTAGCAGCTATAATGCACAATATCGGCAGACATCCAGCTGCAAGCGGCGACAAGCCGGAGGGTGAACACTTTACAGGAACAGATCACAGCGTGCACGACCTAGCCATCACTTTTAAATTCCAACATTTGAGAACTGCAATGCACCAAAGGCAAAGGCGTTAGATCTCTAAATTCTTGCAGTGGCTGAAATAGAGAAACACTGACTAGGCAAAGACGCTGTTTTTAATACAGCGACACAATTAAGCTCCCAAATGTCGTCTCCTTCCCTTCTTCTACCTACTATTGTCACGCTGCCCTCTCGCACGCACATCTGAATGCCCACACACGTACACACAAATCTCCCGTCAGCAGCAAGATGCACGAGGTCGCCCAACCTTTCAGTGCGTTGTGGCATGACAACCAAACTGTGATTGGCAAGAAGGAAAAGTCTGCTTAAAACATGCAACGTGATACCCGCCGCTAAACTGCTTAACTCACCTGTTGCCTTTCAGGCTCGTACTCCGACTGCCTTATAACTGCAGCTGTCATAATTTATGTTCATACTTTCATGTAAATAAAATACAAATTGTAGTTTGTTATTTTAGGAAATTGAGCAAAAGGTGACACTTCTTGAGTGATAAACGATTAAAACTCGTCTAAGCATCTACAGATTAGTAAGATAAAATAAGTATTTGCAATGCAATAGGTCTCGCATTTTCGCGAGTTTTGTAAATGGCAATGCCTTATATTTATGTTAAAAACCAAAACATAAATAAAAAGCACTGTTATTTACAACGCTAATAGCTCAAATTCGTGTATATACAAGAACTTGTGCATCCCCCTATCTCGCAAACCAGAGTCTTTTTACCTGTTCAAAACTGCTCAATTAACATTCTGGTGCCCAGGTCTACAGCCTGCCCCTGCCACACCCTGTAAATAAATGGGCATATATTGGTGCCATTATTGAAGGCAAAAGAAATTTAAAAATCAAGAAAATGTTCCATCTTCCCCTACAACAAGGATTTCAACGACACAATGTACAAATCAGCGATGTGCAGTAGAATGGATCTCATTAGTGCTGCCAAAAGACAGTCAAGCATTTGAAAACCCAACATGTCTAATTTACATTGCTTTCAATACACACAGAACTTACATTGCTCTAAATACACACAGCAGACACCATCACTTCATGCAGGTGAAATTGTGTCCATTTTACCAACGACGTAATAAGTCAATAGGACTATGTATCCATCCAAACTATGCCACAATCTAGTACATCGCTCATTAGTGCTAGCACCCGACAGCTAAAGCCATCTGTAGCCCGCCATATGTAGAAGGAGAAAGGGCCCACCATGGAACGCTCCACCATTGATGGCTCAATGAGAGAGGGCCTCAAGTTAAATTATTCTCTGGAAGGGAATCGGTGCAAACTGGATAAGAGATAAGGAGCAATATTCTCTCCCTAACGACTTTTAAAAGTAAATAGATTCTTCACCTGAAGGAATTGTTAACAACTTGCTCGTTGAAGATTAAGACTATATTCAAAAACACACAAAAAATGTCTACAAAAGAGGATATAAAAGACATTTATACCCAAAGGCCTCAAATAACAGACCAGTACAGCTCAAACATCACCCCCAGTCGTCATCAGCACTCATCCCTGGAGGTAATCACGGTATTTGTTGCTTCTGGTAGAGCAAAAACCTACCAGAGAGGTGTTCAACGGTTCGCATAGTTTTTGTATTTTTTCCCCCAGGTTTTGGCTGAACATCACTAGCGCAAACTCTTCTACATCGATTGTATGATTGGGGCCAAGTACAACAACAAGCTTTACTTTTTGCTCTGGCCTTATATGATGCATGCGTGGCCAGGGCATGTCATTGTGAGGATGGTACACTGATCCAACTCCAGGTATGCTTTTGCTGGGCTCAGTATACTGGTTCTACAGAGTGCAGCTTCGGATATGGTTAGTGTAGTTGTTCCTCAGTGATGCTGGAACAGTTTTCAGGCTAGGGGTGCTGACATCAATATTACTTCATTGAACTCATAAGGAGTCTGAAAAATTCAAGCATACTTGTCTGAGCTCCTCTAAGGAGGTATAGTAGGCCTTCCTGTCAGCCTCCTGCTGTAATGCAGGTCAACTTGGCATGAACCTAGCATGCACATATGGAGTAGTGTCATGTGGCATACTGCAGGCTTTTACAGCTAAGAAGCTACTTGGAAATAGGGTGACCAACCGTCTGTAAATTTCACGAACCGTACCTTAGTTGAAAGTCAGGTCCGTTGTCAGTGACAATCCTTCTTACGGACGCCTTTTGACTGTAATTTGGGGCGTTACAGTAGTCTACACTGCTCACCTATGGAAATCCGCCCTGCTGGAGCTGCCTCACACCCTCAAGAGAAGCCCTTCCCCATGCTCTCCCAGACTGTGAGGGATCCATTGTCCTTCTGTCTGCCGGCTGATTGTGGCATACATAATGACAATGGGCCAGTCTGGGCATTTAAGGCATGTCATGGGCCTGAATGCAAGGAAAAAAATGTAACATATTAGGAGGAAGTAACATTGTCGAGCGGGTACGGGGTGTGCCACTCAATTCGGAGGGAGACAACGCAACTGGCTATCTGTAGAAGCAGTTCCGGGAGGTCCTGGGGGAACCTGAGGACTTTGAGGTGCGCATTGATAGGGCACAAAGAGTGGGCCTGGCGCGCCGGGCGCCTGCCCCGCCGCCTGATATATTGGCCTTCCTGCCTAACTTTCCACTGAAGGAACGCATCCTGAAAGAGGCAAGCCGGAAACAACCCCTTAACTTCCAAGACCGCCCAATAGCACGGTTCCAAGACCTTTCAGCCATCACCCTCCAAAAACGGAAGAGCTTTAGAGCAGCTACCACCTTTCCTCGGGACATTGGGATCCCCTATTCCTGGGGGCATCCCTTCAGACTTATCCTCAAGTGGAAGGGGGCGTTACACCAGCTTCGGTCGATGCGGGAGACATGTGCGCTACTGGGTATCGACACTGAAGAGACTTTGCAAACTGAGGGTCTGACACCACGACCATCACCATTGAAATCCACTTAGCCCTCCCAGGAGAAGTGGCAACGCGTGGGACGCCAACGTTTGCCCAGAAGCAACCTGAAACCGGACCCCACGACGGTGGCACAAGAGCAAGCGGCAGCCGTGATGGAGGTGTCCAAAGACGCATCGATTAAAGCCTGAGGCAGGAATCAGGGGGGTCACCGCACTTTCACTGCACAGGGCTGGCGGGTCGGGACAGGGAGCCACTAGGGTTGCCACTGCCACACACTGCCTTCTTTCCTACTACTACAGGCCTGAAATTTGGGTGACTGGCCTGGGACTATCTTCTTCTCACCACAGATCTGCATGAGGTTTGGACAGGTCTTGGGCAATGGTTTGCAGTTGGGGACATCTGTTGGGGCTAGGTTGTGGGGTAGCGGGGTGGGGCTTGGGAGTGGGAGAGGGGAGGCGGATTGGTATTTGTTCAGGGGGTGTTTTCAGGTGGGGGGGAGGGTGGGTTGTCCAGTGCTCCATTTTGGTCTCTCTAATCTAGGTCTCACACCAGCACAAACCGAAGGGTGGCATTTGGGGAATTCCTTTTCTCCCCCCTGCCAGAGGTCACCTGACCGACGTCGCAACCATGCTCTACTCCACTATGCACTATGACGCTCACCATCCTTAAGATATTGACCCTCAGTGTACGGGGTCTTAATAACTCAGTCAAGAGACGGTCGTCCCTTTCCTACTCGGACAACAGGCAGGCGGACATCTGTCTGCTCAAGGAGACGCACCTATTGGTTCGAGATGGCCATAGACTCTGCTCACGCAAATTCCCGGGACAATACTTCTCTTCTGGCCCTACTAAATCTGCAGGGGTAGCGATTTTGGTGGCGCGACACCTCGAGGGGGAGGTCCCCCACAAGAGCGCGGAACTGTGTGGCAGGTTGCTGGCATACCACGTTGCTTTAGGCGGTTGCGATGCCCAGCTTTGCTGGGTATGCCCACCGGCACGGCAAGCCAACCACTGCCCACCCACAAATATAGCTCACGCCCCTCCAGGCTGAGTCACTAGCATGACTAATCCCTATGTTAAACATGCCGCCTACAACCTTTAAGATCCTGACCCTTAACGTATGGGGTCTAAACAATCCTATTAAGTGGCTTGCGATTTTGTCCCACTTAGAAAATGCCCAGTCAGACATCTGCCTACTGCTGGAGACCCACTTGCTGACCCGCGACTGCCATAGGCTGCGCTCACGCAAATTCCCAACTCAATTCTTCTCCTCCGGCCCCACTAAGACTGCAGGGGTGGCGATCCTGGTGGCACAACATTTTGAAGGGGAAGTCCTACGCAAGAGTGCTGAGCAGAAGGGGAGGTTGCTGGCGTATCCCCTTGCTCTGGGAGGCCTGACATTTACGATTGGGTCCCTCTATGGCCCTAATGAGGGCCAGGAACATTTTCTCCACACAGTCCTTACAGACATCACAGACACACGGGATAGACATATTATACTGGGGGGGATTTCAACATGGTCTTTGACACGGTTCTGGATAGGTTCGCCCAACGCACTCACCAAACTGGAGCGCTCTCAGCCAATTGCAATGACCGGATGACAGAGCTGGATCTTCATGATCTGTGGCGCCGCACACATCCACACGATAGGGAATACTCCTAATATTCCAATGCACACAAAACCTACGCCAGGCTATATCATCTCTTAGTCTCTAGCCCAGTTTGTGCTCTGTCCACCTCGACGGAGATAGGGGTAATCTCACTCTTGGACCATGCACCAGTCACTACCACACTCACTTTGCCACCGGCGTCATATCCTCCCAGTGTCTGGTGTCTTCGGGACACGTTACTACACAGGAAAGATGTGGTGAAACACATTCAGGGCACTATCCAATACTACTTGTCCCACAACGCTAACTCTGACACGACTCGGGCGATACAATGGGCAGCCATGAAGGCGGTCATCCGGGGGGAATTTAGGGCTATTTCCTCCGCTGAGAATAGGGACCGGCAACACAAGCATAATGAGCTCACGCAGCGTGTGAGTGAACTCGAGCAAATGTACCAACGAACTGGGGCACCTAGAATCTGGAAGCAACTCAAAGTCGCATGGCAACTACTGGCGGCTTTGCACAAGGACCGGGCGGAGTTCGCAGCCCTGCGACTACGACATGCCTATTACACGGGCGGAGGCAGATGTGGCCGATTCCTGGCAAATAGACTCTGAGTTGTGCGCCAACAACAGGGGGTCAAAGAGCTTTCCCCCCCAATGGGCCCACAGTCACAGAGGACGCCCAGATTGCGGAAACCTTCCGCAGCTTTTACGCTACTCTTTATACGAGCAGCCCATTGGCCGATTCGGCAGCGGCCAAATACCTGGACTCAGTCACACTCCCCTCTCTAGCACCTTCACAATCGGAATATCTTGAAAGGGATATTCACATCGAAGAAGTGATCTCCGCCATCGCCAAACTAAAACTGGGGAAAGTTCCGGGTCCGGATGGCTTTACAGCCATCTTTTACAAAATGTTTTGCACCATGCTAGCACCGATTCTCACTTGCCTTTTTAACACCTTTTCTGAACCCGGCGCCATCTCACTTGACCTCCTGCGTGCATCCCTTACGGTCATCTCCAAACCAGGGAAAGATAGGACCAAATGCAGCTCCTACAGGCAGATATCGTTACTAACCGTGGACCTTAAATTATACACGTGAATCCGAGCAGCCTGGTTGGCCCCCCACCTGCCAGGCCTCATAGACCCAGACCAAGCGAGCTTCATCCCCGAACGCCAGACGGTAAATCACACCAAAAGGGTCGCCCACCTCATAGAAAAAGCCTCCCGAATCCCTGGGGAGAGAATGATGCTGGCGGTAGACACCGAAAAGGCGTTCGATCGAGTTCACTGGCCTTACCTAGAACAGGTCCTGGCGAAGGTCGGAATTGGGGAGAAGTTCTGCACTCTCATTTTTAATTGTTAAAAATTCCCCACGGTGGTGGTGCGAGTAAATGGTTATAGCTCGGAGAGTTTCGATATCGAGAGGGGCACGAGGCAGGGATGCCCGCTATCACCCCTATTATTTGCGCTATATATGGAGCCATTCGCCCAGAGGATCCGCCAGAACCGGGCAGCAACGGGGTTGGTGTTCGGTGGCTTCACACACTATCAGTCTCTATGCGGACGATGTCTTGCTTTCACTAGAGAATCCGTGGACGGCCCTACCGGCTTGCATAGCGGAGTTGGATACCTTTGGTGGCGTGGCCAGGTTCAAAATGAACGCAGACAAATCCATAGCCCTTGATTAGGTGCTAGCCCCCCCACTAAAGCCTACTTACAGAACCTCTTCCCCCTCCAATGGTCATCCGGCACAGTGCCGTATTTGGGGATCCAACTGGCCCCCACGCTTCCAATTATGACGACGGCCAATTATGCTACACTCCAAGGGAAGATACGTTAAGAGTTAAGATGCTGGAAACACTTCCCCCTCTCTTGGTTGGGCAGAATCGCAGCGGTCAAAATGAACCTTTTGCCCCAAATCCTCTACCTCTTCCGAGCGTTGCAGCTGCAGCCACCTGTAGGGTGGATCCAGCAAACACAGGCGGACCTCGACCACTTTATCTGGCAAGGCCGGAAGCCGAGAATGAATAAAGCACTAGCCATATTGGGCCCAGAGGCCGGAGGCTTGGGGATACCGGACTTGCACAAATATTTTCAGGTGGCGCAATTGTGCTACTTAGTGGAGTGGAGTAAGTGGGAGTCGGAGAGGCACTGGTTCTTTCAGGATCTGACAGTTGCAGGGCGCCCACTCCAGGAAATCCCCTTTCTTTGCAAGGCTCACCGACCCACTAACCCTTATGCCTCGTTTGTCACACGGGTCTCCCTGGAGGTGTGGGACGCCACTAAAACCATTCACAAACTCACCACTTTTCCCTAACCACTTATGCCATTGGTCGACAATCCGGACTTCACTCCACAATTGAGGGAGACGGCAGATAGGAAACTCCAGCTGTATGAAAGGTGGCTTCTATCCCGCATCTCTGACACTAAATTAATATCCGACCTGTACAAATTTTTGTAACAACCAACAACACATCTCTACAATCCAGGCAGGGAATGCAGGGAACACTGGAAACGCGAACTAGGTAGAACCCTGAGCCATAAAGAATGGGACCAGATTTCTTATAGAGCACGCCACTCTGCATACCAAACCGGGCTTACGGAGACACTAACCAAGATATCCACATATTGGTATTACACCCCAGAACAGATACATGAGATGGACCGCAGTAAAGAACCAAATTGCTGCCGGGGTTGTGGACACACGGGTACCCAGTTACACCTCTTGTGGGACTGTCCCCTACTCCAGGCATACTGGACGCAGGTAATAGATGACATTGATACTCATTTCCAAAGAGAACTACCCCGATTCCCTGCCTACGTCTTGCTAGGGCTCCCTAATCCATTGACATACCCCTTGCGCTCTTGCAGGGGGCGCCAGATGGCCATCGCAAAAGGTTCCGGAGTACAGAACATCCTTACGCACTGGCGCACTACTACGGTCCCCTCCACTACAGGCTGGTTAAATAGGATGTGGTGTGTATTGGGGATGGAGAACCTGCCACTCACCTTAGCCGGAGCCATAGATCAATATGATGACCTCTGGCAACCATTTCGCTCACTGTTGGTCACTTAATTTAGGGAACTCACCTGCCCGAGATACCTCCGCCTGTTGCGGCTCACGGGGCCCAAAGGGGTGGACTCCTAAGGAGGAGACGGATGGAAAGTTCCTCACGAGCTAAAGGGGGGCAAGGGGGGTGGATTTGAGCACTGGACGGGGGGTGAGGGGAGTAAGGAATGGGGAGTTTGGGGGGCGGGTGGCGGGGTTTTCTTTTGGAGGCTTGTTCGCAGCACATACGGTATATTTCATATGCAATGTATGTTTGGTTTTATATGTGCTGCTTTCAATAAAAAGATTTAAACCTAAAAAACAAGCATACACATTTGTTCAAGTTAAAGCTTTTGGCATTGAGAATATCAATGTTTACCTAATACAAACGTATTTTGACTTGCACTTATGTTGGGTGTCTATTTACTTATATATTATTGTGTGATCTCCACTGATGTGTCTTTAAAACTTACCTTTTGTCCCAAAGCTTTGTCCTGAATTTTGACCTTTAGTCCTGAATTTTTACACTCACAATTCTGAATTTGCACCCATCTCAGTTGGTCACACTACTCAGAAAAAACTGTGACAAGAGACCAAGAATGGTGGCACGCGCCAAAGAGCTGCGCTTAGAATCTGACCCTACAGGGTTTTAAGGATAAATTACTGTATCCCACCTGGCCCTGAAAGCAGCTTCCCACCTGCACAACACAGTGGAAATTCCCATGTGGCCGGCTGACCAGCCCAGCCTTGGAGGGTCTGTGACGTGTTTTTAAAGTGTCCACCCAGTGCATGATGTCACAAGAGATCTCAAAACCCTAGCAGGTATCAAACAAAGGAATATTCTAGAAGGGCTATTGGCAGTTATTACTGATACCGGACTGGGTAAAGAGAAAGAACATGGTGTTCCTAGCAGAAGGGGTGAAATGTTTCAGCAAAGTGGTGATGGAGCAAAGTTTTACACGTAAAGTGACTTGCTCGTACTCAACCCTCTCGATAATAATATTAATGTACTAACTAACATGTTTTGTCTTAATAATATTGCATTACACAACATATTAGATATCTAAGGGAAGCTTGTCAATGTGCTTTTACTAACTATAATCCGCTTGGACTAAAATGGCTGCTGCTACGCGGGATTTTCTACTGCGCATGTGTTTGTCATGCCCACGTGACATGCTTGGTGGGAAAACTTTTGCTTCTGCGCAATAGAACTAAAATGGCTGTTATGTGTCCTAATGTGCAAGAAGCTTGCATCGCTGCTTTGCTAAGCTGTTTGTTTTTGCTTAATATCTAACCTAATAGTTAAAATAAAATAATGGGAATAGAGTAGAAAGAAATGGTATACAGTGCATTATTTATTTTGTGTTTCTAAAACTGTTTCTTTTCTATTTTTTCATGTTACCAAAAATTACGGGCCTAAATGCTTTGCTGACCTTCATCTTTGGAGAAACTGCACCTGTGCGACAAATGTCCTGAAGCCACAGAAGCTGTAGCCTTGAATCATGGCCAAGACGGACATAGAAGGCAGAGAAGAGTGAACTCCTTGCCTTCCTGAAGGAAGCTGAATTGATAAAATTGTTTTAAAATAATCATTGATACATTTCATTACCGAGAGGAAGAAAGAACATGGGTAGATAAAGTTATGGGAGGGAACGATTTGAATACATGATTGACAAGTTCCTTCTAGAAAAGTACGGTGTGATGGCTACTCCTCGTTCTTTGTCCAATACAATTGTGGGATTCACACATTTTCAACATTTGGGGTGGTACACTGACCTAAAAAAGAGTATAACTAGGGTAGGCTTAGCTAGCTAGATTGTCCGACTTGCCCGAATAGCTGACCTGTCACTGACCCAACGCACTCAATAGGCGATCAGGAGCAGAGTTGCTGGTGGAGCACTCTGTCAAAACATTCGATAACCCAATCGGGGTTCTGGGGAGAAGATCGTTGACCCAATCAGGGCTCGACTGTTAGCTGCAGAGAGGGTTTACAATGCTGGCGTTTTGAACATTAACTGTGGTGCTGTTCTTAGCCTGTGGCGGTCCTATCCTGATCCAATTTGGTCCGTAACCTGTCCTGATTCTGGCTTGCTTCTGTTCTTTTCTGCTGGCACCTGAACTTTGGGATTATATTTCTTTGACTCAGCCTATGACCAGGGTTGGTCATCACACTGGAATAGGTAACTATTAAGTGTGCGTTGTCATTGTACTGTTTTCTTTTTTCTCTTACCCACTCTCTGTTCAAATGCTTAACGAAAAATTTCTCTCCAAATTATTGCAAATGTTTATGTTTTTAAATCGACTATAGTCTAAACAGAAAAATAAATTAATTTGAGTTTCATGTTTTATAAGTCTTTCAGAGATTAACATAGATAAATATTTTAAACCTTTCCCGAGTTTGTGGTTATTTATGAAATACTGTAATAACAATGAAGGAGTGAATAGCACAGTGCTCAAACTCAAATACTAAACTACAAAATACCATATGTCTGCAAAAAACTGGTGTGTCGAGACAGAAACACACATTTCACAGGAGTGGCAAACACCTACCCCAGCTGGGTTGTAACTACAACTGGGTACCTGTATCCCACTTTGTAGAACAGGACAGGGATCTCCCTGTTGTAGAAGGACCCTCACTCACCACTAGCTGGTGACATGCTTCATCATGGGGTCCCCGCTGGGGTGGTCTAGTACCTCCCCAGTGTGCTACAATGCCTGTTTACAGCGGAGCAGGATGTGGTGACCAAATCAAAGTGTGGTGATAATAGGTGCAATTTAAAAAAATACTAGGTTGTAGTCTTTATACCTATTTTAATAATGACCAACCTGTATTTATTAAAAACAAGTGAACGGACTGATAGGTTCTGTGTTAGGAAACCAGTGTCCTTGGAGGTTATACAAAAATTATGGTCAACATGTTTCTGCTGTTAGACTGCGATTTGCTCAGCATTTGTCAGGACCTAAAATTAGACCCCCAGTGGTATGCGCGCGCTAAGGCGCACCCTACTGTGAGGCTCAAAGTGTGAAAAATTAAATAACATTTAACCATCACGGGCAGTCTCCGTGGTAAAGGTCAGTACAAAATGTGCGACCTGAACCTTTGGTTCCGGTGAGACGGCAGCCCAGAGTTTAGGTTTCAAGCGGGGAGCCGCGAGTAAGGCAACAGTTACCGCGTGAAGAGTACCCGCACTGTCTTCATCTAAGGGGGATATAATACTTCGCCAATGGCGTTTTTTGGCCAGGTCGCACATTTTGTACTGACCTTTACCACGGAGACTGCCCGTGATGGTTAAATGTTATTTAATTTTTCACACTTTGAGCCTCACAGTAGGGTGCGCCTTAGCGCGCGCATACCACTGGGGGTCTAATTTTAGGTCCTGACAAATGCTGAGCAAATCGCAGTCTAACAGCAGAAACGTGTTGACCATAATTTTTGTATAACCTCCAAGGACACTGGTTTCCTAACACAGAACCTATCAGTCTGTGCACTTGTTTTTAATAAATACAGGCTGGTCATTATTAAAATAGGTATAAAGACTACAACCTAGTATTTTTTTAAATTGCACCTATTATCACCACACTTTGATTTGGGCACTGTTGCATTCACCACACCCTGCTCCGCTGTAAACAGGCGTTGTAGCACGCTGGGGAGGTACTAGACCGCCCCAGCGGGGACCCCATGATGAAGCATGTCACCAGCTAGTGGTGAGTGAGGGTCCTTCTACAACAGGGAGATCCCTGTCCTGTTCTACAAAGTGGGATACAGGTACCCAGTTGTAGTTACAACCCAGCTGGGGTAGGTGTTTGCCACTCCTGTGAAATGTGTGTTTCTGTCTCGACACACCAGTTTTTTGCAGACATATGGTATTTTGTAGTTTAGTATTTGAGTTTGAGCACTGTGCTATTCACTCCTTTGTTGTTATTACAGATTTGATTGGGGGCATA
Source organism: Lissotriton vulgaris (assembly GCF_964263255.1). Taxonomy (NCBI): domain Eukaryota; kingdom Metazoa; phylum Chordata; class Amphibia; order Caudata; family Salamandridae; genus Lissotriton; species Lissotriton vulgaris. The sequence continues at coordinate 140,334 of NW_028255156.1, forward strand.
GGAGTGTTGCGTTAAGCCCTTCCTCTCCTGTTGGTACAGTATATTTATGAAATACTAAATATTATTATTGCTACCTATTTTCTCTCTAACTCCTTTGATCCTTTAGGACTTTAGGTAAGGTGACTTGGATTGGTAAATGTAAATGTAAATGTGTTGTATTTGTAAAGCGCACAGCTGCCCACGCGACGAGGCGTCCCGGCGCTGCAATCATACCGCTGTGGAACCCTTCCTGGCTTTTCCATGTGAAATGTCCACTCCTGGGCACCCCCAAGGTGAAGCCAGGCATCCAAGCGCTGCTGGGGCCGTTGTGGAGATTAAGCAAGCTATTGCCCAGAGTCACAGAGTGGGACACATGATTAGACTAGGCACCGAGGCAAGACATATCAGGTCCGGGGAGATGGAGTCCAAGAGTCGCCAAGGCGGGAATTGAACCCTGGTCCCGGGCCAGAACTCTGCATCAGGGTCTGCCGCTCTAACCATTGAGCCACGCTTCTAACCCCAATTTGATTGAGTATAGGTTTTACCTGTTAAATGTATAAATAAACATATTGGCCCAGAGGAGTATGTTGAGCAGGTGAGCCTGCGCTCTATCAGTTATTTTGGTAGCAGAGTAGTGGTTAGGGATTAGTGTAGATAGATAGATACTATATATTGATTATTGATTGATTATTAGTTATTGATTTTATTGATTTTATGCATTAACCAAAACTGTTTGTACCGGTTTTTATGTTTTGTCTGTACTCCCCGGGGGCAGAATAACAGGTGGTAAATGGAAGCCATTCTGTAGTGAGGTCACTTGTTCGAGGTAGTAAGTGCATGGTTAGGTAAAACCGTAGGCACTTTTTTAGGGATGTTTTTTTCCAGTAGAAATGTGTGAATAATTCATAGCAAAGAGTTCGCTAGTAAAACTTTGGTGTGATATCACCTAAAAAGGGTCACACTGGAGGAGTAGCAGGTTCTTCTAAGCTTGATAGACAGCAAAGGGGTTCAGTCGTGAAACTTTGGCCTTGCATAACCTAGGAAGGGTAAGCCCGAGAGAGTAACAGGTTCTCCGATGCTTGAGTGAAAGGTAGACGGATGGGATCTACTTGTAGTGTATGAAGAGTAAACAGAAGGGAGTTACTCGCAGTGAATATAAATCATTCTTTTCTTTCGAAATAGTTACTCGGACACAGTGGCGAATGTTTTTTACGTTGTTAATTAATGAAAATTAGCATTTAAAATAAATCCCTCGTATTACCTTGCAAAGGAGGGAGTCAATTGCGGAGCTGCGCTGACGTCACTCAGAGCCGCGCTTGTATTGGTAAATACAGCCGGTGTGTAGCTGAGGTCATTTTGTAAAGGAGGGGTGAGTACAGGAACGCAAGAAATCATCTCACGGGAAAAAGCAGCGCAACCATTGGTTGAAAATATTTTGGATTCTAATTGTTGATTGGTCATTAAAAATAAGAAATGTTTTGGCATTGGAGGTTTCTCGTAAACAAACTGAGTGTCATTACGAAGTAAAGCGGCATAAAATATATGTGGCATTTTGATCCAGAATTTATAGAAAATAGACCAGATAGAAAATATCTAGGTTTTGCTAAAGAATAGATGGTAAGAGGGAGACCTTATATCATGTACTGAGACAAAAGAAAAATGTAATTTGTCAAGAAAGGTAAAAATTTCTTTAAGAAGGATAAGCCAATTAAAACCAGAGAAGGGATTATTATTCCACCATCGAATACGCCCGCATCATACATGATGGTTGAAAGGGGCTACCATACTTGCATATGGTTAGAAAACTGGATAGAATACACAAAAGATGATGAAATTTTGGCATTTCCAGAAAATGGTACCTTTAATGGTAGAGTTTTGTACAATTTAAGAGCACTCATGAATTAATTAGATCCAAGACCTAGGTTAACCCAATATGAGGCATTGGAGGAATGAGAAACAGAAGCCTGTGAGGGAAACAGATCCAGAAATATTAAAAGTATTAGAAAATGTTATCCTAAATTTCCTAAAGAGACAAGAGATAAGCAGATGAAACAATGGAGACAGTCCATGCTGGTGCAAGGATTATATCCTGTCCGAGCATTAGAATAACAAACAGGGAGTAAAACTACTGAGAAAAATAAAAATGTAATGGCAAGTGCTGATCCAGAAGATGATTACTTGGAGGATGTATTAATGAAAAATCTGCCACCTTACAATGAGGAGCAGAATCAGACAAATGCTAGTGCTCCGTTTTAAAAGCCACCTTTAGTTCCACAATTGTTACATGAGGCATCATTAGAAAAAGTGTTACAGGAAAAGGAACGAAAAGCAACAATGAAGCAAAGGAATGAGTTAATTCAGAAAATTACACAGTTAAATATTATTCCTGAAGCATTAACAATTCTAGTGACTATAGGTCCAGTTGTTCCTTTACATGAAGAAAAACAGACCAGTCCCAGTCACAGACCTCCTGTTTTAACTACACCTGTAGTGCAGACAAGGAAAGAAACATTAATAGTGGATGACCAAGCAGGGGAATGTGGGTCAGAAACTTCTTTGATGGATTTACCTATAAGAGAACCAGTAAGTAGCTCAGCTAGAAAAACTACACCTGTAAATACTAGAGAAGTGCAAATAGAAAACTCTTCAGGTATGAGAAGTGCAACTGTAGTTACTCCAGAAGAAATTGAAAGATGGTCTCGAAAAATAGAAAAACCAAAATCACAGTCAAAGACATTGAATATTTTTAAATTAAGAGTTGAATTAGAAGAAATGATTGCTGTAAATGTGGGGTTAGATCGATTGAATGTATTAAATGAAGATGATTTGTTGTTTATATGTCAAAGTATCACTCGAAATACAAAAACATTTCATAAAAAATTGACAAGTTAATTAAGTGAAATGGAGATTGACATTGGTAAATCAAAAGTGTTACAGAAACCATATCGAGCTGAATTTTCTGACAAAGATTCAGAAAATATGAATGTGTCAGGTCGTAAATTACAAATCAAAAAATTGTTATCATTGTTGCAAAAATGGGGTGACATAGACAGAAGGAAAGCTAGATGGTTAAAGAAAAAGGAAGAAGCTCAAGGGAAAAACACTGTATCAGAATATATGTTGAAAGAAACAGAAACAGTGGAAAGGTTGTGTCCAATGAGAGAAGTACCAGGTGGAGGTTATGTGCATGTTCCATGGTCCCGACAAGATATATTGTCATTTACAAATGAATTTCCAAAACTCAGAGAGAAACCTGTAGATTGGTACAGACAGGTCAAGAGATTTGTAAAGGTTTCAAAAGTGTTATTAAAAGATCTAGATGGGTTATTTGACATCGTTGTTCCTGTCGATTTATGGACAGAATGTAAAATTGCAGTAAACTGGCCAATTGATGAGTATCCTTGAGACCCGAAAACAGGAGCACCATCAGGTGAGGTGATGAGAAAGTATACTGTATTTGAAAGGGAAAGTACCTTCAAAAGAAACAGACTGGACTGGAATAGACAGAACTACGCAGAATAAAGCTGAATCTGTGCATGCATACTATTTAAGTCTTTTACATGTTTTTAAACAGTATAGTGGTTTAGAAAATGTTGACACCAAAGATATGATGCATTTTATCTATCGGTTTGTGTCTGGATTAAGACCAGAAATTTCACAATGGATTAAGGATAATAAAATCTGTTGGCAGGCCAAATCTGTAGATGAAACACTGAAATATGCAAAATATTGTGAAGACAAATTGGATAATAAACTAAAGAATTTTGAAGAAAAAGTAATGTGGGCACAGGTAAAATTAGCAGAGCAACAAGAACTTCAATTGAAAAACATTCAGACCCAAGGAGATGGAAATGGCAATAAACCAGAGATAAATTTAATCGAGAAGAGGCTAAGAATAATTTCCTTGTCATGAGTGCGGCAAGTTGGGGCATTGGAAGAACAAGTGTAAGGCTGTCTTAAATAATAATAACAATTTGAATCCATAGACGCAGAATGAGGTATTGAGAAAACAGCAAAAACAGGTAATAAAAAATCAGTTACCATTGGCGTCTATGCCAAACCCCGGGAGTCAACCAGCATACAGTATAGATACCACAAGTTGGGAAGGAAGTAGTAAAAGGGGCACAGTGACACCCCAATTTCTTTTGAGCGACTCATACCTTGATGAAGATAGTTTCTGACTGAGCCCGAGGGGGGAGGACGAAGAGTGCGTACTTGGCGCATCCTTGCAGGTAGATCAGTCAGGTCCATACATTGAGGGAAAGTTGAAGGAAATGATGTTACCTTTCTGTTGGATACTGGGCTACCCGTTCTACTGTGAGAACAGCAGACATTCCAAACATACCCCTTTTAGGAGAAGCGATCCAAGTAGTGGGCGTTTCTAATAAAAAAATTAGTACTCCAGTTACAGAACCAAAGTCAAAATATGCAATTTTAAAGAAATGCACACATTTGTTGTATGTGACTCCAGTCCTGTAAATCTATTAGGCAGGGATTTGTTGTGCAAAATGAATTGCACTATCTTTTGTACACCAAATGGTGTTGAAATTCAAACTCCAGATGAAGATGGAATTTATAAAATAATGCTAGCAAAACCTGAAACAGAAAAACAAAAGTTTAACATAGAAGACTTGCCAAAAGAATTACAACATACAGTTGATCCTAAAGTGTGAGATTCCACAGGAAAAGATCTAGGATTGATGGCAAATGTTGACCCAGTAAAAGTGACAGTAAAAGAAGGTGCAGTTTATCCAAATATTCAACAGTATAAAATGAGCCCAGAAATAAAAGCAGGAGTCGCACTAGAAATAAAACGTCTAGTGGGAGCAGGAATTGTGCAGGAAATAATGAGCAGTCCATGTAATTCACTCATAATTGGTATCAAGAAACCAAGCGGAAAATACAGGGTCGTACAGGACCTCCGCAAAATTATTAAAATTGTTGTCCCGTGTTGTCAAGTTGTACCAAACCCTGCTGTGATTTTGTATCAAATACCTTGGGCAGCAGGCTGGTTCACCGTAATTGACCTTTGCCACACATTTTTTTCAACACCACTGCACCCAAATACTAAATATCTTTTCTCGTTCAAATTCGATGATCATATCTATGTTTGGAACGCATCCCTCAGGGTTACACAGAAAGTCCATCGATCTTTAATCAGATCTTGAAAAAATGTCTTGAATCTTTGATACTTCCTGGACAATCAGTCCTGGTGCAGTATATAGATGACTTATTGGTGGCATCTAAGAATAGAAAAGACTGTGTTACTGATACAATTGCTTTGCTGAATCATTTAGGAAAAGGTGGACACAAAGTATTACCTGAAAAATTGCAGTATTGTACTACATCAGTGAAATATCTGGGGCACCAGATAGAGAGAGGCGTCAGAAGGGTTACATCTGAGAGAATCAGAAAAAATTCAAAACATGAATCTATCTCAAACACAGAAAGAAATCAGAATGTTTCTTGGAGTTGTAGGTTATTGTGGGCAATGGATTGTGGGATTTGCAGTCGTAGCAAAACCATTAATACAAATGACAAGGAAAAGAGCAAAAGACTCAGTAGAATGGGATGACGAAAGCATGCCATCTTTTCTAAAATTACGAGATTGTTTGTGTTCCGCTCCAGCATTAGGGATGCCTGTCAATACTAAAGATTTTGCATTGTTTTGTGACACACAAGACAATTGTGCACTTCCAGTTCCAACTCAGACTCATGGTCTTATGAGACGACCTGTTGCATATTTTTCCTCTACTCTGGATCAAGTGGCAGCAGCATTGCCAGGATGTCTGAAAGCAGTAGCAGCAACTTGTGCAAGTCTTGAGCAAAGTGAGTCCATTATCATGGGACATCCAGTAACAGTGTATGTTCTACACGCTGTTGTGATTTTATTGACCAGGACTAAAACTCAGTACCTAACACCTAGTCGGCTGACTAAGTATGAACAAATTCTTGTAGGTGCAGAAAATGTGACAATTGCTAGATGTAATATTCTGAACCCAGCAACATTGTTACCTGAATCACAATTTGAAGAAGTCAAAAATGAAATCGAACATAATTGTTTTGATCTTACAGAATATTGTACTAAACCACGCCCAGACATAAGAGAAGAGCCACTAATAAATTCAGAACATGAGCTATCTGTAGATAGGTAATGTATGCAACATGAGGAAGGAGGTTTGAGTGCTGCTTATGCAGTTTGCACTCTATGACATCCAGTTGAAACATCATATTTACCTGGAGTAAAATCTGCACAGGTAGCAGAATTAATTGCAATGACAAAAGCTTGTAAATTTGGGAAAAATCTGAAAGTGACTATTTTTACTGATAGCCAATATGGCTAAGGAGTTGTGCATGATTTTGGCCAACTCTGGATGCAAAGAGAGCTTCTGACTTCATCAAGTACTCCAATTAAAAATGGAAATTATGTGAAATATTTACTAAAAGCAATTCAATTACCAGAAACAGTAGCTGTGGTCAAGTGTGCTGCTCACCAATCTGGCAATGACAAAGTGAGAGCAGGTAACCGATATGCTGACCAACTAGCTCGATATTGTGCCAAGAATAAAATGGCAATAAACACGAAAATTTAACCAAAAAGAAACAGCTGCCAACTTATGTTGCTTGAGAAAGTGAAAACGTGGGAAGAAGTGAGAGATTTGCAAAATGATGCAGAACAGGAAGAGAAGGAAGAGTGGGCAAAAATAGGATGTCAGAGAAGGGCTGAAGATGGTGTCATTGTTTACCTTGATGGGAGGCTTGTGTTGCCAAACTGTATGCTTGCTACTATGGCTAGGATGTATCATTGTGATTCTCATCTAGGGTGAGATGTTATGGTAAGACTATTCAGACAAACCTGGTTTATTGCAAGGTTCAGGAACATTGCAGAGAGTCTTTGCCATAGGTGCTTGATATGTCAACAAATGAATCCTTGGAAAAGAACTGTGGTTTTGTCAGAAAAGATTGGAAAGGCAGAAGGTCCTTTTTTTCGACTTCAGATTGATTTCATTCAGTTGCCCCCTTGAAAAGGAATGAAGTACGTCCTTGTCATTGTTTGCCTATTTTCAAAATGGGTGGAGGCTTACCCTACATGTAGGAATGATAGCATCACAGTAGCAAAATTACTAATTAGAGAGCTCAAACCACGTTTCGGTTTTTCAGTAAGGATTAAATCAGACCGAGGAAGACATTTCAATAATGAAATAATTGGTCTAATCTGTGAAGCATTTAAAATTGAACAAAAGCTGCACTGTGCATACCGCCCAGAGGCTTCTGGAGTGTAGAACAACTGAATGGCACAATCAAATCAAGATTGGGAAAGATTTATGAATCAACTCGATTAGAATGGCCAGATGCTTTACCTCTTTTTCTGATGGGACTCAGAAGCATTCCAGACAGAAAAACAGGTTTGAGTCCTCATGAAATACTCATGGGAAGAGCAATGAGGCAGGCATGGGTGCCAGGACATAAGTTGATAAATATATCTGATTACTTAGTACTAGAGTACTGGAAAGAACTGGCTGACCAAGTGCATTCTATCTCTCACCAGGTTGGAGAAGATGCTGTCACCAGGCAAACAACTCCAGCAGACGCTCTGATTCCAGGTGACTGGGTTGTAATAAAAGAACATACACAAGAATCTTGTCTAGCTCGGAGGTGGGGAAAACCAATACAAGTGATATTGGTTACCACTACAGCTGTAAAGTGTAAAGGAATCCCGAATTGGATACATGCAAGTCATACAAAAAGAGAGGCTGAAACTGATGAAACTGAAGCTGAAGGTTGTGCAGATAAGGGGTCTCAAGAAAGTGATTCTGAAGTAACTGATGATGAACGCCCGAGCAACAGTCAGGATGAATGGATTCCAGTGATCAACATTCCTGCAAATGCTGTGAAAACCAGAAGCCAGACTTATTTAGATAGACAAAGTGATTGTGAGGATGAAACAGGAATAGAAGAACGTACTCAGGTTAAGCAAATCAAAGTCAAAAGGAATTCTGAGGAGGAACAGATATGGAAAGACCAATTTACTCAGACATTCCAAATACCTGTCACAGTTCCAGAGTCTGGGAAAGGACAAATAGATAAAAGGGCGAGAGCTCAGGAAGAAGGAAAGCAAGAGATCGAGATACCTTAGCAGGAACAGATAGATGTAGATAAATGTGTTCAGGAAGAAGAAAACAAACCAAATCAAAGTCAATTGCAGCACTTACCTGAACATGAACAAGGCCAGATTAGTATCCAGGCAGAAGAAACAGAAGAAAGACCTGGACCAAGTCAGATAGAGAGGGATACACAAATTGTGCCACAACTGAATGAAAACAAAGGAACACTTGAAGAAAAACAAAACATAGTGCCAGCTAAAAGATTCAGAAAAGGAGATAATTGGTCTGGTTTTGTTAAGAAATTAAAATTTTGTCTAAAATAAATAAATGAAAAACCAGAGCAAGTAAACGAAATATGAAGTCAAACTGAGCTTTCCACAGAACAACCAGAAAGAAAAAGTCTGTGATTGAAAAGTCTGAATATTAAGTTCAGAGGTCCTGAATGGACTTATTTAATTCTTGAAGATCTTGAAAAATTAGAACTGAGTGATGATGATGATGAACTAATTGACGAACCAACAGATGAAGAAGTAAGACCAACTTGAAAATTTCACAGGTTTGAAATTCTGTGAAAAAGTCTCAAAGAGGGGCTAAGTCTCCCTAATCAAAAATGGCTGATCATACTGTTAATGGTAAACCGAGAAAAAACATTCTTAACAACATGCTGTAGAATATGCACATGTAGTATAGTAATAGTACTTAAAGTATGGTTAGGACTGACAGTAGCTATTCCTTATCTAATGAGTAAAAGTGAGAAGAATGATACTAACATTCATGAGAAGATAGATACACCTGAAAAATTAGACACACATGGAAATATAGACAATGTTAGGCAGCAAAGAATAGAAGTAGAAGCATCAGATGAGGAAGGATTGCATTATGATAAAGTTAGAAATAGAACACGTTTAAATGTATTTGCAAATCTATTAGTACACTATGTAGTGGCAATGGAAATAAGCGATTGCTATGTATGTATGGAGCTACCATTGTCTGTAGCGGAAGGCGTCACTTATCTTCATTTGCCCCTGACTTATGGTATTTCATGTAGTGTTTTAGCTAGCTTATTGTACAAGAGAGGACCCTTACAATATTATTATTCTAATCTAGATGTGATTTTCTCTGAACTTCCTATTCATAATAACCTGAATTCTGTACATAGTAAAGGTAATATAGCTCGTTATATGGGAGAATATTTTCTAACGATAGGTACAATAGATATAGCTGAAGCACACAAGAATAATTTAACATGCATTTTACATGAAGAAGGAAAGATATTTTTTAATGTAGTTGAGAAAAGGAGAGAGGATTTCCAAAGAAAAGCTACAGAACTGAAACAAAAGATTCCTAAATGGGCAGAAAATAAAGAGTACACATTGAATGGCAAAACTCAAGCTGCTATGTTACTGGACTTTGAAAAGAGAGGGAAACTCTGTCTCCACAGAGAGAGAACAAGTTAATATAACAATATATTCATTGGTTCCAGTGAATGTGAACACAATTATAAAATAATTGGGGGTTGGGGTTTCAAAGATGGAACTGAACTGGTATTTCCTGGAATTTATTATATCTGAGGGAACAAAGCATATTATAAATTACCTGATCATTGGTATGGGAGTTGCTATTTTGGAATAGTATTCCCAAAAGCACACCATATAAATAGAATCACTGGAAGCAATGAAGACACTAATGGATTAATACGTAGTAAAAGAGCTAATATAGCAGAAATTGTAGGTGATATATTTAGTGCATTGATACCTTCAGTGGGAGTGGTTTTAAATACTCAAAGTATTTGCAAATTATCGACTGTGGTAGATAGATTATCAACAGACACTGCTGGAGGTTTCTTAATGATTAATTCAGAATGAGTTGCGGTAAGATCAATGGTTGTACAAAATCGACTTGCTCTTGATACATTGTTGGCAAAAGAGGGAGGAGTCTGTAGAATGCTGAAAGCACAACATTGTTGCACTTACATACCTGACAAAAATGTAGAGTTGAAAGGGTATGTAAGGAATATTAAATATTTAGAAAATAACTTAAACCACTGGAGGTTTATAGTGCATCGAAAAGACTAACAGATGGTCTTTTCTCTAAAGGTAGTTGGTTTTCTAATGTAGGGAAAAGTTTTTGTAGGTAAAATACTGATGCCAATGGTGGGAATAGCCTCAATGATTTTAGGAATAATGATTTGTTGTAGAAGTTGCAAACATAAAAAGACATATGCAATAAATAAAAAGGGAAAGAAAAGAAATATCAATGAAATAGAATTAGAAGAATATAATAGACATTTATACATAAAGGTGAAAGACCTACATATGAAGAATTAAAAGAATATTAACAGAAAGTTTGAAGAAATTGAGATGGGTGAAGTGTAAAAGTTGGCATCTGTTTCAATAATTAGTGATGATATAAAATATCATCAACGAGGGGATTGATGGAGCAAGGTTTTACACGTAAAGTGACTTGCTCATACTCAACCCTCTCGATAATAATATTAATGTACTAACTAACATGTTTTGTCTTATTAATATTGCATTACACGACATATTAGATATCTAAGGGAAGCTTGTCAATGTGCTTTTACTAACTATAATCCACTTGCACTAAAGTGGCTGCTGCTACACAGGATTTTCTACTGCGCATGCGTTTGTCATGCACACATGACATGCTTGGTGGGAAAACCTTTGCTTCTGCGCAATAGAACTAAAATGGCTGTTATGTGTCCTAATGTGCAAGAAGCTTGCATCGCTGCTTTGCTAAGCCGTTTGTTTTTGCTTATTATCTAACGCAATAGTTAAAATAAATTAATGGGAATAGAGTAGAAAGAAATGGAATATATTGCATTAATTTATTTTGTGTTTCTAAAACTGTTTCTTTTCTTTTTTTCACGTTACCAAAAAATACGGGCCTAAACGCTTTGCTGAACTCCATCTTTGGAGAAACTGCGCCTGTGTGACAAATGTCCTGAAGCCACAAAAGCTGTAGCCTAGGCATGAGCGGATTTTGCGGATTGGCAATCCGCGAATTTGCGGATTTGCGAACTCGCAATCCGCAAAATCCGCGAATTCCCGCGAATTTGCGGATTTTTTTTTTTTTTTGTGTTCGCCCGTGTTTCTGCCAGTTCGCGAGGGTTTTTACAATTTCGCAATTTGCGAACTTACCTGTCGGGTCGCAAGTTTTGCGAACTTGTTGTTTCTACGTGTCCAACCTGTTTGGGACACTCTTCTTCATCACTGCCACTCTCTGTCACCACTGCCACTCTCTGACTACTCATGCCACCCTCTGGCCCACCCATGCCACCCTCTGTTTCATCACCACACCCTCTGGTTGTCCAGTGTACATTATTTTCGGCAAAGCAAAGCACACCTTCCCTGCCTCAAGTGACCTGAATTAATTTGGGGCTGATTAATGTGTCACAGAATATTTTTTTAGCTGGCACCTGCTTCCTTAGTGCGCCCTGATTAGTGATCTTTTGCACTTGCTAAGTGCTTTCATTGTTGCAAAATTAGTTACAACACCTGCCCTGCCCCAACTGACAATAATGAATTAGGGGCTGATTAATGGATTTTAACTTCCAGCCTGGCTCCTGCTTGTCTCCCTTAGCTGTAATTCATGACCTTTGTGGCATATGTGTAACTATTCTGAGGTTCAGAGCAGGGTCACATAATAGTTTCAACTGGCAACTGAACTCTGGAGGGGCCCCTCAGGAAGCACTACAGGAAATGGCTACTAATGATGTGCCTGAACTTTTGAACCTGGTAAGTAGTTACTTTCAGTTTTGCTTAGATCGTATTTCTGCAATTTCGCACTTATTCGCGGGGCGCGAACTCACGCGAACAGTGCGAGCAGTGCGAGCAAAATCCGCTGCTCGCGGATTTGCGGATTTTGCAGGAAATTCGCAAATCTCGCGGATTGCGGATTTCCCGAAAATCCGCAAAATCCGCGAGCGGAACGGATTTTCCGCCCATGCCTACTGTAGCCTTGAATCGTGGCCAAGACGGACATAGAAGAAAGAGAAGAGTGAACTCCTTGCCTTGCTGAAGGAAGCTGAATTGATAAAATTGTTTTAAAATAATCATTGCTACATTTCACTACCGGGAGGAATGAAGAACATGGGTAGATAAAGTTATGGGAGGGAACGACTTGAATACATGATTGACAAGTTGCTTCTAGAAAAGTATGTGTGATAGCTACAAAAAACACAGTTGATGGACAGAATGCAGAACAATGTCATACATTCACCCCAGTACAGATATCTGGGCCTAAATCCATCGTTTCTTTGCACTCCACACCACCCCAGTTCAGACATGGCCATATGCAAATCAGCCTTGCCCCTGTGCCTCATGGGAACAGTCCAGCCCAAACTGCCAAGCCATGTCTTTCCTGGACCGGAATCAAGCATCCTAGGACCGGTTTCTGGCTATCAGCCGTCTTCAGCCAAGATAGCTTGACTCCAGTGGTGTGGAGAGCATGGGACTCACGTCTGAGCATACCCATCCCACTTGGTGTGATAGCTACTCCTCGTTCTTTGTCCAATAACATTGTGGGATTCACACATTTGGGGGTGGTACACTGACCAAAAAAATAGTATTACCAGGGTAGGCTTAGCAAACTAGATTGTCAGACTTGTCCTAATAGCTGACCTGTCACTGACCCAATGCACTTAATAGGTGATCGGGAGCAGAGTTGCTGGCGGAGCACTCTGTCAGAAGATTCGATAACCCAATCGGGGTTCTGAGGAGAAGATAGATGACCCAATCGGGGTTCGACTGTTAGCTGCATTTTGAACTTTAACTGTGATGCTGGTCTTAACCTGTGGTGGTCCTATCCTGATCCAATTTGGTCCGTAACCTGATCTGATTCTGCTTGCATCTGTTCTTTTCTGCTGGCACCTGAACTTTGGGATTCTATTTCTTTGACTCAGCCTATGACCAGGGTTGATCATCACACCGGAATAGGTAACTATTAAGTGTGGGTTTGTCATTGTACTGTTTTCTCTTTTCTCTTACCCACCCTCTGTTCAAATGCTTAACAACAAACTTCTCTCCAAATTATTGCAAGTGTTTATATGTTTCATGTTTTATAAGTCTTTCAGAGATTTATATAGATAAAGATTTTAAACCTTTCCCGAGTTTGTGGTTATTTATGAAATACTAAATGGTATTATTGCTACCTATTTTCTCTCTAACTCCTTTGATCCTTTAAATTAGGACTTTAGGTATCCGTGACTTGGATTGGTAAGATAAACGGTATAAAATCCAAATGGTAAAAAAAGCCTAATTGATGGAGTGTTGGTTTTACCTGTTTAATGTATAAATAAACATATGGGCCCAGATGAGTATGTTGAGCAGGTGAGCCTGTGCTCTATCAGTGGAAACACGAGTGGGAGCAGATATTGGCCACAACAGACAGACAGTGAATCATACAACAATGTGACATGTGCCTGTTATATGGTTTGATGACGTTCTTGTTCTGTCTTCTAAAAAGTAACCTGGAACACAACAGCCATCCATTTATAAAAGAGAATGCAACACTATAAATGTACAATGTCAAGAAAGGAAGATTTGAGATTAATTTGTCACACCTTTAGCACAATGATTCTGAGGTATTTCGCAACCATTTTTTGAGGTTCTACTTGCACACTGCACTCAGGGGGTAAATGCTAGCCAGCCAGCTACAGATTGTCAATGTTTACGTACGTGAAAAGCTCATTCTTAATGTTATGAAAAGTCTTGCCATGGTTAGAGCAGTCCAGACCTCTGACACCAGGGCACCATCTGCCCACACAAGATGCAAATCAATATACTCTGGGGAGCACAATGGCATCACAACAAAAGAGACTACAACTTCTAGAATACAAAGCACTGTAAAAAGCACAGGCCACACTGGGGGGCCCATTAGGATGGCGGGCGGAAACAGTCCGCCCGCCACCCTAACGGAGATCGGGACCGCCCGCCTAAAGGGCGGGGGTCCCGACATTGGCATTAGGATGCGCCCGCCACAGTGGCGGGCGCATTCCTCAAATTAACATTGTGGTGGGCGGTACTCACTGCACCGCCCGCCACAATGTTAAAAACAAATGCACGCATTTGCATAATCGAAGCGGCAGGCACCGCGCAGTGCCTGCCGCTGCGATTATGCAAATGCAGGGCGGTACCACAGGTACCCCCCGTGTGCCACCCCCCTTTGGCCGTCACTCTGGGGGCCCACAGGGGCCCCCCAGAGTGTACACCGCATGCCTTTCCGTGGCGGCATTGCCGCCACAGGAAGGCATTGACAAATGCCTATTCTAATATGGCTGGCGGTGTCTGATAGACACCGCCACCATGTTCTCCCTTTTCCACCCCGGACGCTAATCGACCGGGGCGGAAAACAGGCGGGCGGTCTTTCTCACTGCTGCAGTCCCCTCCGCCATCGTAATATGGCGGGGGGAATGCAGGGAAGGATGTCGGGCGGATTGCCTCCGCCAGGGTGGCGGTGTCCACCGCTACCCTGGCGGAGGCAATCCGCCCGACATCCTAATGGGCCCCCTATTATTTTATGGCTTACGGTCCCTTTAACACCACAAGAACTGGAAAGACTGAACAGGTACGCTTTCTTGGTGACTTTCACTTACAAAATGCATTCTAAAGGGCTAGAGTACACTCGTTTGGGAATGAAAACTCAGGATGTGGTCCTAGGTGTTCAGTGACAAGGAAGCATTCAGTAACCTTAACCCCCGAATCTTTGCACCATAATACATAATAAACTGGCCAACTATGACCACAGGTCCCAGAATACATTTAGTGAGCTGAAAAAAGAAACATCCTGAGGAATATTTACATCTATTGAAAGGCCACTTTTCATTTGTTGCACAACAAGTCCCTATTTTGCATTCTGGAACTTGTAGTTTTAATTTTTCCATTACAAGTGCCAGGCTCTAAAACCATGCATGCCAAGTGAGGTTAGTTAAAAAGCCAGAACTGGCCGAGTCTGTCAAAAGGGACTTAGGTCCAACTGGTATGTATGCATAGTTTAACTCACACAGAAAGTAAGGGGCAGGAGGAATTTGTCCCACTTCGACCTCCTGCAACAACTATATGACCACAATATAAAAGAAGGACTGTGTAATCAGATAGCTGTAAACACATGTGAGGGAATAACACAGGATTGTTAAAACTGTCCTCACACACAGCAAACTGTGTCATGCTTCATCATAGGGCTGCTAACACACCTCCGCGCAGACCAACGCTGGAGGTGGAGCAATAGGGAGGGGAAAGATAATGCAACAAAAAAGTGACGATAATATGGGATCATAAGTGAACATAGGTGCAGAGACAGTGATTAAAACTGGTCGCAGGGAGTCCCTATTAGAATTTTAATATTGGGTACCCTGTCCAGAGTAAAATGTTCATACCCAGATCAGTGGATGGTGGTACCGAGAACTTATAATGAGTCACCAAACTCTCCACTCTGGAAAACCGTCTGACGGTTTTGCAGAGTGGCAGGGTTGGTGACTCATTATAAGTTTTAGTGGCCCTATGATAACACAGTTTGCTGTGTGTGAGGGCAGTTTTAACACTCCTGTGTGGTTCCCTCACATGTGTTTATAGGTATACATAGTTTCCTGAAGCTGTGGCTCAATAAGGTCATAGAGACAGCCCTGCTAAAATTACTCACTTTGCACTTCTCCGGCCTTGACCGGGTGTCACTCGGCATGCGGGGTGAAGAGCCGCACTGTGTTGAACTGGTGGCTTGTGTGCTCCCAGGGAATGCCCTCTCGGGTGGTCGACGTCTTGTAGAGACTCTTCATGTAGCGCAGGCCCCTGGCATTTGACTGGAGCAGCCTCGGTTGGGACGCCTTGTTTGCCAGCCGACCTGTCCACGAGGCCCCCGCTTGCCCATTTGTCTGCCCCCTCCTCCCAGCTGCCTCCTCCCTTCCACCACCCCTTCTTATGGTGGCCGCTGCGCGGCCGCACCTAAGGCAAGCCCATCTGTGCCCTTCCGCACCTGGACGGCGCCCAGCGCCAAAACCCCTGGCCCCCGCGAATGCCACATCACCCATCTCCGCTACGACCCAAGCACCCTCCACGCACTCGGAACCAGACGATTACGCACCTGCTGCCTGGCCGCCCGAAGCGCACCCAAGGACCCTTCTCGTGCCAGAATTGCAGCTTCACCAGCATCCGGCCCGCCAACCCACTGACCAGGAAAGAACCCAACTACTTCAGATACATTCTTCTCAACACCCGCTCCACCTGCAAACAAGCCGATAAACTCTGAGACCTACTCAACTCAACCTCCCCAGACGTCGCCTTCCTGACGGAGACCTGGCTGAACCACTCCTCGGCACCCGACATCGCCATAGCCATCCTGGAAGGCTAAAAGATCACCCGCAGGGGCCGCATCAATGGAGTAGGTGGCGGAATCACCCTCGATCACAGGAACACTCTCAGAGTCTCGACCAACACCGACGACACCCTCAGCACTGCCGAACACCTGCACTTCCAGATCCACACCAACCTCAACCCCACCCTCAGAGGAACCCTCATCTACAGACCCCCCAGACCCTGACCACAGTTCAGCAACTCCATCGGCAACTTTGTCAGCACACATGCCCTTGCCTCCACGGACTACATCCTCCTCGGGGACCTGAACTTCCACCTCAAGAACAACAACTAGACCAACTCCACCACCCTGATCGATAACCTTGCCCACCTTGGACTCAGACAACTCGTCACAACACCCACCCACTCCGCCGGCCACATGCTTGACCCCATCTTCTCAGCAAGCACCCACGTCTACTTCAACCACACCACCAATCTCCGCTGGACCGACCATCACTGCATCCACTTCACCTTCAGGAAACTCAGCACGCACCACCGCACCCAATAGATCCCCCGCCGCTGCTGGAGCTGAAGTCACAGAAGACCAGCTAACCACCACCCTCACCTGAAGCTCCCCCTGCTGACCCCAACACCACCGCCCGCAACTTCAGGCAGTGGATCGACAACTGCACCAACACCCTCGCCCCATTCAAGAAACCCTCCAACAGCCACACCAGCAAGAAAGCCGGATGGTTCACTGAAAACCTCCAGGCTTCCAAGCAAACCTGCCGAAAGCTAGAGAAGAACTGGCACCATGAATGAACACCGGAAAGCTACACAGCCCACAAGAACGCCACCCACAGACACCATCACCTCATCAGATCCACCAAAAGGGCCTCCCTCAAAGACCGCCTAGACAACAACGCACACAAAAGCAAAGAGCTCTTCAACATCATGAAGGAACTCTCCAACCCCAGCTCCAACACCAACAACATCCCACCTTCGCAAGACCTGTGCGACTCGCTTGGAACCTTCTTCCATCGCAAGATCGCAGCCATCCACGACAGCTTCAACGCCATGACCTCCCTGACAACCACTGAGTCCTCCACCCCCACGACTACCATCTGCACCGACTGCCTGCTCTTCTGGACCAACATAAACAACAATGACACCATCAAAATCATGAACACCGTCCACTCTGGATCTCCGTCAGACCCTTGCCCACACCACATCCTCAACAAAGCCAGCCCTGCCATTACACCCCATCACCAGAAAGCCATCAAGACTTCCTTTGAGACAGCAAACTTCCTAGAGAGCTGGAAGCACGCCGAGATCAATGCCTTACTCAAGAAACCCAAGGAGGACCCCAAGGGCCTCAAGAACTTCCGGCTCATCTCCCTGCTCCCGTTCCCCGCAAAGGTCATGGAGAAGACAGTCAACAAACAAATGACCCGCTACCTTGAGGAGAACAGCATCCTGGACCCGCCCCAGTCTGGGTTCTGCAGCAACCACAGCACCAAAACTGCCTGCATCACCGCCACCAATGACATCAGGGCCCTACTAGACAATGGAGAAACCGCGGCCCTCATCCTCCTGGACCTGTCAGACGCCTTTGACACGGTCTGCCACTGCACTGCACACTATGCACATGCCTCCATGATGCCGGGATCCAAGGGAAGGCCCTGGACTGGACCACCTCCTTCCTCTCTGGCAGAACACAGTGCATCCACCTCCCCCCTTCCACTCCGAAGCCGCCAAGATCATCTGTGGCCTGCCCCAGGGCTCAGCCCAACGCTGTTTAACATCTACATGGCACCCCTTGCCCTGGTCGCCCGACTGCACGATCTCAACAGCATCTCTTACGTTGATTACACCCAGCTGATCTTCTCCATCACCAAGGACCCCTACACCGCCAAAACCAACCTCCACGTAGGAATGAAAGCCTTCACCAAGGAGATGAAGAACAGCCAACTGAAGCTGAACTCGGAAGAGACAGATGTCCTCATCCTTGGATCCAACCCCTTAGAAGCTCTCCCCGGTGATTGCTACTGGGGCTGCGAGCTAATCGTTTGTTACCTGTGAATTAGAACAGCGACTGCATTATTTTAGAAGCGTTTTTTATCCCTGTAGGAAGATTTTGTAAACCGATCGATAAATTGTATTTTGGGGGCTTTTAACTTCAGAATAATTGGGGAATTTAAATCAGGAACTCTAACACCCTTCACACGCTTCATTCATTTCCTACCACCGTTTTTGACGATTTGTTTAGGCGTCTGGTGGCGGTGGGCGCCATCTTGGGAGTAGCGGGGTCAGCGCTCAAGTCGCGCCGGACTCCCGCCCTCCCAGAATACTTAGGCAAGGCTTCCCGGTGGCCGCATTGCCTTAGAAGCTCTCCCCGGTGATTGCTACTGGGGCTGCGAGCTAATCGTTTGTTACCTGTGAATTAGAACTGCAACTGCATTATTTTAGAAGCGTTTTTTATCCCTGTAGGAAGATTTTGTAAACCGATCGATAAATTGTATTTTGGGGGCTTTTAACTTCAGAATAATTGGGGAATTTAAATCAAGAACTCTAACACCCTTCACACGCTTCATTCATTTCCTACCACCGTTTTTGACGATTTGTTTAGGCATCTGGCGGCGGTGGGCGCCATCTTGGGTGTAGCGGGGTCAGCGCTCTAGTCGCGCCGGACTCCCGCCCTCCCAGAATACTTAAGCAAGGCTTCCCGGTGGCCGCATTGCCTTAGAAGCTCTCCCCGGTGATTGCTACTGGGGCTGCGAGCGAATCGTTTGTTACCTGTGAATTAGAACTGCGACTGCATTATTTTAGAAGCGTTTTTTATCCCTGTAGGAAGATTTTGTAAACGGATCGATAAATTGTATTTTGGGGGCTTTTAACTTCAGAATAATTGGGGAATTTAAATCAGGAACTCTAACACCCTTCACACGCTTCATTCATTTCCTACCACCATTTTTGACGATTTGTTTAGGCGTCTGGCGGCGGTGGGCGCCATCTTGGGAGTAGCGGGGTCAGCGCTCTATTCGCGCCGGACCCCCACCCTCCTCATCCTATATAATGTGTGTCATGGCCAGACGGCATCGCCGAAGCCGCGCCTAAGCCAAGCCTGTCTGCGCCCGTCCGAGCCTTGACCGAGCCCAGGGCCACCCCCCCTGCACCTTTGGAGACATCAAGGTTGGTTTATACAGCAAATGACCTTCTTAACTTAAACAACACCCTACACAAGGCGCATGACCCCCCGGTATGCCTACTCGCTGATCCTATCGGAGGGCCATTTCTTTGTACTCTCTGCAAAAAAAACAACTCGGAAATACCGACACCCCTGAAACAAATACAAGCGGCACTTGTCAATGTTAGCTCGCTTCCTTGCCATAAAATAGACATATTAGAGCTGCTTAATACCTATGCTATCGACCTCCTGTTTCTTACTGAAACTTGGGGAGACGATGCATCAGGACCAGATTTTAAAGCTGCCATGCCAGAAGAATACTGTGTCCATAGGCAGGACCGCATCTCAGCGCATAAAGGTGGAGGGTTTGCAGTAATATATCGCAACAGCCTCCGCGTTAAAGCTATTGATTTAAAACATACGAGCTGTGAGGCATTAGCCTTTACTGTGACGCTTACCACCAATCAAACATTTACAGGTACCCTTCTGTACCGACCCCCAGGCTCTCGTACGACATTTCTTTCACAACTCCATCAACTGAGTGAGTTAGCCGTGGAACACAAATACTTCACCGTATTGGGTGACTTTAATTTCCATCTCGAATCCCTGATGGATAAAGACACTGACCAGCTCATTAATGACCTTCTCTCCGTGGAACTTGAACAACTGATAACGGCTCCAACACACAAGGCAGGACATACGCTTGATGGTATTTTTACCAATAATCCACACATTACCATGAATAAAATACTACCTCTAACATGGTCTGATCACTCTGCCATTCTATTTGATATTAAAATTAAAACTACAGCTCTTAAAAGTACATCTCAGAACCCCTATCAAACCACCAGAGACTGGAAAAATCTAGATTATAATCAGCTTGCACAGATTCTTACTGATGCTTTCATGGGTATAGACACTAAAACTGATCCAAATACTGCAGACACCAGATACACCTCTATTCTGGAAGGGGCATTTTCCACATTAGCTCCATCCAGAACATCCAAACACAACAGGAAGACCCCCTCGGCCCCTTGGTTTACTGAACAACTTAGACTTCAACGACAACACTGTCGTAACCTAGAGCGCCATTGGCGCAAACATTACAACTCATCAGATAAAACAACATATAAAGCTGCACTTCATAGCTATAAGCAGAGAATAGCTACAGAAAAAAACATCTATTATACCACCCAAATAGACCTAGCTAAATGCAGCATGAAGAAACTGTTCGAAGTAGTAAACCATCTTGCTGAACCATCCAATCCACCCACCGAAGCATCTCAAACCCTTTGCAACACATTGGCTGACTTCTTCTCTGAAAAGGTCACATCTATATTTAAGGATTTCACCCCAAATGCCAATATTACTGAATCATTTAACACACAAACAAACCTGAATTCTACAGCTCTAACGGAATTCACTAAGATACATTCACAACACATCCATAAACTAATTCTGTCAATTAAATCTGGTTCCCCATTGGACCCCTGTCACCCCTCCATACTCAACACTATTCCAGACATCATTACTTTACCACTGACACACATTTGTAACATCATGTTTTCAACAGGTTCATACCCAACCATCTGGAAAAACACTGTAAATAAACCACTTCTTAAAAAACCATCCCTTGATCCTTTACTACCTTCCAGCTATCGTCCTATCGCATCTCTGCCGTTCCCAGCTAAGATCTTTGAATCTGTCATGAACAAACAACTGTCTGATTTCATTCAAATTAACGACCTTTTAGATGACACCCAGTTCGGTTTCCGACAAGGTCATGGAACAGAAACTGCCTTGATTAAGGCTGCAGATGAAATAAGAACCACAATGGATAACGGAGGACAGGCTGTCCTGATTTTGCTGGACCTATCGGCGGCTTTCGACACGGTCGATCACTCTACCTTGATCGGCCGTGTCGAGGCCATCGGTATTAAACACAAAGCCAGAGATCTTATTACATCTTTCCTGGCTGACCGCAAACAGGTAGTTAAGTTAGGTACATTCACTTCTCCTACCTTCAGCCTTCCTTGTGGAGTTCTGCAGGGTTCCTCGCTAAGTCCGACCCTTTTCAATATCTATGTTTCGGACTTAGCGAGGGTAATAAAAGCCTACAACATCAACCTAACAACATACGCTGACGATACCCAGCTGGTATTATCCATACACAAAAACGGTTCCAAGATAGCAGCAAACTTCAAAGATGGCATGAGGGCCATCAGCAGTTGGATGGCTTCCAACTGTCTAAAACTTAATTCATCAAAGACGGAAGTCATGCTCTTTGGTAGGATTCAGCCACTGTGGTCTCCCTTATGGTGGCCGGAGGAAATGGGAACTCCACCTCAACCAGTCAGTAAAGTCAGAAACCTGGGAGTAATATTTGATGATAAACTCCTTTTCCATCATCATGTGAACGCTGTAGTATCATCATCATTCAACATCTTAAGGAAAATAAAGAAACTTCTCCCATATCTTCCTACAACTACAGGAAAAACACTAATATAAACACTGGTGTTTTCACGGACTGACTACTGCAACGCCCTCTTCCTCAATGCACAACTAAAGGTCATCTCCAAACTTCAAATGATACAAAATGCCTCAGCCAGAGTTTTATTGGGCATTCCAAAATTTAGCTCTGTCTCTAGACATTTGGACCAACTGCACTGGCTTCCGGTCAGAAGTCGCACGAAATTCAAGGCCCTTTGTATTGTCTACAAGGCAATAAATAATGTGGGACCTAAATTCCTTAGGAGTTCACTCAAGCCTTTGGCAACCTCCAGACGCTTCGTTCCAACACTGCTCATCTGCTTCATGTACCCAGAACAAGGAAAGTTAACTGGGGAGACAGATGTTTTACCATCGCAGCCGCAAAACTATGGAACTCCCTTCCTTTTAATATAAAATCCAGTCCAACGCTGATCATCTTCAGAAAGCATCTAAAGACATGGCTGTTTTCTCAATGACATGATTATTCATAAATCATTTTAAATACTGCCTCAGAGATCTATTTTATTGGTATCAGCTTTAGCCCTCAGCGCCGAGACACCTAAGGGTAATTGCAGCGCTTTAAAAATCGCATAAATAAATAAATAAATAAATAAATTGGCCTGGGACGACTCCTGGTGGCCGGCCGCACTGGGAACAGCCCCAACACCCACCCACCACGCACGCAACCTAGGGGTCATCCTCAACTTCACCCTCTCCGTGACAAAGCAGGTCAACGCCGTCTCCTCCTCCTGCTTCAACACCCTCTGCATGCTCAGCAAGATCTACAAGTGCATCCCCACCAAAACGAGAAGAACGGTCACACATGCCCTCATCAGCAGCAGGTTGTACTACAAAAACGCCCTCTATGCAGGAGCCTCGGCGAAACTCCTGAAACGACTTCAACGCATCCATAACGCCTCTGCATGCCTGATCCTCGACATCCCTCATCGCAGCCACATCACACCCCACCTGAGAGACCTGCACTGGCCCCCGTCAACAAAAGGATAACCTTCAAGCTCCTCACCCACGCACACAAGGCACTCCACAACACCGGACCACAACAGATGACTCAGCTTTTACACCCCCACACGCCAGATTCTCTCCGCCGACCTCTTCCTCCCCCGCATCTGAAGAGCGACCTCCGGTGGCAGATCGTTCTCCCACCAAGCCGCCAAGACCGTGAACACCCTCCCCATCCACCTACCACAGACCCAAGACCTGCTGACCTTCAGAAGACTCCTAAAGACCTGGCTTTTTGAGCAGTAGCAGCATTCCCCCCCCCCCCCCCCGCAGTGCCTTTACACCCTCACAGGTAAGTAGTGCGCTTTACAAATGCTATGATTGATTTATTGAGTAGGAGCGGGGGCAGGATGCTATGGCCCTACTCGTGCAGGGCAGTGGGCTCCGCCCTTGTGCTACTGGGTGAGCACAGGCCGGGGTCAGCAGGAGAAAGGCAGACAAGGAGACGCAACATAGCACGGTTCTGGCCACTTCCATGATTTGGGGCCTGGAGAGCAGGCGAGTCCTGCTACTCTAGACCAACAGACCCTCCCTTCACCCCACTTTAAAGACTCACACGTGTGTCTGCCACAGTCCGTATGGGATGCCTAAACCTGAAATGTTTAAACGATTTCAGGATTCCATTTTGGCGGAGGGTCGGGAGCTGATTAATAGATTTTTTCAGTCCTCCACCATCCCTAAATCGTGGACACACGCCAAGGTTGTTCCTTTGCTAAATAAGCCCACCTTGGACCCTTCCAGGCCTGAAAGCTTTAGACCTATTTCCCTGCTACCTTACTTGGCCAAGGTGGTAGAAGCGCATGTGAATGACATCTTGACCAGCTACTTGGAGAGCAATGGGATTCTAGATGATTCACAAAACAGATTCCGGCCTAACCACAGCACGGAATCCGCCCTGCTGGCCGTCACTGAACAACTGAGGGCGACACAAGATCTGGGTGGCACGTCGGCTCTAGTCCTGCTGGATTTGAGTCTGGCGTTTGACACGGTCTCCCATGGGATTCTACTTAGAAGACTATGGGAGATCGGAGTCCGAGATGAGGCCCTGGAATGGTTTGCGTCTTTTCTATCAGACCGTTCCTTCCAGGTCCATGCTCCACCGTACTCATCCAGCAGGCTTCCGCTGTGTTGTGGTGTTCCACAGGGGTCGGCTCTCAGCCCCAGGTTATTCAACGTATACGTCCGCCCTCTGGCAGTGTTGGCCAGAGAACGTAAGATCAAATTAATTTCATACGCGGACGATACGCAGCTCTTTTTTCCCTTCTCCAATGACATCGATATGGACCAAGCCAAATTTCAAGATGATATTCTGGCCATCTCTAGTTGGATGACCACGAATTGCCTGCAGTTAAATTCATCAAAAACTGAGGCACTTCTGACTGGCAAGGAAGCATACAAGTGGGATGCTCACTGGTGGCCCCCTCTTTAGGTCCACCTCCCATCCCTAAGAAGGAAGTAAAATACCTGGGCGTGACTGTGGATGACTCCCTTTCCCTAGAATCCCATGCAAAAAGAGTGGCTGGCGTGTGCTATGGTCGTCTACAGTCGCTTAAACCAATTTTGGGCTTTTTTGAACCACCTGTACGCCAGACAATTGTCCAAGCCCTTGTTCTATCGCACATAGACTATTGCAACGTCTTACTGCTGGGCTCCAACCGGACAGCCATTAACAGACTCTAAAGGGCCCAAAATGCAGCTGCCCGCATTTTGTTTGCTTTACCAAAACACTGTCATACGTCCCATATTCTGCGGCGTTTACACTGGCTACCGGTGACACAACGTATCCAATTTAGGACCCTTTGTTTAATTCATAAAATCCTTCATTGTTCTGGCCCCCACATCTTGCGAGGTCTCTGTTCCACCTATGTCCCCACACATGCTCTC
The DNA here is from genome assembly GCF_964263255.1 of Lissotriton vulgaris. NCBI lineage: Eukaryota > Metazoa > Chordata > Amphibia > Caudata > Salamandridae > Lissotriton > Lissotriton vulgaris. The sequence goes on from NW_028255156.1 coordinate 165,305, forward strand.
CGTTCGGCGGACCTTCACCTTGCCTGTACCATCAAAATCCGAAGGAGCAGAGCTTGTGGCCGTTCCTTCAGATATTTGGCCCCGAAATTGTGGAATTCGATCCCCTCAGAGGTGCGTGCTACAAATAACTATTTGTCATTTAGGAAACAAATCAAAACCTGGTTGTTTCCTTCTATCGAGGGTTCCTAGTGGCGCTACACGTCATCTCTATGGGTCAGGTTGCCTTGCTTCAAGTTGTCTGCAGCGCTGGGACGCACCGTTGCTGGGGTAGCCATGCGCTATATAAGCATGTCTAACATTAACATTAACATTAACATTAACATGCCTCATGCTCCTTAAGGAGGCAGTGCTTGCAAAATACCTCCAAGCAACTAACCAAGCTCACACATCTGTTATAAAAATGTTTACTCTCACAAGGCCACTGTCTCTCATTTTCTCTGATGTGAGACACTTCACTTTTTTTCCTTTTCCTTTACACACATGTTTTAGAACCAGGATTTATAGTAGGAAAAGTGAAGTTAAAAATAGAATAATGCAAAGAAGACAATCATTTGCAATGCTATAGGACTCATATTTACGCTAGACCTATTGCATTGCAAACGGGAGTGTGGGCGGGCGAGAAGGCATAAACAACGGGAGTGCGGGCGGGGGGCAAGAAGGCACGGACTGCGGAAGAGAGGGAGAAGGCACAGGAAGAAAATAGTCCTCACAATCTAAATAACACATACCATACAACACTCGAAGTAAAGGGACCAGTAGCCATGGAAGTACACAAATGACGACATGGCCATCTTAAGGAGGGACTAACAAGTCTATAAATCAATCAGAAGCCAGCAATTAGAAAGGAAAAAGACACAATCCAATGAAAAACATGGGCTGGGAGTTTAGGGGGCTTCCCTCACAAAGTCAACTTGCACAGATCAACCCCAGAGCAGCGCTTGCGCTCTGGCTCAAGGCTCAACCTAAAAACTGCATACTTCACAAAACATTTTGCAGATGTAAGTTTAATATATGGCTTTTATGACTGCAAAAAATTGCATTATGGACTGAAATGCCATAGTCAGGAATTAAGTAATATTCTGACCCTAAATTTATTGACATACCTGTTGGAAATGTTCTAATACGATCAATTTTGACGGAGCTGCAAGGAGACACAGGGGCGGTGGGTCTCCCCTGGAGGTCACCAGAGACCCCGGGACTACCACCATGGGTACTGTCAAATGACTGGTGTTTGATATTCACACAAGAATCCTTTGACTCCTGTAGAATGACATAGATGTCTTTTTGGTTTCCAGGGTGATTGAGATTTGGCAGTGTAGCTGCTCCTGCTATGCTATTGATGGAGACCCTTTCAGATGGTGGTTGCGGTTGCCATGTTGAGGAGCCTGGCTTTCATATGGAGGGAGACGAGATGCGGACAGTGCACATTGACAGGTAGCTTCAGAAGACCTATATTCAAACACAGCAGACCACGGATGCCACAATCAAAAGGAGGGATCCTGACACCTCTTGGTGCACTGATTGCTCAGAGGAAAGTGGTGCCTTGTGATGTGGGCCATAGAAGTGAAAAGGAGGAGGACACAAACCCAAGTTCCACCTCACATGCCAGATTTGTTAAGTCACTGTTCCCATCCTAGGTTCAACTTTGTAATCATCTGATCCAGGCTGTGAGAAGCAACCCCTTTCATGTCTCTGAGGGTTGGTCCTTTTATGTCTGTGACAAAGAGGACGACGTTGTGTCGGTCGACCATTGCCTCCCATCTTCTGGTGTTCTCATTTCTCAGGTGGAGCGCGGACTCTCAGGGTTTCGCTGCTGCTTGAGGATCCAGCATGACTCTGGTGCCATACTGTGAAGGTGTTTTTCCAACAGTCACCCACTGAACCCCCTGTTGGCGAGTTCTACGTCTATCCAGTTTATGCTAATGTGACTCAAAATGGCAGCAGGTTCCACGCCCTGATCCTATGGCAGCACTACATGAACCTGGTTAAACAGTACACCCTACGCCCGATGGGTGCCTGGGATGTTACACAGCGACTCTTTGATGTACTTGTAGCACTAGCCCCAGCCAGTCTGATGCAGACAGGAAAGCTGAAACTACTGTGTGAAGAACTTCGGATACATACCAGCTACTGGCGTGCCTTGCAGAGAAGAATCCGAAGAGACCACTGTCTGCGGCCACGATTATTCCACAAGCAGAACACTTACTCAAATGAGAACGACTCTGTCACGGCTAGCATGCCAGGCCATTCAGCTCATGGAACTGTGCCTAAACTCCACCCTGAAATCCCTTGTTCATGCCAGTGTCATCAGCTTTTCCTCTGAGAAACTTTCAGATGTGTTCCGAGTAGTGGAGAGTTACAACCACGTTGTTTCAGAGAGTTCAGCTATTTGGTTGCTGTCAAACTGCCAGTGGAGTGCTGATGTGGCATCAGAGGCTGCACCAGGACCAAACAACACTCTGGAATGATGGCACGCACAGAGAAGATCTGGCACATACCCCATTGCAAGAGTCTTGGGCATTATTCTCTCGGAGGAAAGAGAGCAGCAGACTGTAGAACGGTTCTACCAGTCTGTTCTGTAACAGGAAGTAGTGTCAGCAGAAGTTCTTTCTGTTCCGTGGACTGTAAGAATGCTAGGGTGCTTTTGTTTGAGACCATTTCTACTTCGTCACTGGTACAAAACAAATAAGGCTATCTTTGTCTAGTCCCCATATCAAACTGTGCCAGCCTTCCTGTAGTGAGCTGAGCACCTCTCGACTGCTGGAAGCCATCTGTGCAGAGGATGACCAGTTGGTGGAAAACATCTTGGATGTGCTTGTATCCTCAACAGACACATTTTGGCATCACTTTTTGAACAAGCCAAAGCCAGAACGACCTCAGTCAGCTAAAGACCTCCCTGTGTAGCAGCGATCTCGAGATGAAAATGGTGGTTTAGCCGCAGATGGTGATCTAGTTGTAATACATGCAGAAGAGAAACTGTACATTCATGGGAGTCTGGACTCTACATGCCAAATAAGGACACCACACATGGATGCTGTGAGGGTGATGCACACACGATACCGCATGCTGCTGTGAAGAAGTTCATGTCTTGTTTCTTTGACTAATGGACGTTCATCCTGGAACTGCCCCATATGAGGATAGCCTATGTGTGTTATGGAGCGAGGGTGAAAACAAAAATGTTTGTATACCACTTGTAAAGTTGGCTTCCCATAACTATAATATGTATTAATCGTGTAGTTTTAAAATTAACCAGCGTAGAATAGAAAGCACACACACAAATACACCTGGGATACTAATATGCTTGTGTTGCAAACTTAATCCATTAATTATGTGAAGTTGTCTTACTAATATAGTGCGGAAATGCTATAATCTAATGAAAGGCTTTGCATGAATGCATTTTAAATGTATTATTGTGGCAGGAATGATGGAGAATGGTAAGAAAACAATACATAATTGTGGCTTAAAAGGCTAGGTTACCACTAAGAAGGTGAACATAGAGTGGGGGGAGGTAAACAGAAGGGCTCTACTTCAAAACCTAATGTTTAATTGTGTTTGTTTCTATAATAGTTCCCGTTATGGCACATGCAGCCTATTAAAAAATTGAAGGCTTGGGAGACTCCAAGTGAGTGCCCCGCCATGCATGCGCAACTGTGCTCGGGAGATGTGTAAGCATCCTGTGCCTGTGCGGCTGCTGTCAAGGTCCGCGTGGCCTGAAAAGCCGAATGGTGCCAAGTTAAAGGTGCCCATGTCATGAGCCTGGGAAAAATGATGTAAGTGACAAGTTAAAGGACAAGGGTGAAGGAGTGAAATAATGAACAATCGAAACCTTATTATGCATGAAGCCATGACTAAGCGGAAATATGGACAATGAGGATATGAGGTTATCCTCATCCACCACTTGAACGGACCAATGAGAACTGAAAGTGGACACTAAAAGTTTCACATTTCCAATAGATAGTTAGGGAAAAAGGGTATAAAAGAGGTCATTTGGAGGAATGAAGAGAGCGTTCTTTTGAATTTTTTTACGCACCACGACATGCGGTCGGACTGATTGATTTTTCTATGGTGCAAAGACTTTGAAATTTTCCTGACTTTATCTTTTTTTTTTATAAATCTTTTTATTTAAAACAAGGCAGCAATAAAAACATATTTACAGAAAATTGCATAGCATTTAGCAGTCATCAACAAATGGAGGGGGGAGATAAAAACATAAGTACATAATAAAAAAAATCATTTTCATGGGGATGAAGGAACATCAAAAACAACATCTCTAGGTGGTGTACAGATTCCGCCCCTATGTACGTTCCACTGGTTCCAGATTAAGGCCCATTTCCGGGGACGTCCTCTCGCAACATACACAGTTTTCTCACGGAACATGCACCAATCCATATCTCTTTCCCACTCTCCAAGGGTGGGTCACGTGTCCGAGCCCCACCTCTGGGCAATATTTCTTTTAGCTATCATGTTACCCAGTGTGACCCATTGTGTCTGCACTGCCGTACAATCAGTGGGTTCCCGAATGTTCAGGAGACACCTACGCACCTCCGGTTGCAGGGATATCCCCGTGGCCTCATTCATAGTGGTGTGAACCTCTTTCCAATACTGGGCAATCTCTCAACACTACCAAATAATGTGAAAGAATGTACCTAAGAGGCCACATTTGCGTCTACACAATCCCTCCAGTGTTAACCCCATCTGAACCAGCCGAGGGCCTGTGATATATATCCTATGCAGGATCTTCAATTGAATGAGTCGAAGCCTGGCAGGAATGGCAACCACCCTCGGGGAAGAGACCGCCCCCTGCCAGTCCTCGTCATCCAATTCTATACTGTCTCCTATCCACTTCTCGCTCAAATCGCCCAGCAGCTCTGCTCTATTGTTGATTAATTTTTTGTAAATGAGGGATATCGTTCTGTCAGGGAGGTCGCCATCTAATATCCTATCCTGCAGGGGAGATGCTTCCGGCATCCACGGCAAGAGTCGCCTGTAGCGAGTGACGGATCTGTGCATACCTAAAATATTTGGAACTGGACAGCTGAAATTCTTTCTGCATTTCTTCAAAGGATTTAATTCGACCCTTACTCCATACATCCTTAATAGTTGAAATACCTATAATTTACCATTTACCAAAGCCTTAAGTGTTCCACAGGTTGCCCAGTCTTTCGGAATCAAAAAGGGGGGTAGCCAGTGTTAGTTTACCCTTCCATCCCAACAAACTAGTTGCATCATGCCAGATTTTCACTGCGTGTTTGGATGGACCTGTCAAAGTCTGCCTTGCAGGCCTCGAATACAGCGCTCTATAGTAATTGCCCCCCGGGAGCAGCCATCTGTCCATCGAATATCCAGGATCTGCGACAGGCCCATATGTTGCGTGGTTAATGGCGGCGAGTTGGGAGGACCAATAGTATCTTTTAATGTCCGGTAGAGCGATTCCACCGTCATACCAAGGGAGTGTCAGCTTTGCCAATGCAATACGAGATCGTCCTTCCCACAAAAGACTACGCTGCAATCCTTCTATTTCCCGAAAATAACTGGCCGGCACAACATCTAGGGTATTTTGGAGAGCATAGAGGAAACGGGCCAAAGCCATCATTTTAAAAAGCGCCGCTCTTCCCAGTAAGGAGAGCGGGAACTTACGCCAGTGTGCTGATTCGCTTCTAAGTCTCTGGAGTGGAGGCAGGAGATTTTCTCTATATCTGGCTGCCGGATCAAGTGTGATAAATATGCCCAGATATCGGAATCCAGTCGTAGCAATCTGAATAGGACAGTTGTTAGGCGGAACTGGAGTATCCCCACTGAGAACATATAACAAAGATTTTCCCCAATTAATGGAAAGACCAGAATTTTTACCAAAGGAGGCTAAAACGTCACACACCACCATAAGGGATTTCCGGGGGGCAGTCAAATAAAGCAAGATGTCATCTGCATGTAAGGAAATCTTGTCTTCCCAATCAGGGGTCCATTTTATACCTCGGATCGATGGTTCAGATTGAATCCAAGCCTCTAGGGGCTCCAGGGACAGCGAAAAGAGTAAAGGAGAGAGGGGGCAGCCCTGCCGGGTGCCCCGACTCAAACGGAACAATGCTGAAATCCTACCAATAACCACGACCTGGGCGAGATGCTCAGAATATAACAGGCGTACCCATTCAATAAAATCAGGGCCAAATCCAAATTTGGCCAGGACCTTCCCACAGGTAGGGCCATTCAATGGTATCAAAGGCCATAGTCGCGTCGAGCGAGGCGACCACAGCCGGTTCCCGCAAAGTATGTGCTCTAGCTATGACGCTGTGTAATCTACGTAAGTTTAGGGCCGTGTTCCTATGGGGGATAAAACCTGATAGGTACGGATGAACAAGACCATCAATGACTTTTACTAATCTATTTTCTAGAAGGTTAGCCAAAATCTTAGGTTCGGCATTCTATAAAGAAATAGGTCTGTATGAAGCACATTTACTTTTTGGCTTGCCCTCTTTAGGTATCACCACTATCGATGCCACTCTCTTTTCTATTGGCAAAACTCCTTCTTCACATGTTTCTTTAAACATAGTTTTTAGGCATTGAGCTAATTTGTTCGGCCTTAGTTTGTAAAGCTGGATCGGGAGTCCGTTAGGTCTTAATGCCTTGCCCGAGTTCAAAGTACGGATGGCTTGAGCAATCTCATCCACTGTAAGCTCACTATTCATGAAATCCCAGTCTTCTTTGGACAAACAAGGGAGCCGTATATCCCGAAGCAATAGGTGGGAGTCCTCCTCAGGTCTATCTGAGACCGAGGTGTAGACCGTTTGAAAATAGTCCGCAAAGGTGTCAACTATAGTCTGTGGGTCAGTAATCAGTTGTCCTGTCTCCGAAACAAGTTCCGGAACAGTGCGTCCAGCACCTTCCCTCTTGTCCAAACAAGCAATAAGCTTCCCAGCCTTGTCCCCTAAATCTTAAATCCTCCCCTGTTGTTCTCTACCGAGCGATTTAGCCATATCAGTGACCTATGACTTATAGTCACATTGTTTTAGGTTCAGGATATGTAAATTAGCCTGTGTCACCCCCTGTTCCAACTCCCCCTCAAGATTATCAATTTCCATTTACGCTTCTATGATCTCCTTATTGCGTTCCTTTTTAACTCTTACTATCAATTACAAGGCTTGTCCTCTGATAACCGTTTTAAAGGCTTCCCAGAGAGATAGCGATGAAGATACTGATCCCACATTATCTGTAAAGTGGTCATCAAGTGCTTTTATAAGATCTTTTCATATTTTGGGGTTACGCATGTACCAGGGGTTAATAGGCACCGTCCTACTGGCAGAGATCGGAGCAAAAGAAAATCTGATCCATAGCGGAGAGTGATCGGAGATACCCCTACCAAGGTGAGTTGCCTCAACTATATAAGATACCTGAACCGCAGGGACCAAGCAATAATCTATCCTGGAGAGCCTGCCGTGTGCCCCCGAATGAAATGTATACTGCTTTGATTCCGGGTGAAACAGTTGCCAACCATCTACAAAACCCACCTCTGCGCACGTTCTTTCTCTCTCGGGGGGAATCTATCTAAGAGCCCAGAAACAACAGCGTTACAATCCCCACCCAGGATCAGAAGCCCCTCCGGCAATTCCATCAGCATTTTCCCCAAATCAAAAAAAGAAGTAGACTGCAGTCCAGGGGGATATAGGCCGAAACCAGAGTGATCACACGCCCCTCCCAGTGACCCAAAACCCCAATGTATCTACCCTTGTCGTCCTCCCACACAGTGTCAATGACCAATGGGAGTGCCCACCGGATCAGGATACCCACCCCTCTGGAGTATCAAGTGAAGCCTGCATGCGCCACCATCTTTAAGCCCATTCTGTTCATTGCCATACAGGAGTTTCCAACTAAGTGTGTTTCTTGCAGCAAGACCACATCCGGTGCTCGAAGTTTAAGATATTGAAGCACCACGCTGCGTTTTATCTTGTCCCCCAACCCATTGACAATACAGCTTAAAACCTTAAGTTCACTACCCCCCATCATCATAAGAAAAAGACAAATGTTCCTCATGTGTCGACTGCATGCTTATCAGGTACATAACAGTGATGCCATTAACCATTAACTTAAACTAAAAAAAAGCAAAAATGAATCGCCAATAATATGACAATCGATGATACCAAAATGAAACCAAAGACTGAAAGATTGTCATTCCACTTTTCAGGATACATTTATCCCCCCTCTTCCCACCCCCCACCCTGCACCCCTACATATCGCTTACGCGCATCCCCAACTATCAGTGTGCCTGTCGCCCCAAACACTCTATACTAATCTACAACTAAAAGAGGTAGAAAATTGAAGGAGGGCACAGCCCCGCCCGCCGCTCCACCACTCCCACGGATACCAACCCTCCGTACCGATTCCAAATAAATATATACAACATATGGTAAAACATATCAAATCAGCAAAGGATGAATTGCATTGTCCCCCCTTTTCCCCCATGGATCCACACCCCAGAGTCATCGCGGCCAAACACAGTCCTTATATATTACTCCTGGTCCTCCACCTCTCCCCGGTCCTGGCCCTCCACCTCAGAGGCCATCACACTGTCCAACCAGTCTGACGCCATCTCAGGGTTATTGAAAAACCAGGTCTTTCCATTGAATTCAATTCGAAGCCGGGCTTGGAACAGCATTGCGTATTTCAATCCTTTGTCCCTCAATCTTCTCTTCACGGCAAGAAAACTCTGACGTTGTTTCTGGACCATCTGAGTAAGGTCCGGAAAAAAGGCACGGGACGCATTTTCATATTTCATTTCGGGACCATTACGTGCAGCTTGTAGGATTGCATCACAATCTCGAAAGTTCAGTATCCTAGCAATATCATGGGACGAGGAGGTGCACCCGGTTTCGACCTTCCTCCTGGGACTCTGTGTGCACGCTCAACTGTGAACATGTTGCTGAGACCTTTAGGGGCAAGATGATTAACAACCAGAGTCTCGATAAACAAATCCGGTGTCTGCCCCTCTGAATTTTCTGGTAGTCCAGGAATGCGAATGTTATTATGCCAAACTCTTCCTTCATACTCATCAAGCTTATGGTCCATAAAAGTTCTTGATTTCTCGAGGTTCTTCACCTCTTGCTGCAACTGGCTGACGTCATCCGTTAGTGCGTTTGTTTTGATTTCAAGCGATTTGACCTTCTCATTAGTTTTGGAAAGGTCCGTGCAAATCAGCCCTATTTCAATGGTGACAGTGTACAATTTAGCCTCCAGCGCCTCCATTTTCTGGCCAAGCGATGTTTGTACGCCAGTAATGGCCGCCATTAAATCTGCCACTGTGGGCTCAGTTTGGTCCTCTTGGCTCACCGACGGCTTCTTTTTAGTCTCACCGGGGGATTCTTTGAGGACAGTATAGCGTTCCATTTTATTAACTTGTACGGTCTTGGGCCCCCTGACGGATCGTGAGGCGGGCTTTTCCTGCTCCGGTCGTGCCGCCATGACACCTACTCACTCGATCCGGAGCAAAGACGAAACCCACACTAGATCCACTGCCACTTCGTTGTCAAGGCGTCCGTGAGTGACAATAAACTAGTGGGGCTCCACCGGCTGGCTCGCACCCAGGGCGAAGTATTTAATGTTGAACACACACATGACCCTCAGGATGAAAAGTAGGTGAATTCTACCATTCGGCACCGTATGCGAGGTATATTTCTCCTTGGAAGCAACAAGTCCATCAAGTTCAGCAGCACACGTCAACGATCATATTTGAGATCCGGACCTGGACATCCCCCACTCGACCCCGGTGTTGTTCATTTTGGGTCTGGTCTCCACGTTTACGTGAGGTCCCGGCTTCAGTCTTGACCAGGCCCCAGTCGTCCGGGCGAGATAACTTCGGATTCTGGGCGTGTAGAGGGATCAGGAGAGGAGGTATATTTGTCTCTCAACTGCATCGGTCCGGAGGTGGCATTTTAAAACAGGATAAATTACAGGATATCGTAGTTAGGAGCGAAGATCGGCGGAGCCGAGCCATCACACGACCATCTTTGTTGCCCGCTTGGCTCCTCCCTGACTTTAACTTTTGATGGGGACTTAGTCCTGATTGGAGGTTCAAGTTCAAGTTCAGGAATTTGTATAGCGCACTACTCTACCAGAGGGTCTCAAGGCGCTTGTGGGAGGGGGTGCATTATTTATCGAAAAGCCATGTTTTAAGTTCCTTTCTGAAGGAGGTGTGGTTCTGTGTAAGGTGGAGGTGGGTGGGGAGAGAATTCCAGGTCTTGGCCGCCAGGTAGGAGAAAGATCTTCCTCCCATGGTGGATCTATAGATGCGTGGAACTGCGGCAAGGGCTTGATTGGAGGATCTAAGTTGGCGGTTGGGTATGTAGAAGGACAGTCGTGCGTTGAGGCATTTGGGTCCTATTTTGTAGAGGGCCTTGTGTGTGTGGGTGAGGAGACGGAACGTTATTCTCTTGTTGACAGGGAGCCAGTGGAGTAAGTATGGGCGGAAAATCCGTTTCGCTCGCGGATTTTGCGGATTTTTGGGAAATTCGCAATCCGCGAGATTTGCGAATTTCCCGCAAAATGTGCAAATTCGCACGCAACGGATTTTTTTTGCGGCGCGCGGCGTTGGTGATACAATTTTTGCGGCGCGCGGCGTTTATCATCGTTTGCCGAGTTGTTTTTCTCGATGGTTTGCGAGTGCTGCGCCATTTTGGATCTTGCTGTGTGATCCCGCGGGAATTGGCGAGCGCGATTACGTCATCGCGGCTTGCCAGCGATAGTTTGTCAACGCGAGTACGGCGAGATCACGTCTCGCGGTACTTCGCAATTGCGAGATTTGAGATGCGGCGAGCAGCAAGAATCTCGCACAAGCTAAAATATAAAATTTGCAATTCTGCACAAGAAATCCACCAGCAAGCAGCATAAACCTTCTTGAAATGATGATTTTTATCTGAATAACTCCTTAGGTTGACATTTGCCTGCACTTTTTTTAGCGAGGAGTCCATTTTGGGGAGGGGGGAGGGGGGTGGGAGGAAGGAAGTGCCCCACAGTCTTCAACTTCCTGTTCCTGTTCAGCAGGCTCCTCCCAGTGCTTTGTCCATCTCCTGGTCACTTTTCATTTGGATCTGGAGCTGGAAGGATTACTTTTTGTGGATGCTGCTGGATATTTGGATTTGAGGCCTTTTTGACTTTCTTTGGATCACTGTTGGATTAGAAATTTTACAACTAAGTTTGTTTGGGGCATTGCAGTTGCTGCAACTAAAATTTTGGAATTTTCGATTTTTGGGCTGTTTTGGGGCCTTTTGCCCAGGGGTACTCAGTGGTGGGTGGACTGAGTCTTTCTGTGGGTTGTCTTGAACTTAAACATCATGGAGGGCATGGATGGATTGGGATTGTGCTGATTTTTCAGTGATTTTCGTTTTTTGGGGCTGTACTTGTGGCCTTTTCACCAGGGGTATTTGAGTCTAGCATGGGCCTAGTCTTTCTGTGGGCTGTCTTGAACTTAAACATCATGGAGGCCATTGATGGAATGGGATTGTGCTGATTTTTCAGTGATTTTCGTTTTTTGGGGCTGTACTTGTGGCCTTTTCACCAGGGGTATTTGAGTCTAGCATGGGCCTAGTCTTTCTGTGGGCTGTCTTGAACTTAATCATCATGGAGGGCATGGATGGAATGGGATTGTGCTGATTTTGCAGTGTTTTTCGATTTTTGGGGGTGTTCATGGGGAGGGACAGGCCATGTGGCTGGTGGCCATTTTGAGTGCAGCTACAGGCACTGGCCATGTGCTGGCAGGCAAGTGGCCATTTTGAATGCAGGCTTTGTTGTGAGGCCTGCAACCATTTTGCCTACTTTTCAACCTTTATTTATGCCCAGGGGTAGTGAGTCTTGCATGGGCCTAGTCTTTCTGTGGGTTGTCTTGAATTTAAACATCATGGAGGGCATGGATGGATTGGGATTGTGCTGATTTTTCAGTGATTTTCGTTTTTTGGGCCTGTACTTGTGGCCTTTTCACCAGGGGTATTTGAGTCTAGCATGGGCCTAGTCTTTCTGTAGGTTGTCTTGAATTTAAACATCACGGAGGGCATGGATGGATTGGGATTGGGCTGATTTTTCATTGATTTTCGTTTTTTGGGGCTGTACTTGTGGCCTTTTCACCAGGGGTATTTGAGTCTAGCATGGGCCTAGTCTTTCTGTGGGCTGTCTTGAACTTAAACATCATGGAGGCCATGGATGGAATGGGATTGCGCTGATTTTGCAGTGTTTTTCGATTTTTGGGGGTGTTCATGGGGAGGGACAGGCCATGTGGCTGGTGGCCATTTTGAGTGCAGCTACAGGCACTGGCCATGTGCTGGCAGGCAAGTGGCCATTTTGAATGCAGGCTTTGTTGTTAGGCCTGCAACCATTTTGCCTACTTTTCAACCTTTATTTATGCCCAGGGGTAGTGAGTCTTGCATGGGCCTAGTCTTTCTGTGGGTTGTCTTGAATTTAAACATCATGGAGGGCATGGATGGATTGGGATTGTGCTGATTTTGCAGTGTTTTTCTATTTTTGGGGGTGTTCATGGGGAGGGACAGGCCATGTGGCTGGTGGCTATTTTGAGTGCAGCTACAGGCACTGGCCATGTGCTGGCAGGCAAGTGGCCATTTTGAATGCAGGCTTTGTTGTTAGGCCTGCAACCATTTTGCCTACTTTTCAACCTTTATTTATGCCCAGGGGTAGTGAGTCTTGCATGGGCCTAGTCTTTCTGTGGGTTGTCTTGAATTTAAACATCATGGAGGGCATGGATGGATTGGGATTGTGCTGATTTTTCAGTGATTTTCGTTTTTTGGGCCTGTACTTGTGGCCTTTTCACCAGGGGTATTTGAGTCTAGCATGGGCCTAGTCTTTCTGTAGGTTGTCTTGAATTTAAACATCATGGAGGGCATGGATAGATTGGGATTGTGCTGATTTTTCAGTGATTTTCGTTTTTTGGGGCTGTACTTGTAGCCTTTTCACCAGGGGTATTTGAGTCTAGCATGGGCCTAGTCTTTCTGTGGGCTGTCTTGAACTTAAACATCATGGAGGCCATGGATGGAATGGGATTGTGCTGATTTTGCAGTGTTTTTCGATTTTTGGGGGTGTTCATGGGGAGGGACAGGCCATGTGGCTGGTGGCCATTTTGAGTGCAGCTACAGGCACTGGCCATGTGCTGGCAGGCAAGTGGCCATTTTGAATGCAGGCTTTGTTGTTAGGCCTGCAACCATTTTGCCTACTTTTCAACCTTTATTTATGCCCAGGGGTAGTGAGTCTTGCATGGGCCTAGTCTTTCTGTGGGTTGTCTTGAATTTATGTAACAACAAAGAGAGAGGTAGGGAGATTCAAAAGACACTCTCTTAATCCCCGGTTATATATCCAACAACAAAATAAGAGAGGTCTAAACTGGTCAAGCTCACGGCTGCCAGAGACGTGGAGCAAAAAAGATAAGCAAAATGTTTGATGATCACAGTCACTCTAGTTGAGTGGGATCACAGTCACTCTATTTGAGTAGGAAAGCCCTCACACACCGACCTAGTCAGTGTCATGCTTCATCATCGGGCCCCACCGAAGAGACCGAGTGTCTCTTCGGTGTGCTGCGACGCCAGAAAGACTGCGGAGCTGGTTGTGTGGGGAGAAAGTGTTGTGAAGGTTCTCAAATTAAAAGTGACTAATAGGGTATCAAAAAAAACTTTAATAAGTGATCCCTAAGACACGAGTAAGTGGTAATATGTGTCTGAATTTAAAAGCCAAGGTTATTAGGATCTAATTTAAATTCAGCTAAATACCACAAATTAGTTAAAATCAGTCAACATGTTTCTGCCTTTGTGGTATGTATTCACCATGGCATTCTTCAGGACTATAACCCCGGCGGTATGGACACTCTAATAGTCCACCCTAACCTGGGGACGTGAAAGTGAAAAGGAAAGGTGAAAAAAGTGCTTAAAAAATGGGAGAGCAATTTGCTCAATCCAAAAACCCCAAAATTCGGGGTGTATCAGCACCTGTAAGGAAAGATAAACAGACAAACATATAGAGACATACATACAATTAGTATATGTCAGCGTAGACTTATCGTAGTGCTCCTAAGATAGTGGCAAACCTGTGTGTGCACACAATAGAAACTAATTTTAGCACCATCCAAGTAGCCCTTAGGGGATGATTATATTGGCTAAGAGGTGAAGTGCTAGAGGTGGTTTAAAAACTACTATTGTAGTGAAAGGGATAAAACGCGGTGTGAATTCTCCATGAGAAGGGATCAATATGACCAAATGGTCAGTGACCCCCACAAGATGGTAAAAGATGGAGAACATCTCACTTTAAAATAGGGCGCTACTTGCACCATGGGTCTCGGGAGGGGGGTTGGAGCGCGATTGGCACATCCTAAGAGAAAAAGTACAGAGTCGAAATGTCAGCATAACCCATACAGCACACAGGCACTTAGCTTTGTTAGTTGTGGTGATCGTTCCGCTGTAGATGTAAACTCACGCCCTCAGCGCTCACAGCCCGCTTGCAAACCTACTGCAACCCTCTAGACCGGACCCCGACGATGGAGAGCGGGGCCGGTGAATGGGTATAAGAGCGCTTTGTTTACGCGCTCGATTCCGGGTTTGGGCGTGCCTCGCTGCTCTCGCGATGGGCGTGTCTTAGCGAGAGTGAGGCTTGAAGCGCACACGCCCCTTGGACGGAAGGCGTGTTACTGATCGAATCGAGGCTTGGAGCAGGGAGCCTATCCTTGCGCAGGCCTAGGGGGGTGTGTGAGCATGCTCAAAGTAGACATGGCAACCAGGGAAGCTATGTCTTTTGGAGCAGGGAGCGTGGGATTCGACAGTTTCGAATAGCAAGTGTTTAGTTGATAGTCAGTAACTTTAGAATTCATTGGATTTATTAAACCAAAGCATTTACCAAAAAATAGTGGGGGACACTGTGGGAGCACATAATTGGCTAAGAAAGAGAGAGAGTTATGGTTATAAGCACTGGAATTGAACTGTGGACTTAGGTACAAAAGCACACAGATTTTGAATGGACTATTTAAAAAGTTTCTGAGCAGATCAGTTATGTGTAAAATTAGACAGCCAGGTGGAGCAAAAGAGTTCATGTTCATGTCAGGACTGAATTCCAAGGGATATCGTCGTGGATCAATACCCTAGACCCGAACTTGAGATTTACCAACACCACAAGCAAAAAAGAAATCGTATTCCTAGATGTGGTTATCTCAATCAGCGGTACGACACTGGCTACAAAGACCCACAACAAACCTACTGCTAAAAATAATCTACTGCAATTTAACAGCTTTCACCCGCGCCCGTTGAAAGAAAGCCTCGATTCGATCAGTAACACGCCTTCCGTCCAAGGGGCGTGTGCGCTTCAAGCCTCACTCTCGCTAAGACACGCCCATCGCGAGAGCAGCGAGGCACGCCCAAACCCGGAATCGAGCGCGTAAACAAAGCGCTCTTATACCCATTCACCGGCCCCGCTCTCCATCGTCGGGGTCCGGTCTAGAGGGTTGCAGTAGGTTTGCAAGCGGGCTGTGAGCGCTGAGGGCGTGAGTTTACATCTACAGCGGAACGATCACCACAACTAACAAAGCTAAGTGCCTGTGTGCTGTATGGGTTATGCTGACATTTCGACTCTGTACTTTTTCTCTTAGGATGTGCCAATCGCGCTCCAACCCCCCTCCCGAGACCCATGGTGCAAGTAGCGCCCTATTTTAAAGTGAGATGTTCTCCATCTTTTACCATCTTGTGGGGGTCACTGACCATTTGGTCATATTGATCCCTTCTCATGGAGAATTCACACCGCGTTTTATCCCTTTCACTACAATAGTAGTTTTTAAACCACCTCTAGCACTTCACCTCTTAGCCAATATAATCATCCCCTAAGGGCTACTTGGATGGTGCTACAATTAGTTTCTATTGTGTGCACACACAGGTTTGCCACTATCTTAGGAGCACTACGATAAGTCTACGCTGACATATACTAATTGTATGTATGTCTCTATATGTTTGTCTGTTTATCTTTCCTTACAGGTGCTGATACACCCCGAATTTTGGGGTTTTTGGATTGAGCAAATTGCTCTCCCATTTTTTAAGCACTTTTTTCACCTTTCCTTTTCACTTTCACGTCCCCAGGTTAGGGTGGACTATTAGAGTGTCCATACCGCCGGGGTTATAGTCCTGAAGAATGCCATGGTGAATACATACCACAAAGGCAGAAACATGTTGACTGATTTTAACTAATTTGTGGTATTTAGCTGAATTTAAATTAGATCCTAATAACCTTGGCTTTTAAATTCAGACACATATTACCACTTACTCGTGTCTTAGGGATCACTTATTAAAGTTTTTTTTGATACCCTATTAGTCACTTTTAATTTGAGAACCTTCACAACACTTTCTCCCCACACAACCAGCTCCGCAGTCTTTCTGGCGTCGCAGCACACCGAAGAGACACTCGGTCTCTTCGGTGGGGCCCGATGATGAAGCATGACACTGACTAGGTCGGTGTGTGAGGGCTTTCCTACTCAAATAGAGTGACTGTGATCCCACTCAACTAGAGTGACTGTGATCATCAAACATTTTGCTTATCTTTTTTGTCTTGAATTTAAACATCATGGAGGGCATGGATGGATTGGGATTGTGCTGATTTTGCAGTGTTTTTCGATTTTTGGGGGTGTTCATGGGGAGGGACAGGCCATGTGGCTGGTGGCCATTTTGAGTGCAGCTACAGGCACTGGCCATGTGCTGGCAGGCAAGTGGCCATTTTGAATGCAGGCTTTGCTGTTAGGCCTGCAACCATTTTGCCTACTTTTCAACCTTTATTTATGCCCAGGGGTAGTGAGTCTTGCATGGGCCTGGTCTTTCTGTGGGTTGTCTTGAATTTAAACATCATGGAGGGCATGGATGGATTGGGATTGTGCTGATTTTTCAGTGATTTTCGTTTTTTGGGGCTGTACTTGTGGCCTTTTCACCAGGGGTATTTGAGTCTAGCATGGGCCTAGTCTTTCTGTGGGCTGTCTTGAACTTAAACATCATGTAGGGCATGGATGGATTGGGATTGTGCTGATTTTGCAGTGTTTTTCGATTTTTTTTGTGCTGTATAACTGAACTGATGTTCCTCTGTCTTCCATTGTTTTTAGGTGCACAAGACTCAAGAGAACCACCAGTGCCAGGAAGAAGTCCTGCAGCGGTGTGTGTGTGCAGCACAACGTCACGCGACGTCACGTCTGGCCTCAGACAACTCTACAATCCGTGCAACTGCGGCCTGCTGTCTGACCTGCTCTGAAGAAGATGGCCCCAAAAAAAGGTCTCCGTAGCTCCTCTAGCAAGAAAGTTGCTAGTAAGGAGCAGAAGAAGCAAGTTACCAAGGAGGCTGGTGTGCCACCCGCCATGTTTTTTGGGAGCAAAAAAAAAAGTACGCCTGCAGCAGCAGGATCTGCTGGGGACCAAGCTGGGAGCAGCACCCCTGCTCCATTGGGTTCAGTGCCTCCACCACCACGCCAACTTAAGTCAAAGCCCTTGAGTGCTTCAGAGGCAGTCAGTGTACTTCTCCAATCACCATCGACCAGTGATGTTGGCTCATCGCAAGAAAGTAGCAGCAATGTCCCTGAATCAACACAGGTTGTTGTAACTCATCTGACAAGTGTTGAACAACCACAGCCGCAACAACAACACCATGTGCAAGTACACGCCCAAGTATATGTGGAAGGAGAGGCAGCAAAAGGAGATGCGCAAGCAAAGGTGCATGGAGGTTCACAAGTGCCCACAATAGTTGTTCCTCCCGAAGTAGGGGCACATCAGAAAATCGACAATGAAGCCGAGGTATCATTGGAAGCCACTCCTCCTGATGATCATTCACTGTTTTCCATATCCCCAGCAAGGAAAAGATCAAGGGGGGTGTCTACATCTTCTTCAAGCCCACCTCCTACTGATGATCTGGATGACGATTGGGTACCATCACCGCAGCCTGAGAGTGAGGCACACCATGATCTGACAAAGGTACCTAAGCGTAAAAGGAAGGTCGTCGAAAAACTCATAGCTATGGAGTGTGATGAGGCTCAACAAGAAGTGATAGATACTGCTGGTGATGAAGCCTCTCACGATGACGACGAGCCAGTCATCACAAAGGTCACTGCAGCCCCACC
The DNA here is from genome assembly GCF_964263255.1 of Lissotriton vulgaris. Lineage (NCBI taxonomy): Eukaryota > Metazoa > Chordata > Amphibia > Caudata > Salamandridae > Lissotriton > Lissotriton vulgaris. The sequence goes on from NW_028255156.1 coordinate 183,411, forward strand.
GGGCATGTAGCAAAGAGACATTTTGACCCTATCCCGAGAAGCTGCTGAGCGTGATGATGATGTCGACGAGGAGGCAATGGAAATGGAATCATTAGATTTGGAGTTAAGTAGTACACCAAAACCTACCGCTTCCATATTTCTTCCTCGCAAGAAGGTACCCACCTCGACTTCAATTCGTGGTGGTGAAAGTGCAAAAAGTACTGAAGTTCGGCAATCCACATCCTCCACTTCATCTGGCATTAGCAGCAGGACCACCACCACCAGTATCGCCGCCTCCTCCGGCCCCCAAAGACATTTCAAGTCTCCAGTTTGGGACTTCTTTAGTGTTTGCCCAAAAATGGAAAACGTAGCCATTTGTAGCCTTTGTAAGGTTCGAGTTGGTCGTGGTAAGCTTGGTTCTAACTATGGTACCGGAGGCCAGAGAGGTCATCTTAAGAGAGCGCACCCTGTCCAATGGTTTCCGCACCTAGAGGCGTTTAATCAAGCCAGAATTGCACGTAATGAAAACGTTGATTTTTCATCTGATGATGACGAGGAGGAAGAAGACGATTCAAACACTTCACTTACACCCAGTACCCCTGTCAGCAGCGCACCCCATGTGAGCCACACTAAGAGTGTGGGAGAGAGTGAGACATCAATGCGGAAAAGTTCATCAGCGAGCGTAACTGGGTCGAAGATATCATCATCATCCCGTAAATCCTTGGTCCAGGGCAACATTAAAAAGATGTTGTTTACAGAAACGCAATATGAACGCAACCACCCACTGACGCGTCTGTATAACACTAAGCTGGCTAAAATGCTAGCTCTGGACCTTCTCCCTTTTTCTTTTGTAGAAGGGGTTGGTTTTCTAGAATTAGTGGCAGCGCTCTGCCCTAAATGGAAGGTTCCTAGCCGGTTCTATTTTGCCCGAGTTGCGGTTCCAGCACTACATGAAGATGTTCTGAAGGTGATTGGGGCAGCTTTGCAGAAGAGTGCTGTTCACACTATACATCTGACAACAGACATGTGGACCAGTGGCGCAGGCGCTGATTACATGTGCATCACTGCACACTGGGTCTCTTTTTCAGGGGCTAAAGCAAAGCTAAACACAGGTGTTAACACGGACATTGTTTTTAAAGCTGCTCGGAAACATGCAACACTAGCCATGTTTGGTTTGGAGAAACGTCACACAGCAGAAAACATTTTGGATGTCTTTAAGACAAAGGTCCTTAAGTGGCTGTCCCCACTAAAACGCCAGGTTGGTTATGTTTCCACGGACAATGGCGCCAATATAGTTAAGGCCATGAGGGACGGTGACTATTTCAGAGTGTCGTGTTTGGCGCACTGTATAAACCTGGTTGTCCAAAAATTCTTGGGTAATAAAGGCAGTGCAGCGTACAGTGTATTGGACACCTGCCGAAAAATGTGCAAGCATTTCAGCCATTCTTTTAAGGCCCGGAAGCAGCTGAGGAGCCTGCTATATCAACATCAAATGCCAGTGAAAGCACTCATCCAGGAGGTGGTAACACGTTGGAACTCAACCTTCTACATGCTTGAGCGTCTGTATGAGCAGTATAAGGAACTCGATCAATATTTCCTTACAGAGGGTACAGAGGAGATGAGGATGGGTGCGGCGCAATGGAACCTAGTTCAAAGCCTGACACGCATGCTTCGTCCTTTTGAGTTCTTCACGCGTGCAGTCAGCAAGGAGGACTCTAATTTGGGAAAAGCTATCCCATTGTTGTACATGCTGGAGGACCAACTGAAGGAGGTGTGTTCTGTGTTTGCAGACGATGACAAAAACCAAGACTCTTTGCTTCTGGCTGAGAAATTATTAGAGCTCCTACAAGGTGATGAACGTCTTAAAAAGATCCACTCAGAAGAGCATTACATTTGTGCTACTATTCTGGATCCACGCTACAAAAAGGCGCTGGCAGGCCAAGCATTCTTTCCTTTTGATGATGAACATGTTCCAAAGTACAAACGTTGGCTAGCCTTGTCAGCCAAGAGGTTTGAAAGAGAACGGCTGGAAATTGAAGGAAATGGCAGTACATCAGCAGGCCATCCCCAGTCAAAACAATCCAGTTCTGCACCTGTGGCTGTGGCACAAGTGACCTCTCAGCCGTTAAAGACACCGGCAACCGGATCATCTGCACGAAACACAACAGAAACATTGGAGGCTGAAGAGGATTGGCTAGCTCTGCGTGGGTTTGGTTCTCAAAAGGTCAGAGGCACAGCAAGAGCTAAGCAAAGTGGAGGAACCTTGGATGAGGACCTTGAGTCGATGGTGAAGGACTATCTGAATGACTCAACAGAGGTCTATGTTAATTCTGACCCATTGGCATATTGGCATGGGAAAAAAGAATTGTGGCCACAGCTCACCAACCTGGCTTTAAACTACTTGTCTTGCCCACTCGCAAGCGTGTCTTCTGAACGGGTTTTCAGTGCTGCTGGTGGCATTGTAACTCCCAAACGGAGCCGCCTCTCGCCCAAAAATGTGGAGAGGTTAACAATGATCAAGATGAATCAGCACCTCATACCACCAGATTTCAGAGTACGAGAGAGCGTGCCGGATGAAGAGGAGGTGGCCAGCAACATAGATGAGGGAATTTCTACTCTGTCAGGTGACACTGAGCTCACCCTGCCTGAATTCGCAGAGTATGATGACGAAGCCTTATTCTTATTCCTGGACCGTGATACCGAGCCCTGAAAATGAGACAACGAATCAATAACTTTCTTTTTCGTCCCTATTCACTTTTATTCCTGTGTGTCTGTCTTTCTTTGTTGTGCACAGTTAATATATTTCAAACTTTAATCAGATAATCACAAAATCAAGCCCATCAGCAGAACTGTCTTCACTGGTTTGCTAATTGATTTGAAGTTGCTGCAGTCTGCATTCCTCAGGTTCACAAGTTCAGAAGAACATGCTCCGCTATCCTCCTCCTCCAGACTCCTATTTCCATCAAACCAGAGGGCTGGTTTACGCCCAATGAAGAAAGACTCAGCACTTGTGGGGGTGTTGTTGTACCTCTTTGCAGGTGAGTTGACGGCTCTGGGACCATTGTTGGGAAGCTCTAATACCGGATAAAAGTGGTTTGGACCAAATCCCAGGAAGAAATTTTTTTGTGTTTTTGATGACTTGCTTGCCTTTTAGGTGCTCTTAGGGAAGGTTCCGTCTGTTTGTGGGTGAGTTTCGTGGTCTGGGAGCATTGCTGGGACACTCTAATCTTGATTGCATTTGCTTTTCAGGAAATCCGTCGTGGCAACCCCGACTTATGGCCTAGCTACGCAGCGCGTTTGGACCGAAGGCCGAGAAATATTGCAAGTATGAGATTTTGCTTTTGGCCTGTTTGGGGGTGTTATGCTTCTTGGCGGGTGGGTTGGCGTGTCTTGGGCCATTCCTGGGAAGGTCTAATACCGTGTAGAAGTGGTTAGGACAAAATCCAGGCCGATTTTTTTTTGGCTATTTCTGACATTTTGCTCAATGTAGCGTTTTCGGGGGCCTGTTTGGGGGGCTTCCTGGTGTTTGTGGGTGGGTTTCGGGGTCTGGGCCCACTGCTGGCTATATATACTTTACTTTGCAAGAGGTTTGAAGCAAATCCATGGTGGCAGAGGGGAGTTAGGGCCTAGCTGCAGAGTGCGCGCGGAGTGATTTGGGAAATTTGGGAAAAATTGACTACCGTATTTTCCGGTGTATAAGACCACCCGGCGTATAAGACGACCCCCCACTTTGCTTGATAAAAATTTAGGTTTTGTGCTATACTCGCCGTATAAGACTACCCCCACTTCCAGCACAGTCCAACGCTCTACTTGTACCTTGTACGCTTTTATAACCTGCACACTTATCACTTTTTTCTCTTGTAATGTGCCGATTGCTACCTCATGTATTTTGTTATACCGGTAACCTGCACACTTATCACTTTTTTCTCTTGTAATGTACCGATTGCTACCTCATGTATTTTGTTATACCGGTAACCTGCACACTTATCACTTTTTTCTCTTGTAATGTACCGATTGCTACCTCATGTATTTTGGTTGCTCGCTATTGTCACTTTTGAACCATGTAACTTAGGCGGGAAATGTTTCTTCCACCTTGCTTGTATGCTGGGAATATTGCAAGCCTACTGTAATCTCTCCACCCGCTAGTCCTCCGAGTACGCTCAGCTTACCGCAGTGAAGAAGCTCAAGTGCCCGGCGGCGTCCTCCGACTCCGTGGATGCTATCGCGGATCCTCAGCGTTGTCCACCGATGCAAGAGCCGGCGGGAATCCTCCGGCATTATGGCTGCCAATTTCTGCGGGAGGCCTCGGGGGTACCCACCAGGCAGTAGGGGCGAAGTAGGAGCGAAGTTGCGGCTTGAAAGCCAATTGTGCGCGGGAGCCCCCAGGATGCAATGCTCTTCGACTCTTCGACTCTGTGGCTTGCGGGCGGATTAGAGCCACCCTCCCCCACCTCCGGCTGGGCCGGAAGCGCAGGAACCTTCAGGAGTAGTCCGCGCTGTTAAAACAAACCATGAAAACAGACGGTCTAATTTTGTATCCGGCGTATAAGACGACCCCCGACTTTCCAGAAAATTTTAAGGGGTTAAAAAGTCGTCTTATACGCCGGAAAATACGGTAAATCCCCATTTTTGTACTTTTGCTCTTTGGCTGTTTGGGGGTCTTCTACTCGTTTTCTCCTGGGTTGACGGCTCTGGGGCCATTGTTGGGAAGCTCTAATACCGGATAAAAGTGTTTTGGACCAAATCCCAGGCGGAAAATTTTTTGTGTTTTTGATGACTTGCTTGCCTTTGAGGTGCTCTTAGGGGGGGTTCCGTCTGTTTGTGGGTGAGTTCGTGGTCTGGGAGCACTGCCGGGACACTCTAATCTTGATTGCATTTGCTTTTCAGGAAATCCGTCGTGGCAACCCTGACTTATGGCCTAGCTACGCAGCGCGTTTGGACCGAAGGCCGAGAAATATTGCAAGTATGAGATTTTGCTTTTGGCCTGTTTGGGGGTGTTATGCTTCTTGGCGGGTGGGTTGGCGTGTCTTGGGGCATTCCTGGGAAGGTCTAATACCGGGTAGAAGTGGTTGGGACAAAATCCAGGCCGATTTTTTTTTGGCTATTTCTGACATTTTGCTCAATGTAGCGTTTTCGGGGGCCTGTTTGGGGGGCTTCCTGGTGTTTGTGGGTGGGTTTCGGGGTCTGGGCCCACTGCTGGCTATATATACTTTACTTTGCAAGAGGTTTGAAGCAAATCCATGGTGGCAGAGGGGAGTTAGGGCCTAGCTGCAGAGCGCGCGCGGAGTGATTTGGGAAATTTGTGAAAAATTGACTAAGTCCCCATTTTTGTACTTTTGCTCTTTGGCTGTTTGGGGGTCTTCTACTCGTTTTCTCCTGGGTTGACGGCTCTGGGGCCATTGTTGGGAAGCTCTAATACCGGATAAAAGTGTTTTGGACCAAATCCCAGGCGGAAATTTTTTTGTGTTTTTGATGACTTGCTTGCCTTTGAGGTGCTCTTAGGGGGGGTTCCGTCTGTTTGTGGGTGAGTTCGTGGTCTGGGAGCACTGCCGGGACACTCTAATCTTGATTGCATTTGCTTTTCAGGAAATCCGTTGAGGCAACCCTGACTTATGGCCTAGCTACGCAGCGCGTTTGGACCGAAGGCCGAGAAATATTGCAAGTATGAGATTTTGCTTTTGGCCTGTTTGGGGGTGTTATGCTTCTTGGCGGGTGGGTTGGCGTGTCTTGGGGCATTCCTGGGAAGGTCTAATACCGGGTAGAAGTGGTTGGGACAAAATCCAGGCCGATTTTTTTTTGGCTATTTCTGACATTTTGCTCAATGTAGCATTTTCGGGGGCCTGTTTGGGGGGCTTCCTGGTGTTTGTGGGTGAGTTTCGTGGTCTGGGAGCACTGCTGGGACACTCTAATCTTGATTGCATTTGCTTTTCAGGAAATCCGTCGTGGCAACCCCGACTTATGGCCTAGCTACGCAGCGCGTTTGGACCGAAGGCCGAGAAATATTGCAAGTATGAGATTTTGCTTTTGGCCTGTTTGGGGGTGTTATGCTTCTTGGCGGGTGGGTTGGGTTGGCGGGTCTTTGCCTTGGGGCATTCCTGGGAAGGTCTAATACCGGGTAGAAGTGGTTGGGACAAAATCCTCGCGGAAAAGCCTTTTGGCACTTTTTGTAACTTAGGGTTCGTTAGGGTTAGCCCTAGCAGCAGGATTGCATGTGTTTCGGGGAGTTCTAGATTTTTGCAACTGAGTTCTGGGGTCTTAGAGCACTCGTGAGAATGTGTAATTTCAGTTGCAAGTCATTTGAAGAAAATCCATGGTGGGAAAGGGGGGATTAGGCATAGTTAAAGAAAGCCTTTGCCACTATTCTTAACTTAGGGTTCGTTAGGGTTAGCAGTATTTCTATTGCATGTATTTGAGTGGGGGGGATTTCGAGTCTTGGAGCGATGCTGGCTATGGCTAATTTTGCTTGGTTGCTTGCAAGTGGTTTGAATGCAATCCACGGTGGGTAAGGGGTAATTAGGAAGGGGGTACTTCGGCCTACTTTTACTTTCAAAGTAAGTTTTGTCACCAGTTTTCGGCTAGGCCTCGTTTTTTGAGATTTGATTGGGGGTCTTCTACATTTTTGCGACTGGCTTTAGTAAGGGTCTGGGTGGGAGCACTGCTAGGAAGATCTAATTTTGTTCTAAAACACAGTTTACAGTACACCTAGCTTGAGGGGAAAGATCCGCTACATTAATTTGCCCATACTTATTTATCCTTCAAAAGGTGACTCAGACAGAGTACGCACTTTCAAAAATATTGTACTGTCTACTAGGAAAATCAAATTGTGACTTTTTGCACTCCACAGCCTACATACCTTATATTTATTTATCAGTGGTGTTGTAATATTATATCACTTCCTGTTTTTCGTTGAATAATTACAGGCCGGGTTTCAGTCTCTGCAATGGGGAAAAAAGGATGGAGTCAGGCTTCACAGTAGCGAGCCACAATTCAGCATCAGGCAGGCAGAGGACAGGGTGTCTTCTGGTGACCAACATCGATGGACGAAGCGTCGGCTGCAATGGAGGAGTGCCGCTAATAAGAGGATTTTTTTTCTGCAGGCAACTTACTTACCACTTCCAACAGGACAACTACAACCACATAGATACAGTATCCCTTGCCTTTTTCTCTGACTGTGACTGCATTTCTTGGATCTCTCTCTGCTTCTAAATTGATCCCTTAACACATCACTTAGTCCACTCCACTATCACATCTGCACCACACATAGTCATTTGTAAGTGCTCCTACGCAATTCGCAAGTCGCAGCACGCCCCAGGCCGTAGAGGACTGGGATGGCCCCAATGATGAAGCATGTCACCAAGGGGCAACCCTGGTGAGTGAGGGGACACCTAGAAAAAAAGCAATTTCTCCTTTTCTATCTTCTATACCTTCCAGACCAACCCCATTGAGTGTTGTTGTGAATGGATTTATAGTGACCAGCAAGGCTCTCGGGTATCTGGCTACAGAGACCTTATGTTGAATATCGTTATCAATAATTCCACACAGGCCCTGTACTGTCGCATTCTTTCTTCCACAGTTGTCGAAAGTACTACTTACTTTTCACTGACATGCATGCAGTAGTGCATGCACTTTCAAAGATTGATGGATAGGTTTGTACCCAAAGATTTGTTTATGTTCACAATTGTTTGTCTATGCTGTGCTATTTTTTCTTGTCTCCCAAAACCTTTCCCAAAAACCCCCGTACCCATCCATTTTTCAAACCCTAACCCTCTTCCCCCGGGATGTGTGACTAAATTACAGCAATAAATCCACACACTTGCTGGGGAGGATAAGGTGATAGCAACAGGCTGGTGAAGAAATCCGAGGATATATTCTTACTCTGCTTGACAAAAAACCATGGCTAATGTCAAAGAACTTCAACCGAATTAGTAGTTATACTTTACCATTTGTTAGGCTACAATGTGGCACTGTTCTACTGTACATCTGTCACCTGCTATATTCTCAGTTGTACCGTTGAATTGCTCAGGAGGACAAACCAGATTTCATTTTCTTTTTTTTCATAGGCATGCAACTGCCACTGTGTCACACCACTAGTACCACCGCTATGAGGAAATTTTATCCGAACAAGATTGCCAACCTTATTCGCTGTTTCCCGTGGAGCCAGCCCTGGGTCTAGCCCTACTTTCAAACACAAATTACAGGTAAGATAAGCGTTTGGTGGTTTGGGGGTATAATGGAGTATTAGTAGGAGAGACGAGAGACTGAAGGTAGTACTACTAAAGTCCTAGGACTCTTGGATTCACTTCACTTAGTCTGTGAGAGGCACTTAGTGTTGAAAACATTTGGGCATTTACACTTAAAGGAAGAAAATGGAACTAAACTTTCAGGAAAACAAAGTCACTGTTAAACCCCCACCCACCAGGCAAGCAGTAAGAAACGGGTATGCTCAGATAAAGTTTGAAAAAGTATATTTATATCCCTAACAAAATAAAAAGACCCTCCCTAACCCCAACGATTGTCCTTCAAAAGTCCCCAAAAACCCAACTCCCAATTCCCACCCCCCAAAAGTCTCTAAAAAAGGGGCAAGGGACACTATGGGTGGATGCTGTCAACTTTTTGGGCCAGGGCATCATGCTCCTGGCGGAGCAAGGCGTGCTCTACGCGGACCCCTCCAACTCCTTTGAAAAGTGGTGGAGCTCCTGCTGGAGGCGGGACACCATCAGGGTACTGCGGCGCAGGCGTGCCTTCAATGCCTTGTAGGTGCAACGGCTGTGAGAGGAAGCTGTTGTCCTTGCTACTCGGCGGTGGCGTTTGGCTTTGGCAGCCCGGCTCAGTCTGGGTGGACCACTGTGCTGGGTGGCACTGGCAGCCCGTGGGGGAACGGAGGCCGATGCAGACGACGTAGTTGTTGTGGTCGACTGCACACTTTCTTCGTCCTCCAGGGCCACCAGCCGCCGATATTCAGCCACAGTGGCATCGATCCTCCGTTGCCGGGCCGCTCTAGCCAGCTCCTTCCTCCTTGTTCGTTTGGAAGGAGAACCTATATGAAGAAAGAAAGACATAGTCTGTAACCAATGCTCTTTAAGATTAACTCAATCATTCAGCAGAAATTTGTGTTGCACTACAACTAGCAACTTGCAAGCGCATTACATAACTATTGAGGCCAGTGTCTATCTAACCTCACACTTCTTCATCCTTGCTCTAACATTAGTGGGAGTTTAAGGAACAAATTCTACGAGCACTATGGACTTCTATTGGAGTCGACTATGAAAGTACACCAGTCTTATTCTTCTTCTTGTCGCTTGTTTAGGAAAATTGGTACGTTATCTTCTGCAAGCCGGCATAATGCCAGCGCAGTAAACTTGCACCCGAGAAAAAGAGACGCACGCCATGAGGAGTGACCTAGACTTGCGTTGCGTTACTGTACCCGTCCAGTACATGCAGGTGGTGAAGCTCTTACTTTTCTATTACGGGTGGCACTGAGAATACTCTGTTACAACTCAAGGGCTACTGCTTAATTAATTTAACTTTCACCCTACAGTGGAAATGAGTACTAGAAATGGAAAATTGAAGAAGATAAATAATCTGATTATCTATCACTTCACATGGGATGTTTTTGCTTATATATGGGATGACTTTAGGTGCTTTGCTTTTTATTGAGTGACCAGTGATACATCCACACATGAATGACTGAGTACTACTAAGCTTATTAAGAGAGGTAGGGAGTGGCCACCGTAATAACCGGATCTATGCTGTGCTTGCAATACAAACTACTGCTACTATTGATGGTAGTATTTGGACAAAATTAAAACTTCTTTTCCTTGCCTTTCCTACACTGGAACGGACGTGCGGGTGCAGTGTTACATGCTCTTCAAAGTTACACTTAGTTCATCCACTGACCGTCTACTCTCTCTAGATCATGGGTACTCACAAACTTTCTCTCAGGGGCTAAATTTACAGTGTAGTTTGTGGCCGAGGGCCGCACTGGTGGGGGCGGAGTCAGAGGGGGCGGGGCTAAAGCAAAACGATAACTTGTGACCATGAGGTTGCACACAGGTCCCTGCAGCAGATGCCCTCATCCACTGAGCCACCAGACCCAGCATTTACATACATCTCTCTCCCTCCTGCTCTCCCTCCTGCCCTCCCTCTCTCCCTCCTGCCCTCCCTCTCCCTCCCCCTCTGTCATCTCACTGTGTGTGTGTCTATCTGTGTCAGCCTTCAGCCCGGGTTGAGACCGCTTCCTCAACGCGCACACACAGACAACAACACCAAAGTACTTAACAGGTCTTTAAAAGACCATTAACATATTATTGAGGCTTTGTTTGTTGTAGCGCCCCTGCATCTCCACCCTGACAATCACTGCTTGCCCGGCCCCACAGAGCAGAGGCTTTGTTCTATTTCACCTCTTTGTGGCCTTGCATATCCACTCTGCTCTGTGGGGGCCGGGGGAGCAGTGATTGTCAGAGTGGAGATGCAGGGGCGCTAACAGGTGAAATACCAAAAAGCCTCTGCTCTGTGGGGGCCGGGGGAGCAGTGATTGTCTGCAAGGTCTGCGCACCGCCAAGGAAGGCTTGCCGGGCCACCACCGGCCCGCGTGCCGTACTATGAGTACCCCTGCTCTAGATACACATATGCTATCTAAGAGTCAGATAGTAGCATGATCCAGGTATATGGACACATACAGTTTCTGTGTCACCCACACAGGCTGTTGTCCTTCCACCCATCATTGCTTCATCATTCACCCAGCCATGCATCTCATATTCTTGCCTTCCCAGCTAGTCTTCAATCTCAATAAGTAAGGAATATATAAGAGCTTACCTCTGGCCGCCACCACCACCGTCTCAACTCTCACAGCCGCCGCCTCCTCCCCTGAAGAATCGCCCTCCGCCTCCGTGTCGAGCACCACCACCTCCACACTGGCCCCGCCACCAGATGTTCCACCTACAAAGTACATTTAAGAATGTTAGAATAAAGCACTCAGTAGTCTTTGGTCTAGGAATGAAGACATGTGAAAACAATGTAATTTGTGACTGTCTACTTTAAAGTTAAAAAAAATGTCCCTTTTTCCAGGGAAGGTTGTCTTGCTGCACTTTTTGGCACAACTGATGAAGGCTGTTTTTTCAACACGCACCATTTTTCTCCACACAGACAGAAGATGGACTTCTAACAACAAGATCAAGTTGAAACCAGGTGAGAGCTCGGCTCGACCACAAGAAATGTCTTCAATTAATCGTCAGGGCAGATTTAAGCCCCTTGCGGCTCTTTTGCGCCGTTCTTGCGTGACTTTTGTGACGCAGCAGCTAAACAAAAAAGGGCGCCATGGTGCGGCGTATAATATTATAACAACGTGACGCATTTGGGAGATGCATCCCGTTATAAAGCCCTGCACCATCAGGGGGCGTTCCGGCGCAAGGGAGGGCATTCCTGCGCTGGAACACATCCTAAAAGTGGCTGAGGGAAATCTACAAAATTTCAATCAGTCACCTTTAGGACAATGATGCGTCACACAAATCCTGCACCTGCTTGAAGCAGACGTACGGCTTGACCCAGCATTGGGGAGATAGGGTACCCCAGAGCATTGCTGGAGCTGCGCCATCGTTGCGATGCAACTCCAGCAGTAAAGCTTCGGTGACGTTTTGGGCCCATGGTGCGCCGCATTGCAAATACGGCGCACCATGTTTGGTGGTGGTAGCGGGCCGCACAATTAATGGCGCATCCCTGCTACTTTGCAGGGATGCGACGGTAATTGCAATTCTGCCCCTTAGGGGCATACTTACTTACGCGTTCTGGCGCATCTCCAGAGATGCGCCAGATCAAATGCGTCACGCAAAACTACCCTTGCGACACGGCAGATGCACCTCATTTACAATGCGGCGCGCCCTGGCGCAAGGGTAGGCACTTGCGTGACGCATCTCGTCACGTAAGAGCGGTGCATCGCTGGAGTTACGTCGCCAACGCAATGCAACTCCAGTAATGCTCAGGGCCACCCAATACTTAGCATGCTGTGTCAGTCCTTTCGCCTGCTTCGAGCAGACATAAGGAATTGAATTGACGTAGCAGCATCGCAGAAGTGCCTGCGTTAAATCTTGTAGATTTCACGTAGGCAATTTTGCGAGGCGCACAGCCGCCGGACCGCCCACCCTGCGTACTAGGAACGCACCCATTGTGGTGCAGGCCCATGGCTTTATAACGTGACGCATCTCCCTAGATGCGTCATGCTGTAAATGACTCGCAGGGATGCGGCATGTTTACGCCGCTGTTGCGTCACGCAAGGCAACGTAAACGTGGCGCAAGGGGCTTGTAAATATAATCCGCCCCCTAGTGTCTAGCATTACGCAGTTCTGTAAAGTACACTCATACATAATAGTTACTCAGGCCAATGAGACCACGAAATAGAAAACAAATAAGCATAGTAGCAACGCCACTGAGAAGGAGAGCAGTGCACCTGAAATGCACAGAAGATTTTGAAATATAATTTAACTACAATGTAATCGTCATCAGCGGCATTATTGGCTTGCTCCATGTAAAAAACAAATATTTGCAATACAACAACACAGAGCAGGAGAAAACATCATAGTAGTGAGTGATTAAATGGCTACTACTACTCTCCAAGCCGAGCTGGTCCAGCAGGTCGCGCTTGCGGTCCAGGAGGTCCGTCCAGCGATGGGTGACCTGGCTGTAGGTGCGCTGGACCCCGTAGAGGTGGGATATGGCCCAGCACACCTTCTCCCACCGCTTCCGGCGCTCCCGCATGTTGTAACCGCCGGCCGCGATCCTGCCGCCTCCCGCGATGGTCCTGGGCAGGCGGCGCTGGACGAAGTAGACCAGCGCGCCCACTTCCTCAGGGCTGAATATCTCCCGTTGCGTCACCTGCTCCCCCCTCAATCTCCCGCATGCTGTCCTGGCACTGGGTCCAGCACTACTCCCCGCCGCCGCTGCGGCCCTCAAGTGCCTGGGCAGCTTCACGGCGCCTGGCTTGACCATGGTCTGGGCAGGTAAGGTAGGAAGAAGTAGAAAATTAAGAAAGAATAGGATAGGGAAGAAGAAAAGAAAAGAGTTTAAAAAAGTAGTTTAAAAGTAAAGAAAAATAGCAGAAAAGACAAAAATATACAGCTAGGAAAAGAGAGGGATAGATAAGAAGCAAAATCGTAAAAAAAAAACTGAAAACAAGCAAAGGATGGCAAAGATACCAAGAGGATTAAACACCATGCCCAGACACAGGAAATGAATGAAAAACAAGATGGCCGGCGCCCGTTCACGAGCGCGAAAGTAAGTTCGCGCGAGATTTTCCTCGCGATCTCGTGCGAAACTCTAGATTTCCCACGCGATCTTGTGCGAACCTCTACTCGCAATGCGCTTACTGCGCGAGATTATACATAGCGGGCGGAAACGGAAATACGTCACGCAAACAAAATGGCCGCGCCCGTACTCGACCTTGGGGTAAATTCGCGTGTTGCGCTGCAAGCGGCTCGCGAATACTGCAAAAAAACTCGCGAAACAACAAGCCGCAAAAAAAATAAAATGCTCATTCGCACGAATTGGCGGCTTCCGTGGTCGGTTTCGCACGACGCCGCGCCCCGCGAATAGCGCGAAAAAACCGAAAAACGATTTTAGCAAAAGCAAAAGCAATGAGCAGGTGCAAAAGGTCAATCTCATGATTTGTAACGATTCTCTGTAGTGCTTCCTGAGGGGGCCCTCCAGAATTCGGTTGCCTGCTTGCAACTATTGTGTGACCCTGCTCTGACCTTAACTGTATGCCACAAAGGTCCTGATTTACAGCTAAAGGAGCAGACAAGCAGGTGCCAGGCTGGAACTTCAAATTCTTTCAGTGACACATTAATTAGCCCCTAATTCATTATTGTCAGTTGGGGCAGGGCAGGTGTTGTTAATAAACTAACCCCAAATTAATTCATGTCAGTTCAAGCAGGGCAGGTGGGCTTGCTTTTCCCCCCCATCTTCTACAGTGATGATGAACCAGAGGGTGGCATTGATGTAACAGAGGGTGGCATGGGTCAAAGAGAGGGTGCCAGTGGTGAAACAGAGGGTGCTGGGAGGCTGTGATGATGAACCAGACGTAGAAACAACATAGTCGCGACCGTTGCGAGCCGACAAGTAAGTTCGCAATTGCGAACTAGTACCAAATCCTCGCGAACTGGCAGAAACACTTGCGAACACCAAAAAAAAAAAATCCGCAAATTCGCGAGAATTCGCGGATTTTGCGGATTGCGAATTCGCAAATCCGCAAAATTCGCGAACGCGAGATTCGCAAAATTCGCCCATGCTTACAGTGGAGGTCATTCAGGTGACCGGTAATGTGATCTTGGTTAGGGATGTCTAAAATGAGTCTGGCTGATGCGTTTTGGATGCGTTGCAGTTTTTTCTGTAATTTGGTTGTGATTCCGGCGTAGAGGGTGTTTCCATAGTTCAGTCGGCTGGTGACCAGTGCGTGGGTGACAGTCTTTCTAGTCTCGGAGGGGATCCAACGGAAGATTTTTTTGAGCATGCGAAGAACGTTGAAGCAAGAGGATGAGCCTGCGTTGACTTGTCTGGTCATCGAGAGTGAGGAGTCTAGGATGAAACCTAGGTTACGTGCATGGTCTGTGGGTATAGGTGCTGTGCCCAGTGCCGATGGCCACCATGAGTCGTCCCAGGCAGATGGAGATGATCCTAGGATGAGGACTTCCATTTTGTCTGAGTTAAGTTTTAGACGGCTTTTTTTCATCCATTCGGCTACTTCTTTCATGCCTTCGTGAAGGTTGGTTTTGGCGGTGTTAGGGTCTTTGGTAAGGGAAAGGATCAGCTGGGTGTCGTCAGCGTAAGAGATAATGTTAAGGTTGTGTTGTCGTGCGATGGATGCGAGTGGACTCATGTAGACGTTGAAGAGGGTGGGACTGAGAGATGAACCTTGTGGTACTCCGCAGATGACTTCGGTGGCCTCTGATTTGAATGGGGGGAGGCGGACTCTCTGGGTTCTCCCGGCGGGGACCGAGATGATCCAGTCCAAGGCTTTTCCTTGTATGCCGGAGTTACTGAGGCGTTGTATGAGGGTGCTATGACAGACTGTGTCGAAGGCGGCGGAGAGGTCTAGTAGGATGAGGGCAACTGTTTCTCCATTGTCCAGTAGTGTTCGGATGTCGTCTGTCGCTGCAATGAGGACGGTTTCGGTGCTGTGTTTGGCTCGAAAGCCAGATTGAGAGGAGTCGAGGGAATTGTTGGATTCAAGGAAGGCGGCGAGCTGGTTATTTACGGCTTTCTTGATGACTTTGCCAGGGAATGGGAGGAGGGAGATGGGGAGGTAGTTCTTAAGTTCAGAGGGGTCTGCTGTAGGTATCTTCAGGAGGGCGCTGAGTTTGGCGTGTTTCCAGCTTTCTGGGAAGGTAGCGGAGTTGAAGGAGCAGTTGATGATGTCACGGAGATGGGGTGCGATGATGGAGACTGCTTTGTTGTAGATGTGGTGGGGACAGGGGTCGGCTGGTGATCCAGAATGGATGGAGTTCATTAGGCGGATGGTGTCTTCAGTGGAGATTGGGTTCCAGGCGCTAAGGTTGTTGAAGGGCGATTTAGGTTCGGAGGTGGGTGGAGTGGACTGTTCTTTGGAAGTGTTCTCAAAGCTGTTATGTATGTCGGCTATTTTGTTGTAGAAGAAGGAGGATAACGAATCGTAGAGGTCTTGGGAGGGAGTGATGTCGTTTGAGGTTGTAGTGGGGTTGGTCAATTCTTTGACGATGTTGAATAGTTCCTTGCTGTTATGGGCGTTGTTGTCGAGTCCATCCTTGAATGCTGATTTCTTGGTGGTTCGGATCAATTGGTGGTGTTTGCGGGTGGCAGCCTTGAAGGTGGTCAGGTTGTCAGTGGTTGGGTTTTTTCTCCATGTTTTTTCGAGAGTATGGCATGGTTTCTTGGATTTTTTAAGGTCATCGTTGAACCAGGGGGCCTTTTTGTTACCTTGTTTGATCAGTTTGTTTTTCAAGGGTGCTAGTTCGTCGATGCTGTGAGTGATCCATTGTTTGAGTTTGGAGGCAGCCTCGTTTGGGTCCGATGAGAGGGCAGGAGGGTTTTGGTTGAGCGAAGTGAGGAGTTGGTCAGTGGTGATTTTGTTCCAGTTTCTACGAGGAATAGGTTGTGGGGGGTTGTGGATCGTGGTATCTGAAGTGAACGCAGCTGTGGTCCGTCCAATGGAGAGTTGTGGTGTGATCGAAGGAGATGTGCTTGCTGGAGGTGAAGATAGGGTCGAGCGTGTGTCCGGCAAGGTGGGTGGGGGTGTCAACATGTTGTGGGAGTCTGAGATTGGCCAGGTTGTCCAGAAGGGTGGTGGTGTTGCTGTTGTTTATCTTTTCCAGGTGAAAGTTGAGGTCTCCCAGTAGAATGTAGTTCTCGGAGGCAAAGGGCATGTGGGTTGATGAAGTTGGTGATGTCTTCGCTGAAGTGATTACGGGTTCCTGGTGGCCTGTAGATGAGGGTGCCTCTAAGTGTGGTCCTGGGGTCGGTGTGGATCTGGAAGTGGAGGTGTTCGGCGGTTGCAAGGTTATCGTCGGAGCTGGTCGTGATTCTGATGGTGTTCTTATGGACGATTGCGATGCCTCCTCCAGTTTGGTTGGTGCGGTCTTTTCGGATGATCTTGAAAGCGTCCGGGATGGCTATGGCGATGTTGGGTGCTGATGATGCGTTCATCCAGGTTTCTGTGAGGAAGGCGATGTCCGGTGAAGCAGTGTCGAGTAGGTCCCAGAGTTCAGTGGCGTGTCTGTGGACCGAGCGGGTGTTCAGCAAGATACATTTCAGGTGGTTAGAGTCGGAGCTGTGTTTGGGGTTAGAGGGTTTGGTGAGGGACCTGATGCAGGCGAACTTGCAGGAGTGGCAGGCGAAGGGTCCGTGGGTGTGTCCTGGTGCGGCAAAGCAACATTGTGGGGTGCGTCCAGGGTTGAGGGCTAGGAGGGTGGAGGCGGCATACGTTATGCGGGAGGAGAGCGGTTTGCGGGGGCCAGGGGGTCTGGCGCTGGGCGCGGTCCAGGCGCGGATGGGCGTAGATGGGCTTACCTTTGGTGCACCTTCGGCGCGCATGGGGCGCGACCGCTGCGCGTGAATGCTGCACGCAAATGCATCTGTCATAAGTGGAGAGTGAAGGGGGAGGGGCAAGGGAGGCTCAGCTGAGAGGTAGGGTGGGCTCTAGAGGACGGGCTTCCAGGCAAAATGGCAGCAGAAACGAAAGTACACACAGGCACAAAGATAAATGCAATAATGAGACAATGTGTGCAAAAGCGCTACAATGAACTATTTCCTGATCAAGTGAAGCAAAATCACATAAATAGCGTTACAACAGCGTCAGATTAAATTATAGTGCAAAAGTCGGCAAAACGCGCAGAAAATCCGTTTTAATGTAAGCAAAGCTAATCGCGTTACAGCAGATTTGAGAGACAGCAGGTCTGGGTAAGGAGCACAGCACAACGATAGAGAGGCTGTTTTAGTGAACCATTCTATGCTAACTCTGATTTCCATTTCCAATACAATTGGTAATATGTCTTTGAGTTATTTTTCTGAACTATTCTGCTAATAAATGTAAACTGTTTGAATGTAACTTTCTTTTTCTTTAGGTGAATTAAATGTTTTAATGGTGTTCAAATTAAAGGTAAATAAAATAGGATCATGCTAGGGGATAAAATCGTTAAATAAAAATTTAAAAATGGAGAATTAAGCTGGTCTTGTTGTCCATTACTAAACTTTTACTAGCTGATCCATTGACCAAATAGTGGGGTGTCTTAATGTTTTATTAAGAGTTAAACCATGGTAAGAACTAATAAACTGCAGATATATAAAGATTGTATAAAATTTAGATTAAATAGATGAAGTAGGACACTCTGCTAATCCAGCGGCTCTTCCTCTGGTTTTCACTGATCTTGGGAGCAGGGTGATTTGTGTGAATGAATGACTCGCGGTGTCATGGGTCCCACCGACAAGTAAAGTGTGATAACTCCTAGGATATATAGTGATGGTTTGGAGGTTTGGTTTGGAGCAGTGCTGGATCATGTGTCTGCTCCAGGAAGAAGCAAGCATGGCTGTGGCTCGAAGTGTGGAAGGCATGATGTAAGATGCCTCCATTCCTGAAGAATGCATATTGGGCAGCTCGTACCTGTGCTTGCTCCTGCTTACAAGGACAGCATTTATTGGTTGGGACCAGTGGTTCTGTAGAGCACTTGGATCTAGATTAAATGATAAATATGTTCCTAACTCAAGCAGACTCGAAGAGTATAGCTGGACTGCCGCTGGACCTTTTCCCAGCTCTTGGCTTTCTCTAAGAATGTCTACACTCGAGGAAGATGCAGTGCTCGCTGTGCTCTTGTCCCAGGGCTGCCATCTGTCCAGCTAGCTGTGCTCAGCCGCAATCTGACCACCTTGTAGTATGTTTGCAGTTTGGGTAATGCCCAAAGCCTTCCAGTTCCTCTCCTCCTGGTCCATCAACCAGATCCTACTGGTCACCCAAGCAGATCTCATGCTTCTGACTGCAGAAACTGAAAAGATATCTGTACTAGTGAGCGTGGCATGTCGAGAGCTGCTGGAGCTGCAAGCTGTCCGGGAACCAGGGACGAGCCTAGAGGTTGCACAGCTTTGCTTGCAAATTCACAAAGCAGCTACCAGCCTTCAGAGGTCTCATCTGAGGTGCTGCAGCTGTTTCCTGATGGCTGCCTGAGGATGGCAGCAGACCTCTTTCTACAGAAGATACCAACAGGAAAGCACTGGAGGCTGCGACTTCAGTCAGATGTTCCATGTGAGCCGAGTGAGTTCGGCACCGCCACTGTACCGATTGTAGTTTGGCAAGTTTTTCAGGGCATCCAATCACTCCCACAGGAGTCTCAAATTGCTGCACTGACGCAAGTCCTACAGGTGTTCATGGAAGCCTGGACGGACCTTATCCTGCACCATGAAATAAAATTCAGCCTTCAGGGAGCCCTGCAGCTGAAGCAGGACTTTGATATGGTACAGCATGTGATCAAGTCTCAGGATGTTCGACACGCAATCTTGTCCCAGAGGTTGTTCCTGCATGTTGATAATGCCATCATATGCCTGCTGCAGCTGCCAACTAGCAAGACTTACTTACATGCCCTCCGAAGCCTGGCAACCTTTCGGAAACTGTTGTTCCTGCAGTCACCATGAAGAGTTCAACAGTGCCACCTTGAACAGCCTTGAAAGCTTGGACATCCCGTCTGCGAGGAACGGAGAAGTACCTGAAGTCCAGTCTTCTGCCACTATGGATCTTCTAAGCAAAATGCGTAGCAGCAGCACCCCTGAGTCCTAGCTGATGTTGAACCAGCATAGTGCCAACATCGGCCCATACCCCAGCCCTCTCACAACAATAAACTGAATAACAGACACAACACAATTGATTGGTGGAGAAAGTTGTTGCAGGTTTATTTGCATAACAATATGCCAACATGTTGGGTTATCTTATGGGTGATCCAGGGGCAGGCAGCCCCTCGTCACCTGCCCACCTGATGAGCCATAAACCCCAGTGGAATTAACCACGGGGTGTTGTCAATTTGGGGGAAGGGTTAGCCCCTCACACCGGCGGACCTCCAGTCCACCCATTACTTATGTCCCTCCCTACTATGGTGGGCGGAGAGTTGCAGGCAACCCCCGGTTGCTCAGGTCCACAACCGCCCGTGGGACTTACAGGGCGCCGTCGCTCCCCCAGGATCCCACGCGAGGACCTCCATGGGGGATAATTGGCTTTAGCACCCTTACTGTGCCCCTGTAAAGGGTACCCTTCTGTACCTTCCAGCCTTTGGATCGCCCTGTAACTCCACCATGGCTCTGGGTGTGGCCCCTGCCACCCCAGGGCCCCCCACCTTGTACTGACCTTTTACTTACAACCTGCTGCTACTAATGCCTCGCCTAAGTCTAGCAGAAATAAGTCCATCCCCACTTTGGATAGGTGTATCCCATCGTCTTTAAAGCACCCTGTTCATTTTGCATGCAGCAACCCATGCCTGACAAAACCCAAGCCTCTTTGCTCCATGAATTTGCACATCGCGCTGTTCACCTGCCTGTGTGAGGTCTCCATGGCCTCCCCTGACCGTGCGCCCTGCCAAAACAGCCTAGGCGTAATTTCAGACCACCATATTTCACAAGACCCCAGCATGGTACTCAAATCGCACAAAGTGCCCCTCATCACATGAAGCAGGTCCCTCCACCCTAGGGGAACCAAGTCATCACCTCCTGGGTGTATTACCAATACGTCGGGTGGCGAATTCCCCCCGCCCAGTCTCTGAAGAATTTTTTGCTTCAAGATATTCCAACGCATGCCGGGTGTCCCCAGCCAAATTATCCTTGTTGCCGTGAACCTGTGTTTCCATGTTCTGCTATCAGCCCACTGAGATACCCGTAGGATTCCGGACTGTCCCGTCACCCAGACCGTTTTACCTGGTAAATAAAGATGCAGAAGTTTGACACACTGTTTGTTATAACCATAAAAATTCAATTCTTCAAACACAATGATATCACAATTACACCGACTTGTAAGTCGCACAAAATTAGAACATTAAGCTCTAGACATTGTTCAATCACGACTCTTATGAACGTATATATCTCCTGTAACAATTTGACACCCAATGCCCCAACTTGTTTAATGTGTTTCCACTGGTAAGCCCGCCTGGAAGGCCTTGGTAGCTGCCCCTTTTCTAAATGAGTGGCTGCAAAAACGCTTGCCCTGGACCTTATTGCCTGAGAGTTCTAGACCCACCTCCATTATGCGATGTACTTGAAATTTGGTCAGAGGGGTACCATCTGCGTGCATCAGGTGGTAACCCTCGCTAGCAGGGCGCAGCGTCAGGTATCTCGCAACTAGGCGCACTGGACAATACTTGGCGATTTCCATTCTGTTTAACACTATCACTTTCCCTGCCCCGTCTTGGTCCGTTTTTGATCTCTGCAGCCTTAAAGTCAGGACCTCGTCTGTCAATACTGCATCCTGTCTGGACAAGGCTACACCTGATGTATCCTGCTTAGATTTTGCCACCAGCTCCCCCATTCTAAAAGCTCCGAAGAAAGCCAACCCAAAAGTTGTAGAAAAAAGAGCTGCTTCATAAATTGAGTGAGTGGCCCTGTCCACCGAATCTAGCATCCCTTGTAAAGTTACAAAGTCAATGGCTGACCTGGTGTCGCGTGATCGCGGCTCGCTCCTGGCCCAGCCCTTCAATGCTGACCTTATAAAGAAGGACTTGGTAGGATCTAACTGCCCCCTCAACCTAGCGTGGTGGCTGATTGCTGACAAGTGTCCTGCTATCCACGGTTGTGACTTCCCCTGATCGTTGGCCCACATTATGAAGTCCTGAGTCCTGTTCACCAGGGAAGGTCTCTCTTGTTCCCAAACACCAGATACAGCGCAGAACTTCTCCAAGCCCGCCCGGTACCGCTTGATCGTCCGAGGTGCCAAGGCCAGCTCACCTAGCCCCATCAAACGCCTTTCAGATTCAGTAGGAACCACAGATGTGCTGGGAAAGGGGTCATCACCTCCCTTGCTCGTGGCCACGCCTCCCGAACCCTGCAACACTGAAAGCGAGAAACAGCGTCAGCTGCTATGTTTTTCACCCCCTGTATATGTCGCGCTCTGCACTCGGCGTTGTTCACCAAGCACAGCCTCACCAGTTCCCTGAGTAAGCACAAGACTAGAGGGCAGGACGCTGAATGTGAATTGATGGCTAGCACCACCGTCAAATTGTCTGACCGGAACAAGACCCTACGTGCTGCCAACGCCACGGGCCTAAGGTGGAACGCCACTACTATCGGGATGAGTTCTAGGACAGTAATGTTCTCTTCCTGACGCATCCTTGAACAGAGTGAGTTCTGGAGACCCCGCCCAAGGCGCCCTCCAGACCACTGAACCATTGAAGTCCTCCAAGAAGCTTGACCACATTCTTAAGTCCTCCTTCATCCCTCTGCTGAGTCTGACTAAGTGGAACTTTCTGTAGACTTTTGCTGTAGCCCTGGCAATTCTGCGAGCAAAGACCCTCCCTGCCGGTATACTTCTGGCGGCGAAGTTAAGTTTGCCCAGCAAGCCTTGAAAGAAACCTAGTGTCACCTTCTCCTGACACAGAGCTGCCTGGATGTGCTGGACAAGGTCCAGGACCTTGTTCCCTGGCAACCTGGATTTACCTGCCACTGTGCCAATTTCAATTCCTAGAAAAGTCAACACTTGCGCCGGACCCACAGTCTTGCCAGGTGCCAGGGGGACCCCTAAGTTCACAGCCAGTATTTCAAACATCCTGTAGGGCCTCACAACACTCCTGTGACCCATCCCTCCCAATGAAAAGGATATCGTCCAGGTAGTGAGAAACCCCTCTGATCCCATAGCTTGCCTGAAGAGCCCACTAAAGGAAACTGCTGAAAGCATCAAAGTACGCGCAAGACACAGCACAACCCATGGGCATGCACCAGTCGTAAAAGTACTGGCCCCCTAGCTTGAAACCTAGCAGGTGTTTGCTGCTCAGATGCACTGGTAGTAACCGAAAAGCAGACTCAATGTCTGCCTTGGCCAACCATGCCCCCCTGCCTGCCCTCCTGACTAAAGCCAAAGCCACGTCCAAAGTACAATACGTGACCGAGCAAGCGCCTTCCTCCAAACCATGGTTGACAGAGGCCTCATCGGGATGAGAGAGGTTGTGAATTAAGAGGAAATCCCCAGGCTTGTTTTTGGGGACAACTCCCAGAGGAAACACCACAAAATTGTCCAAAGGTGGCCTCGAAAAACAGGCATGCCACTCTCCCCAGTAACCTCTCCTCCTTCATTTTGGTCCTTACCACATCCGGTTGATCTTTGACTGACCTAAAATTGTCTGCCTCCCTGGGCCCTTCGGGTCCTACATAAGGTATTCGGAAACCCTCACTAAACCCCTTTAACAGCAACTGACTGTCAAGCGTGAGCGGGTATTTTCTCAAGAGAGGCAACAAGTTAGACATGACCACTGGCGAAAGGCCCTTCACTGCACCCTCACTGACTTAAAGCTTACCTGTGGAGGGGACCAAAGAGGGGGGGTCGGGTGCTGTGTGATGACCGCTGACTATCTGAACCTGGAAGGGGTGGTGGTGAGAGAGGGGGGGACCCCAGATGCCCTTATGATTTCCTGCCTCCTGTTTACTTTTGGGAGTGCCCCCTTGCTGGGAGTGGCAAGAAGCTGCTGGGTGGGGGCCTCCACATCTGTTGCAAGCGTGTGCAAATTTGCGTTTCTTGCCCCAAGAGCAGCCCGGCGGCAACCTCCTGAACCCCCCTCTGTTGCTCCCTCTCCCCCCCCCAAAGGGCTGCTTGTCCAGCCGCGTCTCATTGCAAAAGGCACCACTGCCGCCATCCTTGTTCCCCTGACTCTGTGCCACTGCACTTTGCACCAAGTGAGAGCCCATGTGATCCAGCCATAACTGCAGTTTCTTCTGGTCCCACCTCATTTCTGCACACAAAGACATTCTCTTCCTAAACTCCCGGTCATAACTCAACCAACCCAGTCTGCCCCATTTCATGGCCTCTTTGCGAATGAGAGTACCGTATTGGACGAGCGCCTGTGCCTGCTTGGGATGCTTCTCTGAAATGACCGCTGATTGAATGGCAAAAGCGTCAAGTCAGTTATCAATAGTTTTTTCTGGCCACTGCTGATACTTCATTTTCTTGTCTTCCTCTTTCGCCCCCGCCTTCCTGACATCCACCCCATCCTGCTCCAGTAAGAGTAGTGAAAAAATGTCTATCAGCTCTTGCCTCCATATAATCTCCTTGGCAGCTAAAGGTACTTGCCAGGCCAAGTTACAGTGACCAGATAACAGGGGACTGCACCGGCGCTGGGGGGACTAACTGAGCAGAAGGGTAAGCTACGCTGGGTGAGCCGCTCGTGGCCAGGGGAAGGTGCGCGGCCCCACTGTTGGGCGCATGGGAGGCAGGCGTATCGGAGGACGTTACAGGGCTGGCTAACATTGTGGCAGCGGAGTCTAAAGCTTCACGACTGCCGCTCACTGTGGGAGGAGCCACAGGCGCCACAGGGGGGAGGGACTCGATGGCCCCCTCCGTGGGCCTACTCTGCAGAGGTGTGGCCATACCCCCCAAAGAAACACTCAGGCTATGGGGGTAGGGAACCCCCAGCAAAGACTGCGGCACTTCACCTGGTTCACCCACACTGATGCCGCCGCCCTAGCCCTCCCTCTCCAACAGCTGGGACACTGACCGGCGGGGCCGGTGAAGGGGTAACCCGTACCCTGCTCAGCTCTACCATGAAGTCCATCAGAGTGTCCGAGAGCTTACCCAGATCCTCACGAGTAGCCTACCCCGCCGTGGTGAGGATATTGTCTTGGGGAGCCACAGGTGCCAAGGGCTGAGGGGTGACTGGCAGGGGCACCGCCTTCTTCTGGACGTGCACTGCCCTAGCTTTGGCTGGCAGAGGGTCTGGCGGGAATTCCTTGGACGTGGGCTTAAGGGCCCGCTTCGAAGCCCTTTATAAACCTGCCTCTTGGTTAAGGTCAAGGTCGGTGGGGGTCACAGATGATGCCAGAGTCCACTGATTCAACATCCTTCAAGATCCCTGTGGCCCAATACAGACCCTTTCCTTTGGCCATACGAATAAATTTCGCCCCCTGCGCCTCCTGCATTGCATCCGGCAATGAATCGTCCACCTGCGACTTCTGCGTAAAAAGAGATGGGGAGCCCTGGCTCTCCATTACGATCGTCGATGTTGCGTCCCTCAATCTACGGGGATAAAGTCAGAGTCAGACATAACCTTAACACTCCACTAGTTAGGCCAGCCTAACTGCCGTCACTTCTGAGTCCGCGTACCCCAGTTCCAGGACTTACTTACTCGTGGATAAGAGGCTAAGCGTATGCGAGATCCGGGCCTGAAAAGAGTCGCCTGCGCAACACTTCTGTATGAGATTAAATTAAGGTTAGCAGGGCTCCTCGCATCCCTAAAAACAAGTCGCTTGTAGAGCCCCTCATGGCACCTTCCCCTCCAGCGACCGCCCTGCCCCCTTACACGCAGCATGTCCGGCCATACCTGCTCCTGATAAACTTTAAAAGACCTCTGTGTCGTCATATTTCTGGCCACAGACAATCTAGAATGAGAAAAACACGTTAGCCTCAATCCACACCTGGTTGCCGGCAAATCTGGCACACCGACCCCAGTGTGCCACCCATAATTTTACCCACAATCTCTATCGTGGCTTTCCGAAGGGGGGCCCTGGCGTCCTCTTCCGAAAGGTCTCCTGCATGAACATAGAAAAAGACGTCAATTGCCCTAACCCCGCAACCCCAGGAATCACAGTGGAGCACCACGCTAGACCCCGGCCTATGAGCCCAGAAGGATTGGGGGACTGGGAGGGGGCAACGCAAACTCAAATCGCTCCCCAAATTAATGTTAAACATACACATTAGAACAGGCACATAGAGCCACTGTGGCCAAGCTGAATGGGGGGGGGTGACAATGCGAGATATTGGCCAGAGACACATGGTGCTGGGATAACCTGGTTTTGCACCCATAGTGCACCTGGTAATTAAAGAGCCTGCAGCGCTGCGCCTGCCTGTGCACTGCAGGACACTATCCCCCGCCTCCCGCATGCACTGTTGCCTGTGAGCCGCCCAGCGCCTGACCCGCCTGATCAAGTCTGCCCCCTCCGCACACATGCTGGCTCTGCCCAAAAGTGAAAGGGGCATCACCTCCCTTGAGCCACATTGCCACACACGAAAGCTGCGTAGTGCTGACATCGGTGCTAACGACAGAAACTGTATTTAAAATGTACTGTCCTGGTGGATTTACATGAGCACCAGTCCCCTTACACAAGAACACATTTAATTTTATAGGCAATGAGAGATTAAGGAATTTATATCTACTGTGAGGAAGATAAACGAAGGATGGGGGGAACGCGAGGCCGCGCGGTAAAAGGCAAGCGCACACCACGCGCGGGAAGCGGCATCGCGGACAGGCCTCACTTGACTCCCCGCCTCCCGGTAGATCGAAGCCCCGCCCGGATACACCCCCCCGCAGGCTGAGAGAGCTACCATAACTGCCAAACACCCCGCCCAGCGGGACCGATAGGCAGCATGCTAGGCCGCCAGAGAAGCAGCCGAGAAAGAAAAGGAAACTAAACAATCCTGGACCAAATACCCCAGGTCCCCAGTGCGTGGAGGCAGCATGCCGCCCACCCACCCCCACCTCCTGCAGTGCCGCAAGCCGAAGGCCGCAATCCCCCCGGCCATTCCGCCAACTCCTCCAAGCTCCCTCCCTTGCACATCGCCCCAACCCGGGACCCACGGGCGCGGTGCCCACGTAACACGGACCCACACCCTACCCCACATCCTGTGGGAAGCAAGGCTTCCACCTTTCCCCCCTCCCTGAAGGCCGAGCCCGCCCCTGTTGCCCCCAGCGCACACCCCAGAGACCCCAGGAGACCAAGAACCCTCCAGGGCCCAAGCGGCAGTACAAAACCCCTCAAGGCCCAGACACACGCAACCCCCCAGCCCGGAAACTGGACTCCCAGTCCCCGGAGCCCGCTCCACACACAAAGGCAAAACCGGAACGAAGGCGGGAGCATGGACAACCCACACTACTCTACGCAGCAAGACAAACACCCCGGGGTCTGCACACCTGCCCAGAACCTGGGCCCGGAGGCGCAACCGTTTCCCCCCGAAGCTTGCCCCACCGACCAGAACCGAACGGGAAACAGCACAAAAACCCTGATAGAAGAGGGAAAAAACCCCGGCGGCCAAGAAGGGGGGAGCAACAGGAGGGTAATGGACTCCCCTTAAAACAACACAAAAAACAGCGATCGGGCAGCTCGTCTCGGCGGGAGGAGGGGGTCTATCCTCGTCAATGACCAGGACCAAAGAGGGTGCAAGGTGGGCACTGACAGTACAAATTCCTCTCCACCCCCACTCCCCTCCACCCACACCAGAAGTGACATCACCCGGGGACCCTCCCAGGTGCCGCGACTAGACCGCTACTGGTTTTTGTGCCATCGTGTGGCACTAAGGGGGCCGCCCTCTTAGAGGGCCCCCTTCGGTGGCCTGGGCAGCCTGGCAGGAGTGGATCTCTCTGTGCCTACACCATGGTCGATGCTGGAGAAGGCCCAGTCTTTCATGTGTCAATAGGACACAAGAGCCTTGACCTGCCCACTCTCGGCTAATCATTCAAATCAGGAGAACAAAATTGTGCAGAACTTTACTCTTGGTGTCTAGTTTGACAAATCATGCATTATGCACAAAGCTCCTTTCCCATCCTAAAACTTCACTTCCCAGTGACTGAAGACTCTCTATTTCCTCATGCTACTTTGATAAAATATTTGAACTCTGTTTTCCTAAATTAATCACAAATCTTTTGTTGAAATTGAATAGGAAACAAAAAAAAAATACGAGTAATTTAGCTGCTCCTAATTAAAGCCTTCGTGAAGTTATCATAGGCACTACCTGGCTGTATTTATTATACACAATGTTTCCAACTCCCTCCAATGTATGGGTATTCAAATACTCTGAACATTTAGTGCGAAATATGTATACTGTAAGTTTCCAAACTGGGTCTGAAAATGTGACACATTACTTCCTTTTCTGAGGCACAGTGGGTATAGCTATCAAATGGCGTTTCCTGGTGCAGAAAATACTTAATGAGAGTATAATATGCAAATGCAAATTGCCATCCTACCTACTTAATGAAATCAGTATTTTGTAATTGCAATTATCATTTTCTTTTTTATTAATGCTTACTACCCCTGATGTGGCGTTAAAGTTCTTTATGCCGGGCTGCACACTGCTCCGGAGAGCAAGGTTAATGATTAATCCAGTCTGATTGGTTCCTGATAGTTATTTGGATTAGTCTGGTGTGCTCAAACAAGCCATTCCATGCAGTCTGTTGGGATGGAAACAATCTCCACATGGTGATGAACGTGCACCCCTGCCTTGAGTGCCAACTGTACTGAAGTCTGGGTCCCGAATGTTGATTTTTGTTTTCATAGGCAAACACAGATCATGTGTTTTCGACTTGACATAGGCTTGTCTCTCAGATTGCGGTCTCGTTGGAACAAAGGGGCACCAAAAGCGCTACCCTCATAGTGGTGAGAGATGACTGCCTTCACGTGGCATTAAGCAGCACAAGCACGGTGGAGGCAGCATACTGTGGAGTGATCAGAAGGAGTTAACAGGTGTTAACCTGTGTTACTGGAGTGAGGCATACATGCTCACTCAGTTAAAGTTCTGCTGCTGTGTGCTTAGCTCCCCCTTGGCTTACATAGGTTTGGTGTGTAGTGCTGCACAGCATGTGTAGTGTATCTGCGCTGAATTATATGTGTTTCTGGAAAGAGTACAGTACAGGGAAAATGCAGTACTGTGCAGTGTGTGCATGCTGATATGAGTAGTACAATGCAGGAAAGATATAGTGCTGAGCAGTGTGTGTATGCTGGCATACTTGCACTGCACTGGGTGCATATGTGCCTGTGAATTATGCAGTACATGGGTACCCTAGGTTTCATTCTGGGAGACCCAGGCATGCATGGTAAAATATGAGGAGAGGAGGTAGAGGAATTAACCAGATTAGTGTATTGCTGCATTCCTGTAAGCTGTGTGGGACACACACTGGAGAGGGGGAGCCAGCCTTCCTCCATACACTTCAAAGGGTGCTCTATGATTTAGTTAGAAGTCACAAGGAAGGGGCCTGAGTACATCTCAGGAAGGGGATGAGGCTGATATGAGAATCATAAAGAGTAAGGCTGGGGCCCTAGGCTAACCTTTTGATACACATATCGCTATGGCTGTCATCCAAGCAAGACCCCTATTCACTACCATGGCTCATGTTGTGTGTCAATCTGCATTTGAGTCACTACTGCTGTGACAGACTGCTTTCAAGAGAGCAGAGGAGTGTGCACTTGAAAAGAAGAAAACCCCCAACATAAACTTTTAAGTCCAAGACCATAATCACTTTTGGTGTCTAGAAATGGACCAGAAGAAGGGGAGTTTGAGATCTCAAAATTGTGATCTGCAAATCTTCCGGATAATCTATGTAAGGAAGTGTAGGAGGCGAAGCTCTGCAAGACTTTTACCTGTGACCAAGACTTGGGGCCAAGGCCTGCTAGCCTCACTTCCAGCGGGTGACAGGACTTCACCCAGGGAATCCAAGACCACCTGCCCTGACTTCTTGCCAAGACCAGTGTGCCCTGTGAGGAAGAGGAGTGAGCATTGGGGAATCCTATCAAGTGAACTCCTGTTGTGAGGTGTGAGGAAATGGCTGCTGCACCGATCGGATTGTTACCCGTGTGGAGGACAAAAATGGTGAACCTGTATGCTAGGGGACGGCAGCTGTGAAGTGAGCCATGGTGAACACTGTGCCAATTGGGCTGGAGCTCAAGTGCAGCTAAGGATTGGCAACCCCACATGCCAGGAGGGGCTGCTGCAATGGGACCATTGCTGAGCTGTGCTGATCGGGCAGGAGCACATGTGCAGCTAAGGTTCAGCAACCCCATATGCAGGAGGGGCTGCCACAGAGGAACTTCATTAAACGCTATTTTGATCGGGCTGGAGCCCATGTGCAGCTAAGGATCAGCAACCTCTTATGCCAGGAGGGGTTGCAATTCGGACACCTGCTGTGCTGAGTAGGTTGGTGCCTATGTACAGTAGGAACGTGGTGACCCCGTATGCCAAAGGAGGTCATCAGAACTAATCAGAAGTGTGTACTGTCCCAGAACATTATCAGAGGGGTGAAGCCACCGTAGGAACCCCCCATACATATCCCCTAAGACAAGGGATCAGGACCAGGAACTTCTCATCATCATCCTCCACGTCGTGGAAGAGTACAAAAAGGTACAAAAAGAGAAGGGAGTTAGAGGGAGGAAAAAGGGCACAGGCTCACCCTCCAGATACTATAGTCAACATAAGGTCTCTGATACCAGATACCTGAGAGCCTAGCCAGTCACTATAATTCCAAACACAACACTCAATGGGGTTGGTCTGGGAGGTATAGTAGATAGAAAAAGAGAATTGCTCTTTTTCTTGGTGTCCCCTCACTCACCAGGGTTGCCCCATGGTGACATGCTTCATCATAGGGGCCATCCCTGTCCGCTACGGGCTGGGGCGTGCTGCGACTTGCGAATTACGTAGGAGCACTTATAATTGACTATGTGTGGTGCGGGTGTAATAGTGGAGTGGTCTAAGTGATGTGTTTAAAAATACCTGCCCAGTAAGCTTTCAATAAAATTTATTCCTGCTTCCAGGTGGTAACATTAAAAATGGTGTGGAAAAATAGGGTCCCTAAACGTAATGTGTTAAGGTTTACCTATCAACTCCTGTCAACATGTTTCGTGCATACCCCAAGCACTGCTTTGGGACTACACAGGAACCAGCCCTGTGTTTGCCACTCCTTAACTCTGCAATGAGTTTAAATAAAATAAATAATGCTGCAATCGACAATTAGTGCATGCATATAGTACCTACGTATTCATTTGAATCACGAGGTTCCTGTAAAACAAAGAACAGCTTGAAAAATCAAGGGTTGTTACCCCCAACATGAACACACATAACACATATTTTGGATTGCACAAGGAAAATGTGATTACATTTCCCGTGGTCCTCAGCAGGACGTTTTTCTATGAAAAAACGTGATTGTTTTAATGCACAAAACGTGGTAGTTCTCATGCATCAAAACGTGATGGGCACCTTACTGTGACTCGACCAAACATTCATCTTGCTCACACACTCATACATATTTACATACATGTAGTGGGACCTAACTATGCCCCATGGACTCGGAGGGGTTCAGTATCCCAGCAATCTAAGAAAGATAGAAGGAAAACAGGGCGTATAATTCATCTGATAATCTCTGTTGTTTTACGACCTGTAAGGCTGTGCGCTGGTTCATCAAAAATCGAAGCAGTAAAACAAGGCACTCCATTTGCCTAACTTCGTTAGCACACACTTACTTGCTAACAGGATACCTCCCTCATTTAAACACCTACTGGCGCCTCTCCGGTCCGAATGTTGTCGGACTGGCGGTGCTGGGTTTGTTTTAAAGCCCTGCGCTCGCCCAGTTGTTTCCGCATTGCACACAGAGCTCTGCGTAGGGCTGGTGCGCGCTGGTTGTTCAGCGTGATCATACGCGGCGGCCATCTTAGGTTTATGAAATACACTTTTCTTCATTTGCAAGGCCGATATTTTTGGATTGGGTTGGCCATTCGTATTAATAATTAATTTAGGGCATACTACTTTAGCGTGTTATTATTATCAGGTGATTTGCCACACTCTTCAAATATACACAAAAAGTGTGAAAAAAGTAGGTGATTTTTAGGTATCAGACCAACCTAAATATCTCCAACAATTATTTATCTTTACCTGTTCGGTCAATTTAAGTACAGTAATGCATTTTGTATCTTTAGGTTTATTATTCTTGTTAAGTGAATTGTCCCCACGGGATATCATCATTCAGACCCACAATGTGAGAGCGGAGTTTAAAAACCCAGCGTTGTTCTTTCTCCAACAGTTTTTTCTCCTTGTCTGCATGTGGTGGTTGTATTTCCAGAACCACCCACCGTAAGTCATTTGGGGTATGTCCCTTCTCCAGAAAATGTGTAGTCATTTTTGTATTGGAATGCGTACACCTGAAATTGCTGCGATGTTCCACCATCCTTGTGTTGACCTTCCTGGTGGTCATACCGATGTAGTGTAAATCACAAATGCACGTGATCATATAGACTACCCCCGCTGTGTTGCAGTTGGAAAAGGATTTCAAATCCCAAATCAGGCCATTGTTGCATGTAATTTGTTTTGTTGCACTCGTTAGGTGGCAAACACTACTGTTGGAACATGGATAGTGCCCCGTTGGTAGTGGATGTAGATTTTTACCTTTGCGATGACTGAACATGGGTTGGGTGAGGTTAAGGCCACCACTATTAAGAGTCTTCCAATGTTTTTTGACAATTTTGGTCACTTTCTGTGAGGCCACCGTGTAAGTTGTAACACAAATGGGCCTTCTTTCAGTGTCATTCTTAGGTTCAGTTCTGGGTTTTGTTTCTAGGAGAGCTTCTCTGTTATTATTTGACGCTCTCTTTTTCGCCTTTGATACAATTTTTTGTGGATATTGTCTCTGGAGTAATTTCGTACTCAATTCTTCAGCCTGTGTCTCGTAATTCCGTTTTTCTGAACAGTTACGCCGTAGGCGTAGGAACTGCCCAAAGGGTAGATTCTCCCGCAGTTGTCGGGGGTGGAAACTTTCAAAGTTTAGTAAGCAATTTCTCGACGTGGGTTTAAAATGTGTAGTGGTGGTTAGTTTACCACCTTCTGCTCTGATGTTTAGGTCTAAAAAGACCAATTGTTCTCTGCTCATTGTGGATGTAAAATTCAGAAAAGGGTCTTGTGAATTTAACCAAGCGTGCAGCTGCGGGAGATTTTATAAACACCTTACTGAGGTTCCGTGACGATTTGAACCCGTGTTTTCAATATTGTCGGAAATACATAATATCGGTATCAGCGAACCGCAAATGATCCATTTAGTATATCCTGGTGTTTTCGCTATGCTACGAGCAAGAGCACTCCTTTAATAAACACATTTCTGATCTACCCACGGCATCCATCTTAGATCATGGCCGCCATTTTGTGTTTCTTGCCCTCACATACGCAATAGCCTCTAATCACTTCATTTTGATTAAGGACACGTAGCCTTAGCCGGAGATTCACCTCTTACATGACACGTGCACCTTAAACCAGATCACGCTGTAGCTGCATGACTCGACAAAGACTGCCTCCTCTGCCCGAGGCCAGTCCTGCCAAACTGGTCTTCGTGTCCATTGTCCTGATCACGATTAGGAGGCCGAAGCCGGTAGCCTTGCCCATTTACAACCCACAAACATCCCTTATCCTGCTTTTCTATCTTCTGCACCTGGCTCTGCTCCTTTCCTTCTGGGCCTTTATTAGGGGGAGGTAACGAAATTTACGATGAGGCGGTCCGGCTCTTGAATGAAAAGTTGACATGGGATTATGATGGAAAAGTGGGAACCCCTCGTTCGTAATGTTGTGACATCAGATATTGTCGACGATTCCTGTGTACGCCAAATATTTATTGTTCATGACACAAAGGTTTGGGAATGTACTAACATGTGAAGAATTCGCCTAAAGGCCAAAATTTAGTATATAAGGAGCAACCCTCTTTGTACAATTCGAACAGGCTCCTAGTTACTGCCCATGCGTAGTTTCTGTGACTTCTGTGTCCCTGCAGTAATAAACCTTTGGTCTTTGACGCCACCATCGAGAAGCCCGTGTTTCTGTTCATTTGTGCACCAAGGCAGGTGGAACTCCGGGGTCTTTGGGTGTTGTTCCCTGACACCTCTGGACGGAACCAAAAAGTCCAGAACTCCAATTGGCGCCCAACGTGGGGCGACGTCATTCGGTACCGGTCCAAAAGCCTGAAGAGTTCGAGAAGCTTCGTGTGAAGATTCCCGAGGGAGGCGCCCCACTTCATCGATCCCGGCATATCGCAAAAGTGGCCCGACGTTCTCTTCCACGAAAATTCCCGTTCAGGACGGCTGCAGTGGGCCGTTGCCTTGACCGTCGCCCTGTCTTGGACCCGAGGTGCAGTCCTTAGTACAGCGAAACGTGACGGGTTTCTCCTTGGTGACGTCTTCAGTGCCTCAGTTAAGTATTTAGTGATAGCTAGCTGGTTACTTTGTGAGGGTTGTTAAAATCCTTGATCGGTTCTTGGTTTGGTTTGGTTTTGTAAGATTATCACTGGTTGTTCTAGTTACGATAATCTATTTGGTTTAGTTTGGGTATCGATACATCAGTTCGTTTTGGTAGGCCTAAGTTCTTGGTTCGAGTGCACATATCTGTTCCGTGTTTTGTTTGTTTTGTGTTCCGGACTGAAAATGGTAAGTCGGAAAAACTGTATGTTGTCCTGTTTTGGTTGCAACAGTGACTCACGATTGGAGGACTCATGTCTGGTTCCTCCGATTGGGACTCCCCTGTATGACTTGTATTGTAAATATGGTGTGGGTCCTATATCTTATAATGAGGTATGGATCCGTTACACTGAGAAAGATGGTGTCCTTAGTTGGCCACTACATGGTAGTTTTGAACCCGAAATTCTCGACAATCTAGAAGTGAAATTGTTTAGGAAGAAAGCCCGGCCGGCAATGTTTGATTCTTTCCGTTACTGGCGAAAAGAATCCAAACAGAGACAAATGAAAAGGTTAAAGAAAGAACAAAAGGAGCAAGAAGAGTTAACTCTGGAGCAAGCGACTAAGCAGTTGCAAGCTAACGAGTGTGAGAAAGCCATAGAGGTGGCCATTAGAGAGCACAATTTAGCGATTGACAAGTGCTATCCTGCCTTGCCATCGAAAACAGCTAAGATACTGGAAGATTCTGAAAACGATCCTCTGCTATCTTATTTGTTACGGTCACCTCCACCGTATGCACAAGGTGCTACGGCTCCACCTTTACCGAATGTTCAATTGCCGGTTGCTGGACAACCTGGTGTTCCAGCTCCTGTCCCTCAGAATCAGATTCCCGTACCTCCTGTGGTCAACGTAAATGTTCCTACGGCTCCTCCTCCTCCTGGATTGCCGACTTCTATACCTGTATCTGTCTCGCTTGCACCTACTGTTCCACAAACTATCTTCCTCGATACTTCTACTGTTCCGTTATCTGTTCCTACCTCTACTGTGTTTTCTGCGTCTGCGAGTATGTTGACTCCACTTTCTGTTCGTCGGAGAATCACTGATTCTGTGTCTAACATGCTGTCTCCTTTCTATAAAACACTAATTAAGACTCCTACTTCCGACTCTGTTCAGAGACGTAGTCAGCTTCCGAGTACTGAGGAACGGGGAATTTTAGATTCCACGGCTCTCAGATGGATTTCGAAGAGTAGGAGATATAGTACAAAAGATGTGCTAGAAACGTTTATGCAGTGGAAAGAACCAACACAACGGTATGTCTTTGACGAGATGTGCTCGTTGTTACGTGAGGAGATAGAAGAAGATGATGTTGAATCGAATCTAGAAGATTTAATTAAGGTTCAGAAAGAGTTTGCTGCAGGAATGATAGTGGGTGATAATATAGAAGAAGCGATGGAACTGATTTTAAGTTATAGGAATGATCCATCACTTCGTTCACCAAGAGATTTAGAGAAAAGCAAGACGAAGCTAAGTCGCCAATATCCAATGAGGGAGGTTCCTCCAATTTGGCGTGAAGCTGTGCAAGCTGACGCACCGAATAATATTGCAGCCGCTCCGGCCCAATTCCAAAGAGTGTGGATACACATTCCGTGGAAGCGAGCTGAAGTGTTAGCAGTGAAGCAGGCCTTGCCAGATCCACGTAAGAATCCTGCTGGATATTATAAGGAATTAACACAGACAGTTGAGGCTTGTATAATGAACTTAGCAGACATCGATATGTTGTTTGGCAACGTAGTTCCGCAACCAGTGTGGGCTAAAATTCGTAGAGAGGATCATCAAGTTGCCTTAGGTGGTGACTGGGCAGCTATCACTGCAGCGGATGGTCAGCAAGTAGGTGGTGCTAAACCCGAACCCCTAATTGCTAACCTTCCAGGTAGAATAATTGATCTAATGAAGACTCTGATGCCCGCATTGCGTGTTAATTGGGACAAGTTATCAGCATGCAGACAGAAGAAAGACGAAAGTGTCTCCGACTTCTTCACGAGGTTCGAAGAGACTTTTGTAGATCATAGTGGTCAGGACATGAGTACAGAAGGAGGGCAAAGACTGTTTGTCGATAAATGTGTGCATAATTTGTTACCTGAATTATGCAATAAACTGAAAGATTCAGAGAGTGCGTGGGCTGTGTCCACAACAGCGCAAATACTTGCGACTGCACAGTACTACGAAAACAGGGATAAAGAGGAAAAGGAGAAATCAGAGAAGAAAACAAAGGATTTAAAGACTAAAGTTCTTTTGCAGCAGGCGTATCCGCCTCGCACGAATCAGACTAATACGCAACAGGGTTCGTATCAAAGAACAGACTATAGTACATCGAGGCCTCAATATCAGTGGAACCAATGTGCGTACTGTAAGAAAGAGGGTCACTACAAAAATGAATGTCCGATCTTAGCGCAAAATAATGCAGCAGCAGCTCAGAGAGGTCGTGGTGGTTTTGTGCAAAATTCTAGAGGTCGAGGACGAGGTGCTATGCCTCCACAAACGAATGATCGTCCTTCAAATCACTTTGATCAACGAAATGGACAGTCTACTCAGTAAAATAGATCTCAACAATATCTTGTTGAAGACTATTGTGAAGTGGATGAGGGATTTCAGCAAAATGGGTACTAGGACAGCCATGGACAGAGAGAGGGAGTAGTATCAGTTCCAGTGGATCAGAGTGGGCCTTATGTCGCAGTAGCAACATCAGGTGTAGTCGAACCGTTTCTGTTGGATACTGGTGCCGCAAAAAGTTCTATCATTCATGCGAAACTCCCTGGCGCACCTTTGTCCGGCTCAACAAATGTTTCTGTAGGTTTTTCAGGCGCCCCTGTTTACAACCCGATATCTGGTCCTTTGTCTATTTCTGTTGGACCGTGTCACTTGAAAGCACCTCTGATTTTGACGACAGGTTGTAATGAAAATCTGCTTGGTTTAGATTTGTTAAAACGACTATATGCGACATTGTACTGTTCTCCGGAGGGAGTACAGCTTACGTTGGGTAAAAATATCACTTCTCCGATGTACTTGTCAATGGATGCACTCCCGCCAGAGCTACGCTCACTCCCTGATTCTCTTTGGGCGACTGGTCCTAACGATGTAGGCCTTTTAGAAATACCACCATATGTAGTAACTTTAAAAGCGAATGTAAAATTTCCAAGAATTCCTCAATACAAAATATCTAGTGAAGGTGAGCGTGCACTTTTATTGATTGTGCAAGATTTGATTAAGAAAGGTGTGGTTGAAGAAACAAGAGGAAATGTCTGTAACAGTCCTGTACTACCGATTCTGAAACGAACTGATCCTGCAAAGCCACCAGTTTATAGGTTTGTTATCGACCTTAGAGAAGTTAATAAGATTGTAATTCCACAGTTTCCTGTAGTCCCAGACATTACTGCCTTGTTGACATTGATTCCTGCTACAGCCACTTGGTTCTCAGTCATCGACTTGAAGAATGCCTTTTTCAGCATTCCGATAGCCGAAGAAAGCAGAGATATTTTCGGCTTCTGTCTAGGAGGTCGCAGTTTCAGATTTAAACGCGCTCCACAAGGCTATTGTGAGAGCCCATCTATTTACAGTCAAGCATTAAAAAGTCAGTTAGATTCCTTTGTCCTTCCTCCAGGTTCTGCCCTAGTACAGTATGTAGACGATCTTCTAGTGGCTGCCGATGACAAGGAAACTTGCAAAGCAGCTACAATTTCGTTATTGCATCATTTGTCTAATTTGAATCATAAGGTGTCACCTTCGAAAATGCAATACTGCTGCCAAGAAGTGACCTACCTAGGTCATCTCTTGTCAAAGGAGGGAAGGAAGTTGACCCCAGAGAGAATAAAAGCAATTACGCAGATGAGTGTTCCACGCACACAGAGAGAAGTGCGTGCCTTTCTAGGCATTACCTCTTACTGTAGGCAGTGGATCCCAAATTTTTCTCTTTTAGCAAAACCGTTGGTAGCTTTGACTGGGAAAAATGTTCCGAGTCCGGTGCCATGGTCTGCTGAATGTCAGGAGAGTTTTTCTGAGTTACGAAATGCATTATGTTCAGCTCCTGTATTGGGTACACCCGATTACAGCAAGCCATTCACGCTCTATGTTCATGAGAGAGAAGGTTGCGCGTTGAGTGTTCTGACACAGAAGTTTGGTGACAAACAACGCCCTTGTGCGTATTTTTCATCAACATTAGATCCGGTAGCTAGAGCGTTGCCTAGTTGTTTGAGAGCTACAGCGGCAGCTGCGGCTTCCATTCGACAATCTGCTGGTTTGGTGATGAACAACATGCTAGTGGTCATGGTTCCTCATGCGGTGGATACACTCATGAATCGAACAAAGACACAACACCTTACCAGTGCGAGACTATCTGGTTACGAGCTGACATTACTAGCGAGTCATATTCAGATCAAAAGATGTAATGTATTGAATCCAGCAACTCTGTTGCCGACTGATCAAGAGTCGAGTGATTCCGAGCCACATGATTGTTGTTTTAAAACGGAGGAAGAGACAAAAGGACGAATAGACTTAAAGGATACTCCGTTATCCGATCCAGACGGCACGCTGTATGTGGACGGGTCATGTTTTAAATTGGAGAATGGTGATGTGACTGCTGCTTACGCAGTAACGACTTTGAAGACGATTGTGGAGACTGCAAGAGTGAGTCAGAATTCTGCCCAAGCTGCAGAATTAATAGCTCTAACAAGAGCGTGTGTTTTAGCTAAGGGAAAGAGAGTGAATGTCTTTACAGATAGTCAGTACGCATTTGGCGTGGCCCATAGTTTTGGCCGTTTGTGGAGAGAAAGAGGTTTCATTACGTCCCATGGGACTAAGATCCAACATGGTCAGCTAGTTAACGACTTGTTGGAATCTCTAACCTTGCCGACTGAAGTTGCGATTGTAAAGTGCAGTGCTCATAAAGCAATCACGGATGATGTTGGTCGCGGGAATGCTTTTGCTGATGAAATTGCTAAACAGACAGCTAGAGACACGATGAGCAGAATGTATGTTGCTACGTCTGCAAGATGGATTGCTGACTCCGGAATGTGTGAGGATACTATGGAAAGTGTGAAAGAGATTCAGAAAGAAGCAACTGAGGAAGAAAAACGTGTATGGAGAGAAAGTACGGGCAAGTTGGATTCGAATGGATGTTGGATTGATTTGACAGAACAGCAGCGTTGGATGTTGCCTGACGCGTATGTGCTTGCAGTGGTGACAATGGCGCATGGAGTAGCGCATATAAGTTCTAAAGGAATTTGTAAGATGTTGGCTCCGGTCTGGAAGAATGATGGGATCAGTAAGTGTGCAGAGAGAGTGGTGAAAAATTGTATGGTATGCCTGATGCATAATCCTGGCAAGGGAACTCCAACTCCAGCTGGTCATTTCGCTCCACCTTCCTGCCCCTTTGAAGTGATTCAGTTAGACTTCATTCACATGGATCGCTGTAATAATTTAAAATATGTCCTCGTGGTAGTTTGTGCTTTTTCCAGGTGGATCGAAGCATATCCACTAAAGGACAATACTGCCCTATCAACTGCCAAGATTCTTCTCAAAGAATATTTTCCTAGATTCGGTACGCCACGGATTGTATGGTCAGATAACGGAAGTGAGTTTATAGGGAAAGTTATGCAGAGTGTGTGTGCCGGCCTAGGTCTGAAGCAAAAGTTCCACAGTGCGAACCATCCCCAGTCTGCTGGTTTAGTGGAGGGTTACAATGGCACCCTTAAGCTGAAATTAGCTAAAATACAAGCATCCACAGGTTTACCCTGGCCAGACGAACTTCCTTTGGCTTTGTTATCCACGAGAGCAACTGTACATTCTAGAGTGGGGCTTAGCCCTTACGAAATCGTTTTTGGCCGCCCGGCGAATATTTGGGGTGTGCCGAGGCCTAAAAAGTTTTGTTCTCTAGAATATCCTATGTTAATAGACTACCTTTACGACTTGACTGCTAAATTGAGTCTTATTCACCAACAGGTTTTCGATGCTTTGCCAAAGCCTCCGGAGAGTCCAGGGCATCAGCTGAAACCAGGCGAGTTTGTGGTCATCAGAAACTTCGCGAGGACGAAGAACCTTCAGCCGAGATTTGTCGGCCCCTTCCAAATCCTACTTGCAACAAGAACAGCGGTTCGTGTGGCTGGACGCAAGCACTGGGTGCATGCATCCCATGTAAAGCGTGTGCCTTTGCCACTTCCTTACGACGACTGGGTGAAGAAGGGAATTGGTTCCTCCGAATTTGAAAGCACGCCAAAATTCATCCCCTTCAGCGATGCCGAATTGATCACTGACACTCCAAGCTCTGACTCTCCTTCAGAAAAGACTCTTTTGAACACTGAACATTTGTCCCCTGCATCAGAAAAAACTTTGTCATCTGCGAACTTGAACACTGCAACAGCTACCAGTGAAACGCTATTTGCTGATCAGACAGTACCTGCGAAGCAAAGATATAATTTACGAAACCGTAAAATGGACAAATAAAGCAGGCAACTGCCTATTGCGATATTTTGAAATTTTGAACTTTTGCCTTCAGCCAGGAAGTTTGCTATTGTTTTGTTGTTTTTAAAATTGCCTTGCCGTCTGGGTAGCCGTAGGGTCGTGGCTGTGTGCCTAGTTGAATTTGCAGGGGTCTGACACAAGGTCGATCTTTCTGTTGGTTCTGGGAACTCCCAGGGCTGATAGAGGCATTTTCATCTACGTACACATCATCAGTGGTCGCGAGCGGATTGTAGAAGATGGAGCTTCCTGCGCTGCAACGAGAAAATGTGATTTATGTTCGCAGAAACAGACTTTATAGAATTCTTCACAGCAAATGCTTTTTGATGCAATGTGCCATTACATTCTTGATTATTTTGATAACGTTGGTGGGTGGAATCGTCTTCAGTATAAATTTGATTTTTGTGCCAGTTACTACAGTACCTCCCCTTGATCCTGCTACTTCTACTGTTTCTTCTATACACTCTTTCCATTCGTTTCCTGAACATGAGCAAGCTCGACGCTCAGAGTTCATTAACAACACTTTTGTACAGCTCTTGCATCAACACCAACTGGTAGTTAACACTACAGACTGCTGGGTGTGTGGCTTGATACCCCACACTATGGATAAAGGTATTCCCTATCTGGTTTTGCCTTTCAGCTACAATGGATCATTTCAGGCCCTTCAAACCATCTTTGCTTATGCCCTTGAAACCTATCCTCCACGTCCACCACGTTCCACTAAATATAACTCTGCCAACAAAGCTTTAGTCCAGGGAATTATTGACATGATCAAGGACGTCAATAATACTCCATCATACCCTAGAGACGAATTGCGAGTGTATTTAAGTTGGAATACTTCAGAGTATCGCCTTAGTTTAGAAGAGAGCAAGCGTAAAAGCTCAACTCCAATCTGGGTCGTACCTCACCGAGGTCAGGTCTGTTTGCAAGGGAATGGGAGGAATCCGAGAGCTCAGCTAGGGAGGAGTGAGTGCGTAGAGACTTATGTGTTTCCGGCTAACTCTTCCCCTGCTTTTCTTACTGCTAGGGGTACCTACTTCATCTGTCGAGATAGAGCTTATACATGGTTGCCTGCCGACTTTTCAGGATCATGCTATATTGCTCGATTGTTGCCTCCGACATACACTGCTTCATCTGATTACCACAGAACCAGAGTAGCGAGAGGTGTCTTCAGCAAGGAAGATACTGCTGGTCAGGAAGCTGGAGACTTCTTCAAAGGCTTCCTTCCGTTCTGGGGGCCTATGGCCAATAGTAGAAACATACGTCAGCTAACACGGGTAGTTGAATCTACTATTACCGAAACTGCTGGTGCCCTTAGCAATTTGACAGCTGAGCTTCAGGCGGATAGACTCATGACGTTGCAGAACCGTATGGTTCTAGACGTTATCCTTGCAGATCGAGGTGGGGTATGTAGAATGATCCAATCGAGCTGCTGTGTCTTTATTCCTAATAATGCTCCAACAGTCTATGAGGCGATCTCTAAGCTACACAAGATTTCCGACTCTATTCACGTAGACAAGGGAAACTGGTCCTTCATGGAGTGGTTTTGGACTCTGATCTCAGCGTGGGGATGGAAGGTTCTAATGGTTATTGGAGTCATCTTAGTATTCCTATTCTCATGTTGCCTGATTATCCAGTGTGGTCCTGCTCTGTGTAGTCTTTGTGCTGCAACTTGTTTTAGGAAACCACCTGCGTTTGGAGAAAAGGCACGAGAAAGGATGATGATACAACAGCATGTCACTGACCTAATGAGCATAGAATTAGACTCTGACGTAGACTGAGTAATTGCCTATGTAAGGGCAAAAGGAGGGTCTGAGGTTCCGTGACGATTTGAACCCGTGTTTTCAATATTGTCGGAAATACATAATATCGGTATCAGCGAACCGCAAATGATCCATTTAGTATATCCTGGTGTTTTCGCTACGCTACGAGCAAGAGCACTCCTTTAATAAACACATTTCTGATCTACCCACGGCATCCATCTTAGATCATGGCCGCCATTTTGTGTTTCTTGCCCTCACCACGTGCACCTTAAACCAGATCACGCTGTAGCTGCATGACTCGACAAAGACTGCCTCCTCTGCCCGAGGCCAGTCCTGCCAAACTGGTCTTCGTGTCCATTGTCCTGATCACGATTAGGAGGCCGAAGCCGGTAGCCTTGCCCATTTACAACCCACAAACATCCCTTATCCTGCTTTTCTATCTTCTGCACCTGGCTCTGCTCCTTTCCTTCTGGGCCTTTATTAGGGGGAGGTAACGAAATTTACGATGAGGCGGTCCGGCTCTTGAATGAAAAGTTGACATGGGATTATGATGGAAAAGTGGGAACCCCTCGTTCGTAATGTTGTGACATCAGATATTGTCGACGATTCCTGTGTACGCCAAATATTTATTGTTCATGACACAAAGGTTTGGGAATGTACTAACATGTGAAGAATTCGCCTAAAGGCCAAAATTTAGTATATAAGGAGCAACCCTCTTTGTACAATTCGAACAGGCTCCTAGTTACTGCCCATGCGTAGTTTCTGTGACTTCTGTGTCCCTGCAGTAATAAACCTTTGGTCTTTGACGCCACCATCGAGAAGCCCGTGTTTCTGTTCATTTGTGCACCAAGGCAGGTGGAACTCCGGGGTCTTTGGGTGTTGTTCCCTGACACCTCTGGACGGAACCAAAAAGTCCAGAACTCCATTACACTGTGACAAAGGCCAACTTATCAGTTGACATACGAAAAACATAATACATAGAAAAACCATCAAGGCAGAAATTACAGGACTCTCTTTCACTGAAGATGAGGCAGACAAGATAATAGCCTTCATGCTCCCTCATACTAGTATACCCTACAAAGACACGAGTGAAGCCCAACAGTGTTGGGATGAAGTAACAGAACTAAAATGCAATTTAGTGAAAACAATAATACATGGAATCATGATGAGC
This sequence comes from Lissotriton vulgaris, assembly GCF_964263255.1. Taxonomy (NCBI): domain Eukaryota; kingdom Metazoa; phylum Chordata; class Amphibia; order Caudata; family Salamandridae; genus Lissotriton; species Lissotriton vulgaris. The sequence continues at coordinate 226,428 of NW_028255156.1, forward strand.
GAATACCATAGGGCCAACGCAGCACCACGTGGCCTGATAGTGAACAACGAACCTTTCATCTTCCAGGACGATCTCATTTTTAAAAAAGATTGGTCATTAATTAGCTGGCACTGCACCAGGGACTGGCTTGTCCTTATTGTAAAAACTGCAGCACGCCGGGAAGAGGCAATGAAAATTGAAATTCATGACTTAGAGGTCAAATTGAAGTCCTACCAATCAACAGCAGAACTTAAAAAAAGATTGGATGAATTGAACAAATCAATGACTGATTTCGAAATCTCACTGAAGGATACAAAATATGTGAAATTCCACAAAGACAAGAAGTCTTTTTCACATGAGAAAGTGTATCCATACATCAAGGTCGACTATGTCCCTTCCGGAAAAAACCCTGGTTACAATACAGACAGTGGGGGTTCAGATACAGGTTCCGACTCCTCTGACTCAAGTTACACCCGTAACCAGCCGAAAAACAGACGAGGTAGAGCAGGGAGGATGAGAAACAGAGGGAATTTTTGGTCACCTTTTCAGGGACCACCACCACCCAAGTTTTTCTATGGACATCTGCCGTTCCAACAACCATACCCCCACCAACCATTCCCGTTTTGGGATAACACCCAGATGTCAGGCATGCAACGGCAGCCTTTTTTAGAGAGAGGCAAAGGGCCGGGAAGAGGAAAAACCAGAGGCCAACAAGTACAATGGGCACAACCACTGGAAACAGGCAGAACACACATGAGGAGCCAAGGGCCGGTGACCACACCATCAACCAGCCACATCTGAGCCTAGTGGTTAACTTGTCTGACAAAGTTCTCACTCCAGACCAAACTAGAGTGCTAGAAAAGGGTCTAGGTTTCGTCCCAACAACAAACCTGGATAAATTCAAGTTATACTGTGAGTTGAAGGAGTTCGTTCGCAGTATAAAATTACAAGTATATTTCAAAGACAAACCACAACCAGTGGAAACCTTGAGTGATACAGGACTAAAGAAAAAATCTTCCTTTAATCCGCCGGCAGCTAGCCTACCAGTGGAACTGCTGGCTTTTGAGAAAGCATTCCTAAAGGATGTGATGGATCTAGACACTGGGTCATTGAGAACATTTTATAACACCAGTAGATCTGAAAAGGAGGCAATACAAGAATTGGCTAATGATACAAAAATTACAATAAAACCGGCTGACAAAGGCGGAGCAATAGTGGTGCAGAACTCAAAAGACTACGATACCGAATGTCTGAGACTCTTGGCGGACCAACGAAACTATGAAAACTTAACTGTAGATCCAACAGAGCGTCTAAGGGTTGAAATTGCAAGATTGGTGGAAGAATGTCTAATAAATGATTGGCTATCTAGAAAAGAAGCAGATTTTCTTGAGAACAAACATCCAAGGACACCATATTTCTACACAATCCCAAAAATCCACAAGAGACTAGAGAGCCCACCAGGGAGACCGATCGTCTCTGGGATTGGGTCGATTTTGGAACCTCTTTCCAAATTTGCAGATGCTTTCCTGTGACCAAGAGTACAACATACTGAGACATATCTGCAAGATACAAAAGCGGTACTATGCCTATTCAAGGACCTCACATTTGACCCTACCTCACAAATACTGGTTGGACTCGATGTGGAGAGTCTTTATACGAGCTTGCCCCACAGAGAAACATTGCAAATTTTGGAGGACATTCTTTTTGAGAATGAGTGGCAATACAAGACACCGAGACATGTGGTTTTGGAATGCTGCCGCCTAGCACTGACTGAGAATTTCTTCCTATTCCAACAAACCTTGTATAGGCAAACCCATGAAACTAGCATGGGAAGCACATTCACGCCGAGTGTGGCTGGATTATATGTGCACCAACTAGAGAACAAAAGAATTCTGACCCCAGACAACCCATACTCAACACACATCCAGATGTGGAGGTGTTATATTGACGACGTCCTCCTCATCTGGAATGGAAATGAGATGGAAGTGGACCAATTCCTTACCTGGTTAAATTCACAAGACCCTTTTCTGAATTTTACATCCACAATGAGCAGAGAACAACTGGTCTTTTTAGACCTAAACATCAGAGCAGAAGGTGGTAAACTAACCACCACTACACATTTTAAACCCACGTCGAGAAATTGCTTACTAAACTTTGAAAGTTTCCACCCCCGACAACTGCGGGAGAATCTACCCTTTGGGCAGTTCTTATGCCTACGGCGTAACTGTTCAGAAAAACGGGATTACGAGACACAGGCTGAAGAATTGAGTACGAAATTACTCCAGAAACAATATCCACAAAAAATTGTATCAAAGGCGAAAAAGAGAGCGTCAAATAATAACAGAGAAGCTCTCCTAGAAACAAAACCCAGAACTGAACCTAAGAATGACACTGAAAGAAGGCCCATTTGTGTTACAACTTACACGGTGGCCTCACAGAAAGTGACCAAAATTGTCAAAAAACATTGGAAGACACTTAATAGTGGTGGCCTTAACCTCACCCAACCCATGTTCAGTCATCGCAAAGGTAAAAATCTGAAGGACTTAGTAGTCCATACACGCCCGAAGACTATAGAAGGCCCAGTTCGCGTCTACATCCAACGGGACACTATCCATGTTCCAACAGTAGTGTTTGCCACCTAACAAGTGCAACTAAACAAATTACATGCAACAATGGCCTGATTTGGGATTTGAAATCCTTTTCCAACTGCAACACAGCGGGGGTAGTCTATATGATCACGTGTATTTGTAATTTACACTACATCGGTATGACCACCAGGAAGGTCAACACAAGGATGGTGGAACATCGCAGCAATTTCAGGTGAAAGCATTCCAATACAAAAATGACTACACATTTTCTGGAGAAGGGACATACCCCAAATGACTTACGGTGGGTGGTTCTGGAAATACTACCACCACATGCAGACATGGAGAAAAAACTGTTGGAGAAAGAACAACGCTGGGTTTTTAAACTCCGCTCTCACATTGTGGGTCTGAATGATGATATCCCGTGGGGACAATTCACTTAACAAGAATAATAAACCTAAAGATACAAAATGCATTACTGTACTTAAATTGATCGAACGGGTAAAGATAAATAATTTTTGGAGATATATAGGTTGGTCTGATACGTAATACCTAAAAATCACCTACTTTTTTCACACTTTTTGTGTTTATTTGAAGAGTGTGGCAAATCACCTGATAATAATAACACGCTAAAGTAGTATGCCCTATATTAATTATTAATACGAATGGCCAACCCAATCCAAAAATATCGGCCTTGCAAATGAACAAAAGTGTATTTCATAAACCTAAGATGGCCGCCCCGTATGATCACGCTGAACAACCAGCGCGCACCAGCCCTACGCAGAGCGCTGTGTGCAATGCGGAAACAACCGGGCGAGCGCAGGTCTTTAAAACAAATCCGGCACCGCCAGTCCGACAGCATTCGGACCGGAGAGGCGCCAGTAGGTGTTTACATGAGGGAGGTATCCTGTTAGCAAGTAAATGTGTGAAGTTTCGCAAATGGAGTGCCTTGTTTTACCGCTTCGCGGTTTGATGAACCAGCGCACAGCCTTACAGGTCGTAAGACAACAGAGATTATCAGATGAATTATTCGCCCTATTTCCTTCTATATTTCTTAGATTGCTGGGATACTGAACCCCTCCGAGTCCATGGGGCATAGTTAGGTCCCACTACATGTATGTAAATATGTATGAATGTGTGAGCAAGATGAATGTTTGGTCGAGTCACAGTAAGGTGCCCATCACGTTTTGATGCATGAGAACTACCACGTTTTGTGCATGAAAACAATCAAGTTTTTTCATAGAAAAACGTCCTGCTGAGGACCACGGGAAATGTAATCACGTTTTCCTTGTGCAATCCAAAATATGTGTTATGTGTGTTCATGTTGGGGGTAACACCCCTTGATTTTTCAGGCTGTTCTTTGTTTTACAGGAACCTCGTGATTCAAATTAATACGTAGGTACTATATGCATGCACTAATTGTTGATTGCAGCATTATTTATTTTATTTAAACTCATTGCAGAGTTAAGGAGTGGCAAACACAGGGCTGGTCCCCGTGTAGTCCCAAAGAAGTGCTTGGGATATGCACGAAACATGTTGACAGGAGTTGATAGGTCCACCTTAGCACATTACGTTTAGGGACCCTATTTTTCCACCCCATTTTTAATGTTACCACCTGGAAGCAGGAATAAAGTTTATTGAAAGCTTACTGGGCAGGTATTTTTAAACACATCACTTAGACCACTCCACTATTACACCTGGACCACACATAGTCAATTATAAGTGCTCCTACGTAATTCGCAAGTCGCAGCACGCCCCAGCCCGTAGAGGACTGGGATGGCCCCTATGATGAAGCATGTCACCATGGGGCAACACTGGTGAGTGAGGGGACACCAAGAAAAAGAGCAATTCTCTTTTTCTATCTACTATACCTCCCAGACCAACCCCATTGAGTGTTGTGTTTGGAATTATAGTGACTGGCTAGGCTCTCAGGTGTCTGGTATCAGAGACCTTATGTTGACTAGAGTACAAAAAGGCTCACCTGAAACAAGGAGTAGAGAGGAACCTCTGGTCACCGCCGGAACACAACTGTGTGTGAAGGAGACAGGGATTAGTGAGTGCAGGCGATCCGGCCCCCATGCATTGAACTCAAAGGCAAATTGCTCCTGCTCTGATGCCCACAGTGGGGGCATATTCAGGAACTCCGAATCCTCCAAGCCTGCAGTAACATGCAAGACTGAATTCGGACCAGTCAGCCCCATGGGAATTTGCTGGCTAGATAGTGCATCAGTGCAGGAGCACTTTTGAGTTTAGAACAGAGTTAGATTGGACTCTCAAGATCCTGACTACTAGTGGGACATATCCTAGATTTCACCAATAGTGAATGGGGAATACCCACTATCACTCGAGCAATGAGAGGTGTGGCAGGGAACAGCCACGGAGACACTAAAGTCTGAACTCAGGGGGGATTGTGATTGTTATATTTTTCCTTTGTGTTGGTAACATCAGAAATAAAAAACTTCTCATGTATCATAACTATTGTAGTGCAAATTGCAGCCCTGCCAAGACGACATAAGCCCAGGCCTACGTCTCCAGTCACTTTAATTGTAAAGGATGCGGGCGCAAAATGGCTTGGCGAAATGCAAATTTGAAGCATATCATGACACAGGATGCCTGCAACAGTACAGAAATGATTAACTGTTGCAATTTAGAAACGTGTGATCCATCCCTTATTTTAAGTTACTTTATTGATCTTTTAACATGTATCAAAGGGTTGCTATCTACATCTATTACCCAGTCTCTATTACCCAGTCACTATTACCCAGCCACTTTTTTATGTCAAATCTTGACTTGAAAAAGAGTGCAAAACGGCAAATGAATCCTTGCATTGAGCAATCCCCAAGAGACAGGTGTGCTACTGCAGCCTGCAGAAAGACATACCAACTGGCATTAAAGAAAGGAAACTGGCCTCGAAGGAGGGGAAATAGGAGTCTATAGTCAGAGCTTGTGAGCTTAAAGATTCCCAAGCTTTTTGGAATGTAGTGCAGTCAGTTTTATCTCTTCCGATATTCTCGCCTCAGTGCCGATTCTAAGCATGGGTCCCACGCTGCAACTCTGGGTAATAGCTTGCTTAGTCTCCACAAGGGATGCCTAGTTTCACCATGGGATGCCCAGGAGTGGACACCCCACAAGGAAAAGCCAGGAGGGGTTCCCTTGTGGTAGGAGTACAAGTGCCGGGATGCCTCCGGGTCACTGTTCGCGCTATACAAATACGCCACACAGTATTAGATTGGCCATGCCAGAACTCATTACTTTAAACCTCCAACCTGCTGCGGCCCCCTACACTATTGTTCTTGCAAATGTCACGTCAATTAACGAGCTCGATAAAGAATCATATGACATTTTTGCGGAACCAAGAATGCTCTAACAAGCGAAAGGTTTAAGGCATTTAAGATGGTGAGACGGGTTTCTTGGGTGGGCAAGGACAGAAAGGCCTTAAATGGGGACTGCATAGTCTTAACCCTGGGATCTCCATCATTGGTCCGAGAAATCCTAATCTGTGCTAGGTCTATTGGGTTAAGTAAGGATGGAATAAATGTCCTCCCATTAGGCTTTATTTATCGTCCATGAATGTCCGGGAGGCAAGACCAACATCTAGACAATCTCCAACAAGTAAATAAGCAGATTTACAACATAGTGGTACAAAATAGGTTTGAATGATTACAATACTTAGAAGATGTAGATTGACATGATGGCAATAATCAAGATTTGGGTAGACCTGAGCTAAATACACAGTGTATAATGAGTTCCCAATTAGAACGTAAGAGTGGGGTTGCTGTTTCCTGTACACAGAAGGTAACTCCCTTTAGACACAGGGCTTATAAAAAGGATAAAGAAACCTATACGGAAAATGAACTCATACCACTTGTAAATACTGTAAATACAATAACCATGTTGGTCAAAATAAATTCAAATGGTTTAAGGCCTCCCTGTGATTCTACCACCTTAGACATAGCTTATATTAACCGCATCGCTGCTGCGGTGATTTTTGCGCTGTGCGGCTTTTTTCGCAAAACCGCGTTACATGACGAGCTCAGCTCGTCATCAGCACACACCACCCGTGGCTGATGATGAGCTGAGCTCGTCATCAGCATCGAAGGGGTTAATAGCCCCCTCAAGAAAATGTTATGGTGGCAGACCCAGGAAATGAATGCGATTTGGATACTAGTGCTGTACACAGGCCATGGACGGTTAAGATTTTATCGTGGAATGTTTGTGGCCTTGAGTCAAAAGTCAATGATGGTGTGTGGAGCGATTTTATTCGGAAACATGAAGTACTATGTTTACAAGAGACCAGGCTGTTAGGTGAGCAACACCTGAATGGCTATAAGACCTTTCATGTCCCTGCTCTAAGGTCAATCCATGGGAGACACAGTGGGGGTATATGTGTATATATATCTAACAAGCTGGTAGTTCAGAATATAAAAATTATGAAAAATACCCCCTACTACCAAATGGTTTCCATCTATTTGCCACAACACACAATGCTGCTAATTGTTAATTATTATAACAACATTGATAAAGAGAAGTATGCTGATGAGTTAAAAAATCTTAAAGAGGACCTAATAGATCGAGTCACTGTAAAGGGAAGAGAGGTAATCTTGGTTTGGGGTGGGGATTTTAATATAAATATTTGCAATTCAAAAGCTTGCGGTGGTGGAAAAAATAACTTGGATGATACTGGCCAGCACAACCATTTTATCCATACGGATAGAGGGGAAGGTCCTAACGATTTAATGGCATTGCTCGATCTTGGGTTTGTTAACAGGATGTGCTAAAAAATTTGAACCAACGTATATAGGACGGGGCTTCAGTTCCGTAATTGATTTTATTATCATGCCCATGAGATATGCCAACCTTGTGGAAAAGTTTATGATTCACCCAATTGGACTTAACGATCATTTGCCACTCGTTCTGACTTTATTAGTACCCGGTAAGCATGCTGCCTCTACTGTAGAGTGTCTGCCCTGGGTACAAGACCTAGTGCTGACCCGCCAAAATGGGGGAAAAAAGACCCCAAGCTGACAAATAGGAATATAGTTGCAAAGGCAATAACACCAATCTTAAAATGTTTAAATGAGGACACCTCTATGGCCAATACTCTAAATGCCTTTCGGCGGATCACGGAAATCATTCAAAAATCTCTGACCACCTCGAAATGTAAGAAGCCCATAAAAGGGGATGGGTAGTTCGACAGCCAGTGTACTAAAACCCATACATTGCTAAAAATTGCACTTAGTAAGCCAACTAGGAATAGTGAGGAAATGAGTGCTTGCAGTAAGGCCTATAACACAGCGAGAAAGACCCAGTGAAAGAGAAGTAAAAGAACAGGCATTGGTGAAAGAGGTACTATTGGCGATCAATCAAAGCAAGGGAAATAAGGCCCCGGGTCCCGATGTGATTCCAATAGATCTATTCAGGATGACTACTGACCTTTGGGCCCCACTACTGACACTAGTCCTTGAGGCCTGTTGTTCAGAAGGGTTCATAAAATCTTGGTCTGAATCTGTCATCATTCCCATGTACAAAAAAGGGGACCGGGAGAGCCCTTCTAGCTACAGGCCAATTTCGCTCCTGGACTTGCTAATGAAAGTTGCTGGAAGCGTTGTGCTTAATAAACTTCAAACCTGGGCGGAAGATAACAGCATTTTAAGCCCGGTTCAATATGGATTCAGGGAAGGGATGGGCACGGTAGAACAAGTTTTAAATTTTATATTATTACAAGGAAAATATACCCAGGCAAAGACTGGGTGCCTGTATGCAATATTTGCAGACCTTACGGCAGCCTTTGACTGTGTAGAGCACAATACGCTATGGAGCATTTTAGAGGATCTAAGGGTAGAGCCAGCTATCGTACAGTTTTTAAGGCAATTATACGCAGGAGCCTCAGCTATGGTCAGATACGGCCTCAAGGGAGAGTGTACGAAGCCATTCCGTGTGGAGAGGGGAGTCAGACAAGTCTGTGTCTTGGCCCCATTCCACTTTTCCATATATACCAACACTTTGGAGGAGGAATTGAGGGCCAAGGTCATAGACTCCCCAAGACACAATAACAAGCAGGTTGTCTCCCTTCTCTACGCGGATGACACAGTCTTAATGGCCAGAACAAAGATAGGAATACAGAGAGCACTCACCACTTACACCAAGTTTATGACTAGTAGGGGTCTAAAGTTAAATGCAAAAAAAAACGTTGTAATGTTATTTGGAAAAGGACATAAATAGGACACAAATCTAGTAGTGGCAGATGTTAAAATGGAATATACCAGAACCTTTTCTTACTTAGGTGTAGTTTTAGAGGGAGCGGGCTCTTGGAGTCCAGCGGTCTGGAGTAGGACCCTCCTATTTAAAAGATCGACCGCGGCATTAATAAAATTTTCGCAAAAACTAGGCAAAAGACTACTGGAGATCCTACTTAAAATATATAGAGCAAAAGGCAGGAGCATAGCAATGTATGGGGCGGGCATTTGGGGTCTCTGTAACGTTATGTCAATTAAAATAGTAGAAAATAATGTTATAAGATACATTTTAGCGGTCCCGCAGTAGTACACATGTTTTTAATTGTCATGCTAAACTGGGTATCAAGTTTATTACAGATCTCATTAAACTGCAACCCATTTTATTATGGCACATAGTCTGGTCCACATCCACTTTAGGATTGAATAGAGAAATCAATAAGGATGTTATGGCTTTGGACCAGGCAATAAATATTCCATGGTTAAATTACGTCCGGAAGATGCTAAATGACTTGGGCAGACCTGATTATAATGATAAGCCGGAGTCGGTCTGTGATATATCCAGAAAAGCATTGAACGAATTATGCATGAGCCACTTTGAAACACTTAGAATAACAGAAAAATCAATAAAAAATCAGTCATGCAACATCAGATGATTATGGTCTGTTACACGATGCAACCCTACCTGCGTAATTGTCTGAAGGGCTAGGACAGATTTATATTGACCAGGTTCAGGTTTGACCTATTTCAGCGCCTGGTATCTTTTCCGGAGAAAAAGGACTGGTCCAAGAACCTGGCGCTTTGCCCTTGGGATAACATCTCTCAGCAATCTACCATACATGTGGTTTTATTCTGTCATTACTAGGTTAATGATCGTATAAAGTGGATCAAGTGGTTTTTGAAGCAGGGGGCATGGCGGCAATACCAACCAGCGTACATTTTTTTAGCAACAACTGGATAGCGAATATTGTATTATGAATATGATTGGCTTGTTAAAGAGCATCTTGAAGAGACAAAATGGAATAACATATTTACAATCTGGATAGATACAAGTGCTTTTTATATATGGAATGCCCATCAATATTGAAGATGTACGTTTTTTTAAATGTTTGTATAGAATGCTGTATTTTTTTTAAATGGTAACCATGTATGAATTGAATTATTTTTAATTGTTGCTTTTATGATTTTATACTGCTGCTAAAATCGAATAAAGCATTCTTTGACTTGACTTTAGAGCGAAACACTGTGTCATGGGTTGCTTTTACTCATTTCAGGTTGGCTTGAGTTGATGTTTTACCAATTAGATGCTATAATACTGTGCCTGGAGTGATAAATGGCTTTTGTCATTTTACAGCTCGGCAAGGACAGCACTGTGCTAGTTCTATGCTTAAAGACTTTGATAGAAACACAGAAATGTGAGGTGAGCAGATCTAGAGTGTTGCTGGTGTTGAAAGTGCTCTAACAGGAGCTGCTCTCCACCTAAACTTAAGAATTACACAGAATTCTCTCCTTTTTTGTGTATATATATATATATATATATATATATATATATATATATATATATATATATATATATATATATATATATATATATATATATATATAGATAGATTACCTACTGGCGGTCGCCAGTAGGTAGTTATAGTTAGGATTTTTTTCAATGTTAAATCTCAAAATTCTATTTGAAATAACTTTGGCACCGGTTGACGAATCTGCCTGACAATTTCCTGAAAATGGCCTCGTCGAGCTCCGGTTCTTCCTTGAAAGTTTGGGGGGGATACGTCAAGCGGGGGCCGAGATAAAAGGGGGGTCCCAAAACGCGTTTTCCCCATGTTAATTTCCATAGGGCGGTCGATTTCACTTTTAGCCCGAATGGCTGAATGGATTTCCACCAAACTTGGCAAAATTGTAGGGACTGGTAGCCCGATGTGCCTTTGCTATGTCTCAAGATATGTGCTGCAGTGGATTTTGAGTAATTTAGGTTCCAAAAAATATATATATCTATAGGCGCTCTCCGGTGCGCGCACCGGAGTGCGCTCCCGGCGCGACACGCGACTTGCGCGCAGAAAGCTGATTGGCTCTCAGTTGTCTGTAAACATTCGAAACAGTCCGGAGCGGCCGCCATCTTGTGTCTCGGTAGGATCGAGACACGAGAGGTGGCCAAAACAAAGGGGGAAATGACCATAAGGGGGCAGGATAGCCCCCCCTTGACCCCCTAGGTTTGATGTGGGGGCTATAAAAGGGCCCCGCGGGGCATTTAAAATATATATTTTTTTTTTTTTTCGTTTTGCGCGGGGGAAGCGCCCGGTACGCGCACCAGGTAGCGCACCGGGGAGCGTAAAATGAGGGAAAAAGATGACAGTTTATAAAAAAAAAAGCCTTTATTTAGAAATTGGAGGTAGTTCTAAAAATAACTTTTTTTTTTCTTCTTTTTGTTGTTTTATATTTTTTTTGTGTTTTTTGAACTTTTTGAACTTTTTTTGGCTTTTTAAAACAATTTTATAATTTTTTTGGATTTTTGTCAAGGGAAAAACAAAAAACAGGGATTCCAAAACGGCTCAACAGGAGCAAAAAAATGTGAAAATTTAGGGACTGTCAGGGCAGCGGTGTTGCTGTTTCTTTTGGGCAATGAGTTCAACACTCTGCTCCCCATAGCAGAGCAGTTCGTCACACTCCGTGCACAGAAATTTGATGCCTGCAAACTCTGGCTGTATGTTAGGGACCATTCTTCTACGGGATGGTCCCGAAGGTGTTGCTCCACCAGTGGAGGTGCTGCCGCCATCTGTGGGTAATTTCCGTGCCAGGTCTCTGACACTCTCCCTCGCAAAGTTGTTTGGGTGTCTTCTTTTGACATGCCTGATTAAATTGGCATTTCCAAAACTATATTTTTTCAGAGGATTGCCTCTGGATAAAGTACAACCACATATTTTGCAGGTTACTTTTGGAGCGTTGACTTTTTTTTCTCCTTCAGGGATGTTATAAAATTTCCAGATGAAATTGATTTTTTTCTTCTGCCTAGGAGGGTCCTCATCTACAAATGCCTCTGAATCACTGCTGGATGACTCTCTTGCAGCCATTGCTGTAGATCAGGAAAGTAGGAGATGAAGATAGTACACAGAACAGCTCTTGCTCTCTCCAAGTACAAAGCAATAGTGAAGGAAATGGGTGGGGATTTCATTCTTTGTAAAAAAAACTGTTAGCAACCAATGAAAAGTGTTATTTTAGGGTCACATGACCCGACGCGCTTACGCAGCGCGCTCCGGAGCACTTCCGGGTGCGTTTACGCGGCGCGATCGTAGGCGCTTCCGGGGCGCAAACGTGGCGCGATCTTGGGCACTTCCGGGTGCGTTTACACGGCGCGATCGTAGGCGCTTCCGAGGGCACTTACGTTGCGCGCCAAAGTGACGTCATCAAACTTTTACAGAAATACATAATCATTTTCCTTATAAAAAAAACGGATTTTATTTGTATGGAGCGAAATGTTTTGCATTATTATTAACTTTTCATTCATATTTTTTTTCACGAACGACAGTAGCGCTCTGGGTGCGCTTTCAGGTGAGCTCACCGGAAAGCTTACCGGAGAGCTTAGCTGAAAGCTTCCCGGAGCGCGCACCCAGAGCGCAAAAGAAAAAAAATATATTAAAAAAATGAATACTTAAAAAAAACAGCAAATTGTAAAAAAAAAAAAAGGTTAGAAACTCGATATAGAAAGGAATTAGCATTTAAAAAACCTATGAAATTCACTGAAAAAACCATAGGTTTCACACCAGTTATAGTTAGGAATTAGCATTTAAAAAACCTATTAAATTCACTGAAAAACCCATAGGTTTAACACCAGTTATAGTTAGCTGGAAATTTTACTGACATAAAACCATTGAAATTCCCACGTTATAGTTAGTTGGACTCACTATAACTTGCACGTGTAATGCACTGCTGATGACATCACATATTACATCACTCATGACATGGTCAGTGACATCACTCATGACATCACTGATGACAGAGAGACTGACCTACTTTCACTCGCTAATATATGTATTCACTAAGATACTCTTAATAAGGCAGATATCCAATTATTTTTTTTTTTTAAAACATCCATTAAGACAATAATTTAAACAAATATTCTTCCATCGACCTTAACATACATATATAAAACATATTTATTTATCTGAAAGACACACATTCACTGGATGGTGTCATCAGTGCATTACACGTGCAAGTTATAGTGAGTCCAACTAACTATAATGTGGGAATTTCAATGGTTTTATGTCAGTAAAATTTCCAGCTAACTATAACTGGTGTTAAACCTATGGTTTTTTCAGTGAATTTAATAGGTTTTTTAAATGCTAATTCCTAACTATAACTGGTGTGAAACCTATGGTTTTTTCAGTGAATATATATATAGATAGATATATATATATGCAGACAGAGCACGGCAACTGGAATCTGGAGCCCCAGACACAGAAGACGACACAAGTCCCAAAATCAAGGCAAGTTCTTATTTATTAAGGCAAAGGCAGCAAACGAGACTGACGCGTTTCGGGCGGTTGCCTTTGTTCACAGTCACACATTACCCAAAATGCCTTGTTTTTTAAATTGCTAGTACACACCATGTGACATCAAATGAGCATAGAAGAAATACTATTACGGTCTTTTTGTATATCTTTGAGTGCATGGCTGTCATTAACATAATCCTCATAATGAAAATGCGCAAAAATGTTTATCCGATTAAATTCAAATAATTTGAAAAAAGATTGTATCTGCATAAATGCATGGATGTGGTCTAAACAGTCTAGTATATAAAGTGCAAGGTTTAAAGTGCAAAGTCGTGCAAATTGTAATTCTTTCACTGTGTGCAAAATTGGCAATTTTAGTTATAAAAGTATAAATACTTAAAAACTTCCAATACAAAATTAATTGTTATATCTAAAAAATGTTTTTTACCTTATACACATATTAAGAAATGCAAAGTTTGTAAACATATACACTCTGTGCAAATGATGCAATATAAATACAAGTACCGTAAAGACCAAAATAGATACTATTAACAATCCTGCAGGGACATCTTTAAATGATGGCAACCCTGTCCTTCCTAATTAGACTATGAGGGACATCGAATAGCGATGGCAGCCCTATTACTCTCTTTGATTTACACCCCGTCTGGTAGATCTCTATGCTATTAACCTGGATGTGCTAATAACACCATAATACCACGTGTTAAACTCAAAATGGAACATAAAATAATCCATTCTTAATTGAGTAAACCCCAGTGCAAATACATAAAAAAAGGGAAGGGAAAAAGATAGACTGGAATTAACAATGGGGGAGGCGAAAAACTATATCAGTGCATCCACAAAATGGGAGAAGACAGGAAAATCAATATTAAGTATGAATCCATCAAATAAATATCCCAACCAACTTAGAGAAAATGATAAAGATCTTCCATGGTATTAAGCCCATTCGGAGCCTTAGTATCAAGCTCTAATATCATTTTTTACTCCATCTGGCGCAAATGTTTATCCCTGTCTCCCCCTCTTCTTGGCTGGGCAACTGATGTCAACACGAAATAATTCAAGCACTCCAAGTTATTGTTATGAACTTTTCTGAAATGCCTGGCGACAGGATAAGCACTGTCGTTGTTGACAATTGCACGGAGGTGTTGCAATATCCTGGCGTGTACTGCTGGCCGGGTGCTCCCGATATATCTCAGGCCGCAAGTACACGTCAGAACATATACTGCATACTCAGTCCTGCAGTTATAATTCCCCTTAATCTGAAGGGGAGTAGGACTGAATGGGGTGGTATATGAACAAGTATTTATCCCGAATTTACATGCCCGGCAGCTGTTACACTTAAAAAACCCATTTCTAGGTGGTAACCGGGTAGGTTGAATGGTAAGTTCTGGGAAAGGGTTGGAGACATGACTACGTAAGGAGGGTCCCCTCCTAAACGTAATGATTGGATTGGCTGGAAGATCTCCTGCTAGGACCCCATCTGTTAGCAAAATGGGCCAATTCCTAGTTAGTTTAGACCTTATTCTTCTGTCTTGATGACTGAACGCTGTGAGGAACCTAACGTCTGAATTTTCGAGACTTTCCTTTTTTTTCAAAATGTTTTTATCTTGTGACAGAAGGGATTCCCTAGTTATTTGTTGGATTTTTGTGGCCGCTTTTTTTAGGGTTTTGTCATTATATCCCCTGGCCCTGAATCTACTGATGGATTCTTCTATACATCTGTCTCTTTCTTCTGCATCACTACAGATTCTCTTAATTCGGAGTAACTCTCCGTACGGAATATTGTCAATGGTATGTCTCGGGTGAGCACTACTTGCGTGCAACGTGGAGTTGCCCGCAGTTTCTTTTCTGTAAAGGGTGGTTGCCAACCGAATATTCTTTGGGTAAACTTTCACATCCCAAAAATTAACAGATGTTTTACTAATATGGTGCGTAAATTTCAGATTGTAATCATTAATATTTAATATCCTAATAAAATCTAACGCACTGGTTTCATCACCCCTCCAGATTAAAAACACGTTGTCTATAAATCTGACCCACTGTTCCACACATTCGGAAAAGATGGTCAGGTGTTCCCCCATGAGGACCTGCTTCTCCCAATAGCCTACGTGCAAGCACGCATAGCTAGGGGAAAAGCAGGCCCCCATGGCCACCTACCTCCTTTGCAAGTAGACATCCCTATCAAACATGAAAAAATTATGATGAAGACTCCACTTAACCAATTTTACTAACATCTTATTGTGGTTATAGCAGTTGGCTGGACTGGTGCTTAAAAAATATTCCAAAGCTTTTAGACCGGTGGAGTGCTCTATGCTCGTGTATAGAGCTTCAATGTCCAATGTTATTAGTAGGGAGTTTTCTGTCCAAGTGGTGTTTTTGATCTTCTGTAGGAAATGTCCTGTATCCTTAATGTATGTTGGCAGACTGGATACCAAAGGTTGTAGATAGTAATCTGTATATTGGGCGAGATGTTCACCAATGCTATCTATTGCCGAGATGATTGGCCGTCCCGGGACTGGAGTCATCCCCTTGTGCACTTTGGGGATTAGATAGAATCTGGGCATAATAGTTAGCTCGGTGTGCAGAAATTTGAACTCTTGCATAGAGATTAAGCCCTCCCTTCTGTATTTGAAGATCATTTTGCGTATCTTCTCTCTAGCTAGATCATAGTCTTTCAAATTGGTCTTCATGTAACAAGTGGGATCCGATAATTGTTTGTTGGCTAAGCTTCTGGTATGTATTGTTCTTGGGGCCATATAACTACATTTCCCCCTTTATCAGAACCACAAACTATGTTACGATGATCATTTTTCAACTTGTTCATGAGCTGCCAATATTCTTTTTTGCACTCTCGCTTGGCTCTCCTACGATGTTTAACTTGATGGTAAAGTTTTTTCAAATCTGCTGTTACCACATCATGGAATGCATCTATTGCATCTTAGGGCATAGTGGGTGTAAACGTTGACGTCGGTTTAAATGGACTAGAGGCCGCTCATATTTGGGAGATATTGGCTTCCCTGAGTTCCTCCTGTGTGGATACACTGGTACTGGGTTCATTGCCTTCATCACTCAATTGGTGGAGTGTAAGCATCCCTCTGATATCACGGGCTTGTAGCATTGGCGTGGTGGAATTCATATCATCTGTATCGACAAAGTTGGAACCCTCCTTGATATTAAAGAATTTGCGAAGCTTCAATTTACGGATGAACCGAAACACGTCCACTCTAGTGGCTGTATAGTTGAAGTTAGTTACTGGACAAAAGGTGAGGCCTAGACTTAGTAGTTGGTTTTCAGCAGTGGTGAGGGTGGTGGAAGATAAATTGATGACAGTCTTGTCACTTAATTTTTGTTCTTGCGCCAATGCTTTTTCTTTTTGTTGCTGTTGTTTGCGCTTGTGTTTTTGGCGGCGCTCTTTTCGATGGCGGTTGATTCTGGCCCTTTTTTCTGGTGATTTTGCTGATTTCGTGGGCGCAACCTTTGCAACTGCGCATTCACAAAAAAATCCACCTCTTCCCCCAAATCCAGAACCTTAGAAAGTCCTCTATCTCCATCGCCTGCTGTTAAGGCCTCATCATCCGAATAGACACTACTCATGCTGCTGCTTGTGGAGTTGGAATCACTATTTGTTTGCGCATCTGCCATCACTTCCGTGCGTGAACCACTAGCAGTTTCTTCTACCCTCGTTGTTGTTTTTGTAGGGGCTGAATTCTGGTTCATTTATATACACACCCTCCTGTATTATGAATTGCTGTTTTTATTTATCATCATGCTGAACTTGGCCATATGCACTTTAATGCTGCTACAGGTTGACAAAGGTATTTTTGCACAAAATTGTTGCCACCTTGATAATTGAGTGTTATGAATTAGGTTTTATGTATTTTTTAAATTCTTTGTATGCATGCTACCAAAGGCTTTTATTGAAGGGATTTGTCATTTTAATGTTTTTATTGTATGACCTTGTTTGTGTATATATTTTATGATAAGCCATTGAAGATCGAATAAAGACAATGAATGAATGGATGAGTATTTGTCTGGACAATGACATATTGCTGCTAGTGCATGCATTTTTAGTTGTGAGCCTGTGTTTACTCCCTTGTATACACACCTCCCCCCAGGGGGAGCCTTGAACTGCTTGGACCACGCTAACCTTGAGAGTCAAGTTCAGAAGGTGTAAATGGTCCAGTTGCTCGGAATCCATACTAGGTAGGGTGCCAGAGCATCAATAGTAAAATGCCTCAACCCCACGGTTGAGCCCAGTAACCTTTGCTTGTTCCATGGCTCTCTAAAAGAGGTTCTGACACAGCCATTGCAGTTTCTTTGTTGTGAACTAAATTAATTGGGGTAAGTTGTGGTCATAAGTGAGGGGCATGTGAGGTCATGCACACAGTCGGTGGGATTCATGTATGAGTCAGATGAAATTAGGTATTGTTTGGTTACATAGGTATGCCTTTCAGAGGAAGGAGGAGAGGTTGTGATCTGGTGAAGCAGTAGTGGGCAAATTGCAGGAACACAATTATAGAGAATAAGAAAAACATGCCTGTGACCGAATAGGTGGTGCTCAGAGAGAGGTTGGATGCTGAGGTTTAAAAAGAAGAAGCACAATATTTTAAAGAGAGAAACACAAACAAGAGGAGACAATCACACATTTCAATTAAGGGTCAGTTTTTCATGCTAGACTTAAGGGATGTAGAGAATATACTTGAGAAGGCATGCACTTTCAGGATACATGAATGTAGAAAGTGACAATTGGGCTACCCTAGAGATCTTTGAGAGGCACTAAAATCAGGAAAACCACCAGTACGCTACTAGGCTACTGCTAGGCCACAGATCAAGCCAGGTCAGTGGATCACTTCAAGGGTTGAAAGTGACAAATAATAACTGGACAACTATGTCGAAGAATGTCAAGAGTTTTAGGTGGCACTCAGAGAAAGCAGTAACTTCAAGAGCATAGCAGTGTGAGAAAATACATAGGAAATATGTACACATTGAAAAGGATATTCTGCAATTGCTGGAGTCGATGTCTTCTGGGAATAAGTTTCCCCAAAGTAAATATTTCCAATAGTTCTATGCTACTCAACTAAATGTCCACTAATAGCTCACAGATTTCACAGTTCATCATGACTGCAATGTAGCACCTAACATCATAAACATCCTCTTTTTCCTGAATTTTACTGGACCTCCCAATAAGAGCAATCCTTCACCTTATATTAGAGCAAGCAAGGAGATCGGTTTTACTGAAGGAAGGAATCAACCTGGAAATGGGAAATACAGGTATCATATAAAAATCTGATGAACTGGCACATTTAAAGGCATGAAATGATATGTCTGCACTTGCCAAGGCCCTGAACAGCCATTATAACAACTCCAGAAAATGTTTGACAATATGATCCCAATTATGAATAAACTGGCTTCACCTCCAAGCCTACATGAATTTAAATGCCAACTGCATTATATGTAAGGTATATCTGGGCAAGAAAATAACCACACTAGATGCCAGGACACTGCCAGACTTGAAATAAAGCATTGACAAATCCAGTAGGGCTAGCCATTTTAAAGTATCTACTTCCACTAGTTCCAAAAAGCCACAACTATTTCTTGGGAAACTCGGCTTCAGCAGTCAGGGACATCCCCTTTCTCGAATATTGACTTGTCCTAGAAATCATGGCGTTTTCAGAGAACTACCATTCCCTTAGGGTTCTTTGGTGATGTTATTATGTCCGACTTTACGTCAAACCAGGCACCTTCAAGGTATAAATATGCCCACACTTGCCCTAGCAAACACACAGTGGTTTGGAGCAGTTCGACTATCTACTTGCCTGACACATCTCGCTACAGCAAGTACTGAAGGAAGCCAACCCTCCAGCTAATGCACTGACAGAGAGGCTGCCTTTCTCTCGCGGAGAATCCAGCTCCAGTGTTTCCAAGATCCCCTCGCGGGGTGTTGGGAAATCGAGTCCCGAGACAGTGATACCAGACTTTCTTCATTCTAAACCAAGGTACGGAGCTGATTAGACCCTAAGAGAAATATTGGATAGATTCTGGCAAAGAAACTAAACCCATACTTACTTCTTCCCTCGTACTAGACTTAGATTAGGTACATTGGGGTAGGCGTATTTTAGAAGAACCAGTTGAGTACTTTTAGTCTTTGTTATTCAGTTATTTATGTATGTATTTTATGGCTTAGAAACCATACCATGCTTTTACAGTTTTATTTTATAATACTATTCTTGCTGTACGTTTTATACTTTACAGCCAGTATTACGATTGTTGCAGTTCATTTCTTTTGCATGAGAAAGAAGTCTGTTCAATAAATACTTTTATTGAAAACGCCCGTCTCTCTATTTCTCTGCACCTCTGATGAAACGAAGCATGCACAATTGACTGAGTAAAATATATATCTACTGTTTCCACAACTCTGAAGATCAGTTTTATCTTGGGGGAACAAAGTTGTCATGTTTATGCGGTTGTCAGAAACTAATCCCTTCTTGTCTATTCGAGAAAGTTTCTAGTGACCTCTTAGCTAGCTGGTACTCACAATTAAGTCTAATATATTCGATAGAGACCCAGTCGACCTAAGTCCTACGTCACATCTATAGGATATATTATTACAATACGCAGAACCTATTGGGAATATAGGAACTACACTACACTACTCAAGCAAGAACCAAAATTCTTGTCAGGGTGAAACACAAGTAGACCCCATATTAACATGTGCTTAACCCTCTGGTAGCTTGGCACATTTGCAGTCAGGTTGAACTTTGAGACAATGTTTAAAGTATTTATGCAGCACACAAGTCAATTTCAATAAATCATTTGTAACCAAATAAACAAAAAATCAATTAGTAGTACCGGAGATACACAATTTTAGAGATTTAGGTAAAAATCAAGCCCTAAGAGTCAAAAAGTGTCAACGATTTCAGGCAGGGT
Organism: Lissotriton vulgaris; assembly: GCF_964263255.1. Lineage (NCBI taxonomy): Eukaryota > Metazoa > Chordata > Amphibia > Caudata > Salamandridae > Lissotriton > Lissotriton vulgaris. The sequence goes on from NW_028255156.1 coordinate 246,666, forward strand.
CCAAGTCATAAGTGGTAGACCAGGTCCAAGTCACAAGTACAGGATGACCACGATAGGGCACGGCCTGGACACAGGACTGATTTTAGTCTGCTGAAAAGTACGCTGTGCCTGGATGTAGAGATGCAAATTCCTTGCTTCGAGTGCGCTGGCTGATGCTGAAGAGCTATTGACAAGAAGTTACGATGTGATTACTGGCTCCAAGATGTATGGTACAGCTGTAGCTATCACTGTTGATGAAGAGCTACCACCTGAGGTCCTGAATCCTTGTTGGGGAAGCTGGTGAGTTACTGAGACTTGTGATGCAATGCGCCAGAGCAGGGGAAGAGATGCATCGTGCTGGGCTGATGTCAGAATTGAAGAAGCTGCTGGGGCTTATGAGGATATTCACTGTGATGCATTGGCATTGAGGAGTACCTGGGTCATGCTATACCAGAGTCGGTAGAGACTGCGTCACGCTGCTTCAAGATGCACAGAGATGCATCAACATCGAAAAAACCTGTTATGTCCCTGTGGCTTGAACAGGGGACAAGCCGACTGACCCGTGGAGGTTTCAGCAGATAAACTCACAGCAAAAGAAGAGTCCTGGTGCAAAAACAGAAGGTCTTGGGCAGAAAAGCAGTGCTTGGAAAGCAGGCAAGTGTTTGGGCACTAGTGAACATTTCACAACTGGGGAGTCCATTTTCCTGGCAGAGTCCACAGGTCGAGAAGTCATCTGAAGGATTGAGTGTGAGGGTCCACTACTTATACCTGGTGCTCACATTGAAGTGGGAGAAGCTTCTGGAGTTCTCCCCCTACAGAGATTTCTGGAATTTCCTTCCTCCCTGCCCTGGGCTCAGCTAGCCTGTTTGGACAAAAGACTAGTGTGAAACCCTATGTGAGCGTGCTGAGGCAGAGTCTTTTTGATGTGCAAGTGCGGTAGGTGACAGCTCCACACTCATATCAAGTATGTGATGGCCCATCCTGTCAACAGCTGGCTCCCCTATGTCTCATTATCTTGAAGTAATACACAAAGACCCACTGCAAGCCCCACCTAGTCATGTGACCCAGGATAGAGGCTGCAGGCACCAAATGGTTGGGGAAAAAAATTCAACTTACTAAAAGTGCAAAGAAAAGAAGGTGTGGGCCTATTCTGTCTGTCAGCAAAGCTAGGCCACTATAAAATAAACAATCGCGAGAGAATGCCAGTACTGACACAACTTTTCTGAATTTTATTTTGATTTGGGATCACAGCTGTTTAGTCAAGGTGATCGAGGTTTTTTATTAACTAGTGAGCCAAACAATTATTTCAGTCAATCTGTAAAAGGAAGACGGTCAAAAACATTGAAGCATTAACACAAAAGTTGTTGTTAAACACATAAAAAATGCATTTTTTTACATATCACATGTTACAAACAATACCTGAACAACACCATATACAAGACAAGGGATGTCACAACAACACAAGAAAACAAGCATTTGCAAAGCAATTGTTCTCGCCTTTGTGAAAATTAGAGCTACTGGTGCTGTTAATGGCATTGTTTTTAGATTATGTTTTTTTGTTTGTAGTGGAGTGGATGTGTGTTGTTTGTAGTAGAATTATGTGGTTTGACTTGGAATTGTTAGTTGGGTCGAATTGTGTGGAGTGTAGTGTATTTGTGCAGTGGAATTATGTGGCATGGTGAATAGACAGTGTTAAGGGCATCACTTGTAGAATATTATATTTGATTGCAGTTTATTGAAATGTCTGTGTATTACAGTACTTTACAAGTCATTTGACTATATTTCCAGTGGATGTATTTCCTGTTGTCTAAACTTAGGGAATGTGCTATGATCATTCATTATTGACATGTCTGTCTTTTGCAATGTATTTCATATCCACACAATCGTGGGAGCCCATAGGAAAACTCTCTCTCTCTGTATTTACAGAGAGGTGACCCATGGGTGTGATCAGTGGGTGATCACTGATGGGAAATTGTGAGCTTAGAGAATGATGCCATTGCCAGGATCGGTGTGGTACTTACAAAGATAGTAGGGAGATTGCCAGCCATGCGAGTGGACACTGTGACATGCAGCGCGCAAGCATCACCAAAACTGAGTTGTGTGGCTAGGAGCTGCATCGCTACAACTCCCAGAGTAGTCTTATATTTTTTTACAGATTCAGCTTGCCTAAACTCCATGCCTCCAAACTATGCATGTAGTTCAATGCGTTCCGATTCCAATGTTAAAATTAAATGCCTTCTCATTACAACTGTCACAGATTAAGAGGTATTGTAAATGAGGGGCGACAGAAAATATGTATACTTGCTAACACAAATGTAAATGTACTCAGAGACCCAGAAGGAGAAGTGTGGAGCTACACGAAAGTCCCGGGAGTATGTTTATTTGCACCGCAGCATGGTCTAGGAATCAAAATGAATTGGATCTGTCAAAGCTTAAGCACAAACTTTCCAGGTGGTGAAATAAAGAACAAGTGGACAAGGTGCAATGCTGGTTTAGATTTAATGTTTGTCGTGTTTTAAGTCTCATTTGGGGGAAGAGAATAAAAGCTTGAGAAATGGTTCACTCTGTACCTGGCCAACAACTGCATGTGAGTTCCTCATGTCCTGCTGCATGGTCACGTGTAAACCACACTCATATGGCACAGCTTAAAATAATATTTTTTGCCACATTTGTTTATTATGCCATTCTTAAAACGACTAGCAGTTGAATTTCTCGAAGTCCTTAACTGTAGCCCTGTTTCAAACAAGCATTTGAAATGCAATAGGTTTCGCATTTACAAAAGTTAGAGCCATTGGCATTGTAAATGGTGATGTTTTTATCTCTGTGTTAGTTTTGAAAATAGATATAGAAATGACATTGCAAATATAGTTTTTACCAAAGGATCATGTTGACTCTGTGAGTAATTATTGAACTATATGTCATGAACTACAATAAACAAATCACGTTTGCTGGCGTTTTGGGCTATTGCATTGTAAATAATAATGCCTTTTATGTATGTGTTTTTTTAAAACAGATAAATGAAAGGCAATGTCATTTTCAATGCCAATACCTTAAATTTCGCAAATGCGAGACCTATTGCATTGTAAATGCATTTTTTTTCTTGGAGGCACTTGAAGGTTAGAAAGTTTAGAGATGAGATGGTGGAGAGGGCCTTCAAGGGGTAAACAACCTTAACAACGAAACCTTTACAACGCACTACCATTACGACACAACTTTTACAACCCAAACCATTACAACGCATTGCGCTGGGGGGCGCTCTAGGATAGGGAATGGGTTTAATGTACTATCCAACACCTTCCCTACTATCCACGGGGACTGGAGTTGGAATACTAAATTAAACTATTCACTATCCAGCATCCCATAGCACTATGCTTTGTAAAGGCATGCATTGTAAAAACCGCTTTGTAAAGGCATGCGTGATAAAAGCATGCGTTGTAACGTCATATATCCCCTTCAAGGTGCTGAAGTAGTATCACAGTAATTAGCTCTCATTAACATTTTTTAAAAGTAAAGGCGCAGACTGAAAGACTTTAGTGCCCACAGCTATAAGAGCCCATGTGGGAACATTAACTTGGCCAGAAGTTGAAGGTGTCTATGTTTGTTTGAATTGCCACCTGTTTAGCAGCATCCTGCATATGTTTAACAACTTTTAAATGTGGAGCAGGATTCTAGAGTTCATAAAACTTTCTGTCTGCAATTGCTAAAATGGAACCTGACGACAGATGGACTCAAAACCCCCAATCTTCTGATTGGAAGTCATATGCCTTAATCATCAAGCTACACAGTCACATGGGCAAGAACCAGCCTTAATCTTCAAGCTACACAGTCACATGGGAAAGAACCAGCTCATTTTCGATGTACTGTTTTTCTTAGGGGGGACGGGGCAGTATCAGCTTCAATCCATCTCTGAACTTGAGGTTCTGAAGTCTCACAGCAGTCCTGCAGCCTGGCTCAGAAGCCACAGAGTCAACTGGAAAGCTGTGGCTCTCCAGAGCAAGAAGGTACATACTACACTGGAGTAGGAGAGGACTGATCACCCAGTTTGTGTCCAGAAGCAAATGCCGCCTATCTCAAAGTAGAGAGGTGTTGTAGGGGAAGTAACGCTGTCCACAGGTTATATTATAAAATAATCTAAAGTTTATTTGAGACACAGAGAAATGCTGGTGTCTACATCCAGGCTAACGGGTAACTGACCAGAAGCCAGGACAAAGAACACCGCCACATAAAAGATCTAAATGGAATCAATATCTTTGAAGAGAAAGTACACAAAAGCATTGTAAGAATACAGCATATCCTCTTCCCTTCACAAAATAAAAGAGCTACAACAGAAAAACAAGTTAAAATGGAAGCTATGAACTAAAAACATAAGCAAGGATATCATGCATCATCACAAAGATAAGCTTTTAAATATTCTGGGGGTTTCCTGTCTCTCTTGATTTGAGCATTAACGCCCACATTTCGATCAACATGTATAACATCCTTCTCCCTTATTACATTTCCCTTGCGCACAATAGGTTCATGTTTCTTATACAAAGCCACCCTCAGTAGATTCCAATGCTCACCATTACACAAAGTTATAAACCTATCATGTACAGATTTTACTTTGAATGGGCCTCTAAATTTGGTTAAACCACCACAAACACGTCCTGGTTTAACTTTGACTAAATCATTGACTGAAATATTGGTCTTCCCCCGTATGATTCCACTTCCACTCGTGCATGCCCCACTCAAATCTGCAAGACCAATGCAATCCTTCAACCTAGCTGGAATTAATTTTGTCCCAGTAACACGTCCTTTCATCACATTAAAGGGAATCTTCCCTGATGAACTATTCTCAGTTGTGCGATAAGCCTACACTAATTCGTCCACCATATCCTTCACTTGACCACCACACGAACAAGCCATCTGTATAGCACCCTTCACCATTTTGTTTGCATTCTCAACAATACCATTTCCTTGAGGGTTATATAACGACGTCCTTGAATGTATAATACCACATTTTTTCAAAAACTCCACCATTTCCTCAGACGTCAATTGAGTACCGTTATCAGTTATCAGTTTGACAGGAAAACCTTCTTCACTGAAAATGTCATTCATCATATTAATTGTTGATCTGGTAGTTATTTCTTTACAAAACTCAGCCATCTTGACGTAACCTCTACTAACAACAGAGCATATTTCAAATCAGCTTTTAGACCACCAAATGGCCCAATAAAATCCATACAAACCGTATGCCAAGGTGACGCTGGATCCTCGATAGTGCCATGGTCTACATTGCTTCCCACTTTCAACCTCTTCTCACACTCTAAACAATCCAAACACCTCTCAACCCATTCAGACACCTGTTGGTCCATTGCCGGCCACCAGAAATATTCCCTCAACCTCTTCTTAGTAAGAGACTGGCCAAGAAGACCCTCATGCGCCAACTTGAACAACAAAAATCTTAAATCATGCGGTGGAATGAACTTGTCATTCTTCATCACCACATATCCCTCCTTATCATAAATTGACAATTCATCCAACACCTTCACATACGGCCTAACAGCCATCTCCAAAGTGCTTTCACGTCTGATACCTTCTATGATAAGATCCTTCACACTGGGCAACACAACATCCTTTGCCATGCTCTCGGTCCACTGCGATCTCCCTATTGCACCCGAACACAAAACAACCACATCTTCTACAGCTGCAACAGATCGCTCATTTGATAACAACTCAACTCCCAATGGATCCACTTCCTCCCATGGCAAAGGAAGTCTCGACAAACCATCCACTTGAATATTCCTCCAACCTGGGACATATTCAATCATATACAAAAATTCTTGCATCCTTGCCGCAAACCTTGCCAACCTTGCAGATCCTTTCCCAGCACCACCTGGAGACAAAATTCTCAAAAGAGGTTTATGATCAGTCTGCAACTTAAAATTGAACCCCCACAGATACATCCTGAAATACTCGCAACCCCATGCTTTCGCAAGTGCTTCCTTTTCAATAATAGAGTCGTTCCTTTCTGAAACATTCAAAGACCTTGACACAAAAGCTACTGTCTTCACTCCAGTTGGATGCACCTGTGCCAAAACTGCAGCTAACCCCACTGTGCTAGCATCAACAGCTAATACTGACAACAAGTTAGTGTCAAAAGGTGTCAAAATCCCTGCATTGCATATCTTCTCTTTTATGTCAACAAACGCTTTCTATTGTTCAACTCCCCACACAAACTTGTATCCCTTTCTAAGTAACACTCTTATCTTCTCAGTCTTATCTGCAAAATTCTTCACAAATTTTGCGTAAGATTCGATAAGACCTAAAAATGATCTTAATTGATCCTTGTCAACTGGCGCAGGTCCTCTCCTTATAGATTCAAGAAGATCCCGTTTGCGTCTTACACCATCCGCCGACAGAGTATATCCCAGATACTCAACCTTCTCCACTGCGAATTTGCACTTTTCTTTTTTCAAGGTCAATCCTGCACCCTCCATTTTGTGCAATACATCATTCAAAATAACATTGTGCTCCTCAATCGTCTCACCAAACAACAACACGTCATCTTGAAAATAGGCAACGTTCTTTATTCCTGCCAAAACTGACCCCAACATCTGCTGAAACACTCCAGCAGCAGATGCCAGCCCAAATGGCATACGAGTGAACTGGAAAATTCCCTCCGATGTTATAAATACTGTCAGAGCTTTCGACTCTTCATGCAAGCTAATCTGATGGTATGCGCTGCGTAGATTTAACTTAGAGAAAAACCTTCCTCCCTTTAACAACAATACCAACTCGTTGATGTTTGGTAATGGGAAACTATCTACCACGATGTTCTGATTAAGTGTGCGCAAATCCACACAGAACCTGTTTTCCCATCACATTTTGTTGTAATAACAACGAGCGAAATCCAGTTCTAAGTCTCTATTTGCTTGATCACACCTTGTTCTAACATCTCACACAACATTTTTTTCACCTCACTTCTTGCTATTATTGGAACCCTTCTTACTTTATGCTGCATGGGAACAGCATCTTTTTTGAGCATGATCTTATGCACATACCCTTTAAGTTCCCCAATTTCTTCTTTAAATAAATCTTTCATTCTTTCTACAATTGTACTTGTGGCTATATCCTCAACCACCATAACTTGATCCTTCGCTCTCAGGTTTATTATTATATGAAGGTCATATTGATGACCCCATCCTAAAATCGGTGGACCAGATTGAGCAACATAAACCTTCCCCTTAACTGATATGTTCTTAAATATAATCTCAGTAAGCATGTAACCATTATGTCAATCCTCTCTCCCTGGCACCCACTCGGATTTATATCTTTATCTTTCAAAGTCAACCCAGGCCACTTCTCACTGAACATACTCTCCGGGATGATAGTCCAGAACTAGCCAGAATCCACCATCAACTCTGTCTCCACACCTTCAATCACAAATACAGCCTTTGGTCTCATACTTCTACCTTGTTCCATATCAATTTCTTCATCACTTGCACACAAAATTGTCCTCCCTCCATCAACACCACCTTCTGAATTCACACAGACTCTTTCATCATTCACAACGGCTACCTTCCCCTTGCTCCCAGACTTGCACATTTTGTAAAAATGACCTCTCCTCCCACACTTTTTACAATCTTTATCCAGTGCAAAACACTTTTTATATTCTGCCGTATGATATGTGCTGCCACACCTTGAGCACATTCTCCCAGTGTTTTTGTACTGTTCTTGATTATTTGAGCTAGTAGCGCAATATTTCTTACCATTCTTCTCGCCATTCTCACTGCTCCTTTTACTATCTACAGCAGCAACAGCTACTTCCTGATCTACACACCACACATTCTCTTTTGAGTTCTCTTTGCGGTCCATTTCTCTCATGCATGTACTAGATTCTTCCAAGCGAAGAGGAAGAGTTCTCCCAGTTAATTTTAGGTCCAGAGGGGGGAGATAAAAGTAAACTGAACAAGGGGGTACCTCTAAAGACCTATATTTCTTTCACAAGGAAAGAATCCTAATAAAGTTCACAGTAGGAGGATGCCAAAGAGCGAAACCGGAACCTTAGAGTATTATCAAAACATATATATATTTTTTTATATAAATAGAAATTAATTTGAAAATATTTGTACATTTATACATTTCATTTGATCATATAACGTAATTAACAAAAGTTCATCAAACATTCATAATACAGTTTGTATAATAAGAAAAAAGTGCAGGTTAAGAAAATGAGAAAAAAGATGAGAGAAAAGATACCCCTAACAATCTAGTGTGTTCCTACCATACATACATCCATTCTTACATACCAGTCATACCTTTGCAATAGTATAAAAACATACCCAACAACATAGATACAAGAACTGAACACAATAAGAGAAAAACCCAAAGGTGTACTTGATGGTTTACAATTAGAACCTAGATTTAACAGTTCTGCCAATTAGTGATTGGTCTGAGTGTCATTGACCAATCTATATCCAGATTGTGGATGTACGGCCGACGTACGTTTCGGTGATGATGTCACCTTCCTTAGGGCCAGGAAAAAACATATAATAAACTAACATATACACATAATCTGTACACGAGTTAAAAGAACAGGGGCATTGCAAGGAATTTTTTCTATTTGGGATTTTTTAGAGACACATAGTTTGGATATATGTGGAGAGCCGGTCATTGGATACTGCTACTAGCTGCTGGCAGCAGTGAAATTTTCTTAGAAGCACGAAGTGCTTTCTGTGACATGATCCACAGGATGATAGCAAATAGTTTGCTCCCGATTGTGATGGTAAAAGATGTAAGGCGCTTGTATATGGATTATATATAGCGTATAATAAATCTGGTTATTTGAATTGTTCGAATTTCATGGGTGGCAGCCACTACATCTTCTTGATAGCCAGCTGACGCTGTATCCTGGGGTTCCTGGGTCTGTCCGAAAAACGGATGATGATGAACTTTTGTTAATTACGTTATATGATCAAATTAAATGTATAAATGTACAAATATTTTCAAATTAATTTCTATATATATAAAAAAATATATATATATGTTTTGATAATACTCTAAGGTTCCGGTTTCGCTCTTTGGCATTCTTCTACTGTGAACTTTATTAGGATTCTTTCCTTGTAAAAGAAATATAGGTCTTTAGAGGTACCCCCTTGTTCAGTGTACTAGATTCTTCTACAACCTTCGCAATATCAATTGCATTCTGAAGCGACGGGTTCTTTGCAACCCATAATTTCTCCTGCATCTTCTTATCCCTGCACTGCACGATCAGTTAGTCCCTTATCATTTCAGCTCTGATATCCCCAAAATTGCATTTCAAAGACAGCTCCCTTAACCTAGTTACAAATTGATCTATTGACTCATCTTGTCTTTGTGGCTGTGTATAGAATTTATGCCTAGCCATTACTATATTAACTTCTTTTAAGTACTGTTTCTTTAAACGTGCTTTCGCCTCAAAGTATACATTCGTTATCACTTTTCCCTCTGCATTCTTCCCTTCCGGTAAAAATTTGAAAGAATGCTGACCTTCCTACCCTAAAGTGCTCAACAAAAGTGCTTTCTTTCTTGCCGCACTAAAGTCTTTCCCATCCAATGCCTCAATGTAGTTTTCAAAGATTTCAATCCATTTGTCCCACTCTATGGGTGGTTCTCCACTCTGCTGCAAAAACAATGGAGGCATTATTACATTTGACCATCCATTTCACTCTATGATGCTGACTATAACACACCACTTTAATTATATTTATAAATTCTACTACACATCCCAAACCTATTCAGGTAGTACACAGTCTCGGTCTTTAACCTGCACGGTTACACTTTTACTGTATGTTGTTTACACTCCTTCTTGCACTTCCTTAACTACGGCCACACACAAGTACCAAGTTCGTCTTCGAATACAGTCACAGTACTTAGCACATTCTTTTTGCTCGTTCCTCCGATAATTATTCCGTTAAGCAAAGTACGGCTTTTCCCTTCACCAACTTCTTTCTTTGCTTCGTAGATGTTTGCTCAGTAAATCGCACTGCTCGATGTTTCGTTGCTAGGTAACACTATGCTCTTCTAAGATGGCTGCCACGTTTGTGCGTAATACGTCACACCTAGGCTTCCAGCGTTATGCGTGATTGAAACACAGTCTCCCACTTGCTTCTCGAACTCCTTACTCGCATGACCGACGACACGCCACACAGCCGCACAACACCTCATGAGCCGTCCTCGCTCAAACTCGAGACACTCGGTGAGTTGCTTCAATTTTAAAAGTCGCACTCTGTAAACATGCTTTTTCCTCGTTCCTTTTTAAATCAGAATTTCACGATTCTCTCATACTACACTTACTTTGTTTCAACGGCAGTATTAAGTGTAGCTTTTCTTTTCCGACAACAAACGATTTCGAGGTATTTCTCCACTTTTGCTCTGATGCCAATTTTCCTTTTTCCTTTCCTCTTCGTTGTGTCAATACCACACCATGGGTGACTCCTTGAATTATTCTCTCCCGTTCTTCAGTTTCTCCTTTTTTTTTATTAATCTTTAAATCTTCTACACGCGTGGTTCTTCCACCAGCTGAGTTCCTTGACTCACTCTGTGTCACCTTTCCCCCTTAACCAATCGTCGCCATCTGTTGTAGGGGAAGTAACACTGTCCACAGGTTATATTATAAAATAATATAAAGTTTATTTGAGACACAGAGAAATGCTGGTGTCCACATCCAGGCTAACGGGTAACTGACCAGAAGCCAGGACATCGAACACCGCCACACAAGAGATCTAAATGGAATCAATATCTTTAAAGAGAAAGTACACAAAAGCATTGTAGGAATAAAACAAGAGGGTTCCTCTACTGCCAAACCCAGGACCGAAAGAAACCATTGATAGCAAAACAGTAGTCCTAAAATGTCCCCACTCTGATCCATGGATGCATACCTGATCAGGTAACCTTGCTCAAAAGCAAGTTGTCTGTCGGATCCAGACTGCAACTGGGAAAAGGCGCAGCGTGGAACTGAAGCAAGAGTCAAAGCATTTTTCAAACAGGCTCAAAGTAAAAGTCACCTCACTTTGATGGATACATGGCGCTATTGAATTCCAGTTAAAATCGTGGACCAGGCGATATTTCTAATGTGCTGTCACAACCTGCGGACTTCAATAATGCTATGCTTTTGAAAACTCCTTGGAGATGTTGATCGAATTAGCTGTTTAGACAATTCTATTCCTTGTACCCATAAGCATCCCTTCTTCTAATGATGTTCTAGCCTCCGGTGATGTTGCCGTGTACCAATTAATAATAAATATTACACGAACACTCTGGTATGTAGAGAGTTCCAAAAAAGCTGGGAAAGACATTCACCTGACTATATTTTGAGTTATTAAGCACTTTATACAATTTCCCGCCAACCTTTTTCCAGGATTGAACACACTAATATTGCTGTCTTCTTACTCGGAAGCTTTACTTGACCAAAGTTTCTTATGGTCTTCAGGTACACAAATATTGGAAGCTGTCTTTCCATAAATTCTGTCGGGCTAATATGGATGTGGTAACATTCCCTTTGGGTTCCATAGCAAGGAGTTTTTCTTTTAATGGATTGTTGCTCCTATTGATGCAGGTGATACATCTGTGGTATATTCTGTGTGGTGAATGCTCATGTCCTGAACAGGCTTTCTGCCATCCTACCTTTTGTTTCCCAAATCACTGCTTCTATTGGCACTGCCTTGTGTGCTTTTGAGGCCCCTTCCCTCTTAGCTATCTGTGTTACTTCTGATGACACTTTTGTGGCTGGATAACAAGTGATGTTCTCATGTTAAATATACAAGCATATTGGCACATTAGGCCTCATTTATGAGGCTGTGTGTCACATTTACGCCGCCGGTGCTTCACTTTTTGTGACGCACCGGTGGCGTAAAAAATGCGCCTTGTTGCGCCATATTTACAAAGTGACGCATCTAGGTAGATGCGTCACTTTGTTAACCCCTGCACCACATTATACCTGTGCCAGGTTTAATGTATGCAAGGAGGCGTATTGACGCAAGGAAGGGTCGTAGAAGTGACGCAGTGAAATCTATGAGATTTCACTGCGTCACTTTTAGGACGCCGTTGCGTCAAACTCTTGCACCTGCCTCCAGCAGGCGTAAGACTGACGCAAGCCCTTTCACATGGGGCTTGCCCGATGTGAAAGGACGCATTGCTGGAGTTGCGTCACTTTTGTGACACACTCCAGCAATGCGTCACTTTTGTGCTTACAGATACGTCAGAAATACTGACGTATCTGTAACTCCTCGCGACATGATGCGTCATACATTAAATATGATGCATCAGGAATGTCGCAAGGAGTGCGCACTGAGAAGTGACGCATCGCTGCTTTCACGCCGCGATGCGCATTTTCTCATAAATGAGGCCCATTGTCTTTAATATTCATTGCGTGGGATTTGCGACTGATGCTGTTAACATCCTTGTCCTTGTGTTATTTTGCTCCCTGGATGTATTCCACTTGCTAGTAATGCTCATCCCAGTGAAAACATTCCGAGCCCTTTTGCCACAGCTTAAATGCGAGTGGGTGAAAGTCTTTGTGTGGTGTGATACAACAGTGTGTGCAGAATAAATCGTACCATTCTTAAAAAAATAAAGACCTTTTTAAAGTTATTACAACCTTGGGCGAGCATGACAATTAAGCTAAAAAGTGAGCATGACAAACGGAATAGGCAAAAGCACTTTAGCTGTGTTCCCTAAATGTAAATGTTTCTAAAGTGTCCAAACTGTCCTTGTGGTGAGTTAAATGTTCCCGTTTTTTTTCTTTCGAATAAGTAATTTTATTAACTATCCCATTTGTCAACATATGGTTGGTATGATGCTGTTTCAGAGCCTGTCACTAGCCCCTGTACAAATAACACTATAATTTCGTAGTTTGCGGTTTGCCCTGCAACTTACCTTTCAAAGCTGATATTTTTTTTCCTAATGGGAATTGGAGGAGTTGGAGTCACAATGATCATGTGTTTTGTCAGTTCATGTTTCATACCTACATACCTATCGGTTGCACTCTGTGTGTACTAAGCAGACATTGAATCAATCCCATCTCCCGTTTTGGCCACCCTAGCTGAATCGTCTCCCCTGAATAAATGTGTGTTGCTCCGTTGTATAAAAAAACATAAGTTTTTAAATATTCGCCAGAGCAGCTTCGTTATTTTATTTGATAACCCGCACATGCCGTGCCCTTGCAGGAAATAATATTTTTCGGCTGACATATTTTTTTGTTCTGTCAAAGCATAGAGCAACGCTGAAGGCCTTTCTGAAAATATCCTATCTGTGGTACATGGGGTGACTGCCAGGTGGCACAACCTCTTTACCTTTCATGCCTCTGATCGTCTGGGTGGTCTTCGCGACTGTCCCTCCTTGGGTGACATTAGCTCTCAATCCTGTCGGCTTCTCTCTCTGGGCTCCACTGCACATCATCTACTATCTTTGCAGGCTGCGTGTGCAGAAAGTTGATACCTTTGTTGTGACATTTCTTCACCACTATAAGTACAAAGACGTTCCATTGTTTTTGACGTGCGGTTCAGCGTCTAATTGAAGGATCATTGTGTGACAGTCCAGGTGCATTCTAAATTAATCGCCACCATCAGGAGTGATCGGTGTGCCACCTCCAAAATATGCCTGTAACATCTGTGCTACCCAGAGTCCACATTGTCCTATGCTAATGGAGCTCGTCGCTTGTTTGAAGTTATACTCAGAACCCAGCTGTGTGCATTGAGCCTGACTCCATGGCTGGCACCTGTTCAGGGCTCTCAGACACAGCAGCAAGGTGCCAGAGAGGATGAGAGAGGGGCCTGTGCAGATGCGTGGCTCCTGGTGCCGGCATCAGCCTTAGGTACCTCTTCAGAAGTTCAGATGAATCATTCGTCTGGACCACTACCATTCATCGTGAATGGTGGTGGTCCAGTCCTCGGACTCTGATGAGGGATACAAGAGAAATATAAGATGTGCTCAGGCCTAACAAGTGCCGCAATGTTTGGAGCTCCAAACTTCAACCTCCAGGGAGCCTCCGCAGCGGATCCTTGTCTGCTGGTGGTCACAGTAGACGGATGGGAATGGATAATGGGAGTTCTCCAGTACTCGGACTCTGACGAGGGATACAAAAGAAGTGTAAGACATGCTTAGGCCTGTCAAGTGCCGCAATGATTGGAGCTCCAGACTTCAACCTCCAGCGAGCCTCCGCGGCAGATCCTTGTCTGCTGGTGGTCACAGTAGACGGATAGGAATGGATAATGGGAGTTGTTCAGTCCTCTGACTCTGATGAGGGATACAAAAGAAGTGTAAGACATGCTTAGGCCTGTCCAGTGCTGCACGCTTTGCTGCAATGAATGAAACTCCTGACTTCAACCTACAGGGAGCCTCCGCAGCAGATCCTCGTCTGCTGGTGGTCACAGTAGGGAGATGGGAGTGGATGCTTAGTTCACCGAAGTCTTCATGATTCTCTTCCATCCTCTAAGGCATTTTAGTCCCTGGGCCTTTCCTCTTAGGAAGAGACTTCCATTTAGGATATTGAAGAGCGAAGCAGAACCGGACTCTGCCTTCAGCTAGTTTACTCAATTGACCTAATCACTGTATCCAGCATTGTGAAGTGCTGGTATATTTTCATTTCTCACACAGGATTGTCTACATTTATGCTGAGGTTTCCTTTACTGTCTCAGACATAGACCTAAGTGGCGCCCTTCACAAGTATTCCAGGTTTAACACAGACTGTCATTCTAGTATGCAACGCAAAACCCAACTACCACTTTGTTTTCTGCATGAGTGTCTCTACTGTAGCCCCAGTTACATTGAGCTTGGCATAATTACTGCTCACCGTGCACAATTTTATATCTTTGAAGAGGAAGCATGTAATTGATCTGATTGTGCAGGTAGGTCTACAGGTCCTTGCTCAACTCCAAACTCTGTTTATGTGACTCTGCCCAGTTCTATCACCCATGTGGGAGCATTAACTTTGCCAAAAGTTGAAGGTGTCTACGTTTGTTAGAATCGCCACCTCTTTAGCAGCATCCTGCCTATGTTTAAAAACGTTGAAATGTGGAGCAGGATTCTAGAGTTCATAAAATATACTTTCTGTAATTGCTGAAATTGAACCTGACAACGGAGGGACTCAAATCCCCAATCTTCTGATTGGAATTCAGACACCTTAATCATCAAGCTACACAGTCACATGGGCACGAATGGCTCATTTTCGATGTTCTGTTTTTGTTGGGGGGAGGGGTCAGTATCAGCTTCAATCCATGGCTGAGGCTCTTGGAGAGGGCCGTGGAGTATAGAGTGATGTACGGCTGTCAACATGGGGAATGGTTTCCATGCGCATGGTACCCCGACCCTGCTGGCAAGCCTTGGCGAACGAGGTCTAGGACGGGGTCCTGCAGTGCGGTAGTCGTGGCCTGATGCAAGTATACAGGCACTTTCTGAGAGCAATGCTGTTGGTGAACAATTTTCATGGGTGACCTTAAGCAAGGATCAGTATTACATGCCCGCCATGCCCTGCGTGGCTGCCATTTCAAATACAGCAATCAGGCAACCTTTAAAGGTGGCAACAAACTTCACTGCTCACATAACGCTCAAAAGGCAATAAATACATGACAGTCATGTTTGTAATCCTGATTTCCAGCTGAAAGTATCTAGTTATTATATAGGAGCTGTTAGGAGACGTGATGCGAGGCACTCCTGACCTCGAATGTAGCATTTTGCTTAGGGAACGACTTTGCCCGACATCACACTTAATTCAAGCCCTGGGTGGCGTCATGGCGTGAGGTGACCCCACACCTCCTCCCACACAAAAACAATGGCGGAGAGCCTGCACAACCCCAGTGTTTACGCAAGCACCAGGACACTGTTTGGTAACAGTGTGCTTAACAAATGTGGAAAATAAATAAATAAATAAAGAAGGAGCCTCACTGTCCACGCCCTGTGTCTATCATGTTACTGTGGAGTGTTTGTGTTTGAAGTACAACGTTTTCACTAAACAGAAGGGAAAGCATTTGTAACCTGACCCAAAACAGATGGCATGCTGTGTGATGCTGCTGAAGCTGCAGACTTTGGAACTAGAGAACTGAGTTGGAGCCACGGCGTGGGCTGCATAACTTAATTATTAAAAAATAAACAGCGATCTCAGAGGGGTGTGGGTAGAGACACATTTAAAAACTAATACACGTGGAGAGAGAGACAGATACAAATTTAGAAAAACACAGTTTAGACGGACAAATGTAGCATCTGAAACAAAGTAAAACAAACAGTGCGAGGAGTTTGCTCAACATATACTGCTGCCAACTTTGGAGCAGGAGAACAGGGTTCGATCCTTGGTGTGGGCTGCATCATTTAATTATGAATAAACAAACCAAGATCTCATGCATATTAAACGCAAATAAATAAACAGCGTGGGGTGAGGGCAGGAAGCTGCCAGATGTGGAAATGCAAGCAGCAAAGAAAAAAAGTAGTCCCTAAATAAAAGAGTTACAGCCAGCAGCATAAGTTTACTGTAGTTGGTCGATGCTGCTTCCTTCAGAAAGGGAAGACAACTGAAGTGATATATCGGACCACCAGCCAAAAATGAGCGATATTAGAACAGCAATGCCAGATTTCACCAATGGCAAGCAACAAAACAAAGATAAACGAAATGGGTGGAGCTTCACTAGTAATACTGATTGCTTGATGCCTCGTAGAGGCAGCGCATGTGCTGCCTATGCGATACCTAATAAAAACCAGCAGTCAGAGCTTTGACTGGAATGAATTCAGAAGGGGCAGGAAGGCACTAAATAAAAGTCTGGTGAGTATGTTTGTTTACACAGCAGTGTGCTGAAGGCAGGAGCTGCTTGACCTGAGTGACTCTGCTGGGATTAGTGACAGACTGAGTTATTTGCACCGTTTTTAGCAAATAATAAAAACCCGCGGTAGGAGCCGGGCAGTCGGAGCTTTGTAGGGTGCAAATTTTTTGAGAGCTTTTAAGCATTTAGGCGACACATTCAACAGATAGAGGGGGTAACGCTGGCGCAACATACAGAGCTGCCAACTTTGGGACTGGGGATGCAGGTACTAGTCTCAGCATAAACTCTCCCCACCCGATTGTAACAAATTAAATACTAATTAAAATTAAACAATATCACAACAAAAAAGGAAATTAAACTATGCCGTATTGTTAAATGGTTGAAGTTGCTGAAGCGTACAGAACCAGTTGAGCGAAAGCCTGTCATGAAACTGTAGATGATCGTGTGCCATGTAATGACGAAGTGTAGCACTGTGATGGGATAGCCAACAAAAGGATAATCCAGACGGGAGGAGGGACCATCAAGTGCTGCGAAGGAGCATGACCATGTTGAGATGGATGCCTGCGGATGACCAAAAGAAACAATTTGTGAAGGGGGAACAGACACAGAAAGGAGGGACAAACATCAATAAAAGCCAGCAATTCAGGATGCCACAGGTAACAGCCAATGGTACTCGGTGGGTGTGCCAAAAACTAGCAGAAGAGCTAACAAAGTGTCTTACAGATAGCGCATGTGCTGTCTAGACTTGACCTAACAAGGAGGTAACAGAAGGCCAGAGACATCCAACAAAAAACAGTGCAAGGAAACCCCTTTGAAAACAAGCAGGAGCAGGAACGATGAGAAGAAAGGGGTGCAAGTGAAGAGGCAATAGCTGGCCAAGGATGGTCAGCTGAAAGAAGCAATCTGTGATGTCCAAACTCCTATCCATCGGTAAATGCCTGGATGCATACCTGATCAGTTACCCTTGCTCCAAAGCAAGTTGTATACGCACCTAAAGATGGGACAGATGAACACTATTGACCAACCAGACAGAGTAAAGGAATATTGAAAGGGAGGCCAACCAACCAACCAGAAGCGCTGGGCATGTTGAGAAGCCTATAGACTGAATACAACATGCTTTTACAGAGCAACACATACGCAGCCCATGCTCAACATAAAAGGAATTAACTGTGCAAGAACATATCCCAGTTCCAATAATTTTCACAAAACAGTTCCAAAGATAACTGAACAAATATTATATGGTCACCTTAGGTTGTATGACACACGTGGGTTATGCTATACCAGTTCTGTTAATTTGGAGGCCTGTCCAAGAGGCCTTCCAACTCAGTCCAACACAGTACACCTTAATGATCCCCTTTCAAGCCACATTACGTTTTTGCAAAAACAGAGGAAGGCCTCCCTTGTGGTATGTTTGTCGATTCATTTTGAAACCACTAAGAGGTTTATCGGGAGCACTTTTGAAGGTAAATAATTTGTCTATCCAACGGAACTCAAATGTTTCTCGCCTGCTTCCCTAGTATGTGTATTATTCCCGAACCATTGTTTCAAGCTTGCACGTCCAATAAGCAAGAAAGTAAACAGCGCAATGTATCCGAAAAATAATTCCTGAACCGCTTTTAGACGCCGGTATGTTTTCCTCCAACAACTATATTCAGCTGGCAGGTTTTTGTAAACAAACCTTGTATAATATCTGGCCAGTATATATCCATCCAGTCAAGATTCTGTATATGACCCATCTGTGCGTATTTTGATTAAGGAAATTAACAACTAGCGCTTCGGCTTTGTAATCCCTCTGTACTGTGACATCACCAAATGATTATATGTGTTTTCAGTAACAGAGAATCCATCTATGTATTTCTCAGACTTAACCGCATGTGTAGGAATTTGATTCCAGCTGGCTTGGCTAACACTAGGATTACAAGAAATGTAGCCACTGTTGTTCTATAATGTTGTAAGTTGAGGAAAATATATCGAACAAATAGAGTGTCATCTTTCTCTGATGTTAGACGTTGCTATATTCACTTTTGCTCCGGCATTTCAGATGTTCAACTTAAAAAGACCTCGGGTCTCATTTATGAGGCCTTGTGTCAGTTTTGCGCTTCCGATGTGTCACTTTTTTGTGACGCATCGGCGGCGTAAAACATGCCTCCTGTTGCGCACTATTTACAAAGTGACGCATCTAAGCAGATGCGTCACTTTGTGAACCTCTGCGGTGTATAATACCTGCGTCACGTATAATGTATGCAGGGGGGGCATTCCCCCACAAAAAGCCTCGTAGAAGTGACGCAGTATTTCACGGCATAACTTCTAGGATGCTGTTGCGTCAAAATCTTGCGCCTGCCTCACAGCAGGCGTAAGACTGCCGCAGGCCCTTTCACATGGGACTTGCCCCATGTGAAAGGAAACATTGCTGGAGTTTTTGCTGGAGTGTGTCACTTTTGTGACACACTCCAGCAATGCGTCACTTTTTCTCTTACAGATACATTAGAAATACTGATGTATCTGTAACTCCTTGCGACATGATGCGTCATACATTAAATACGGCACATTAGGTATGTCGCAAGGAGTGCACACTGAGAAGTGACGCATTGCTGCTTTCACGCAGCGATGCGTCATTTCTCATAAATGAGGCCCAACGTACTTCAATTTCAGAATTATTATTAATTTCTAGGGCCCACAAGAAATAAGCAAGTTGGCAGGCTCTTTTATCTTTAAAAATCTTAAATAGAAGGGCTGAGTATTCTTTCAGAAACTACAAAAAGTTGGTGTTTTTTTTCTATCTTCTTTTATTTCAGTATCCCCCAGTTTGATGTTCTGATGAGAACCATAAAATAAATTAAGGGGTTTAAAACGCATTGACAATGATACCAACAGGGAGGTCCTCTTCCGTCTTAAAAAAATATAATGTGGCTTTAAAGAGGACCTTAAGGTGTCCTATGTTGAAATGAGTTGGAACGCCCCTTAGTTAAGCCTCCAAATTAACAGAACTGGTTTAGCATAACCCCTGGTGTGTTATACAATCTAAAGTGGGCCTAAAATATTTGTTCAGGTATCTGTGACTCGTTGTTTTCAGAAAATTGTTGCAACTGGTATATATGTTCTTGCACTGTTAATTCCTTTTTTTCTTGGGTTGTTGTGACACCCTTGTCTTGCATATTGTGTTGTTTAGATATTTTTCCTTATATCTAAAAAATGCATTTTTGAATGTGTTTTCCAACAACTTTTGAGTTAATGCTTCAATGTTCTTGAAAGTCTTCCTGCTAAAGTTTGACTGAAATACCTTTCTAAAAGCGGCATTTTCAATATTGAGTCTTAAAATCGGAATTTACCTTAAAGACGGTATTCAAGTACAATTCTTTAGATATCAAACTCGACATGCCTACCTGTTCCCAACTGAAATTTATCGCTTAGGAAATATAATAAGGTAACAGAAAGCTTTCTTATGGGATAGACAGGCCTTGCAGTAGTGAAAAACAAATTTTTTAATTTTTCACTACCAGGACAACTAAAAGTAAAACATACGTCTTGCTTTTTAAATAAAAAAAGGCTGGGCAACCTTTCAAGATTAAAGAAGAACATAAGAACTTCGGAAATGTTTATTGTTTCTTAAAGTATTTGCATGACGTATATATGTGTTTTGGATAAATATATACAGAGTACTCACTCAACTACAGAATTTAGACGTGTGCACAGGCTCTTTTTCCCTTGTAGCAGGTCTGAAATGTAGGGGGTTCTGGGTCAACCCCGCCCTGTTGGCACCATCCAAGATTAGATAGGAAGTGATTGGCGGACATGTGGTGGAGGCGCCAATCTTCCTAACTACCCACATAAACCCTAGTTGTAGTTTGAAATGCTTTTTAAATAAACTGCACCCTATGGGTGATTTATAAGTATTAAAAAAGAAGGTTTGGGCCTGGCAAAAGGTTTCTTTTGCCAGGCCGACATTGCAGTTTAAAACTGCACACACAGGCTGCAACGGCAGACCTGGGTCTGTGCCCTGATGGTTCAGAGCACAGACCGAAATCCTCCGCTGGCCGGAGGATTTGGGTCTGTGCCCTGAACCATCAAGGAAAGCCAAGAATCTGGGGATCATCATGGATAATAAACTCACCATGGCAGACAAAGTTAACATGGTGACTTAAGCATGTTTTATGGTCCTCAGAATTATTAAGAAAATAAAGGTCTTCTTGACCAAAGTCAATCTCAGGACGGTAGTGACAGCACTCATAATGTCGCGTCTCGACTATTGCCACTGTCTATATCTTAATGTTTAAAAACAACATATGAACAGGTTGCAATTGGTCCAAAACGCGGCAGCTAGAGTGCTGACCGGAACATCAAGGTTTACCTTGGTTAAGGGAGATCTTAAAAAACTTCACTGGCTTCTGATTCCATTAAGATCACGCTTTAAAGCACTGTCTATTGTCTTTAAGATGGTCAACGGTATTGGTCCGGATTTCATAAGGTAGAAATTGTTTTAGTATACTCCAGAGAGGACATTGAGATCCACTGTATCTAAACTTGTTCAGACCCCCCCTCCTCCACTCCTTTTTAAAAAAACTAACTAGGGAGGAAAAAGTTTTGTTCATTGTGCAGCTAAAGCCTGGAATGAACTCCCGTTCCAACGTAGAAATGCTCCAGATCTAATTTATTTTCGCAGGAGCCTTAAGACATGGCTTTTCTCTTATGATTAGGCTCATGGTATGTTTCTCAGGCAATCAGTACTGAGCTCCAGGCACTTTAGGGTAATCGCGAGCTCTATAAGTATTAACAACATAACATAACATGTTTAGAGGGCTAGTTAAGTGGGTGGCACAAGGGGTGCTGCTCCCCTACTATTAGCATTTAATTTTCAGGCCCTGGGTACATGAGATTCCACGTTACTTGGGACCTACAGGTAAATTAAGTGTGCCGATTGGGTGTAAGCCAATTTTACTATGTTGAAAGGAGGAAGCACAAGCACTTCAGTACTGGTCAGCTGTGGCAAAGTGCACAGAGTCCTAAGGCCAACAAAACTGAAATCAGCAAAATTGGGAGGCTGAAGGCAAAACATTTGAGAGAAGACCACCTTAAGGCTGCCGGGTCTAACAGGACGGCTTCTTCATTGAGTTCATATCTGGTAAAAAATAAATACTCAGAGGGCTCAACACATTTTTGAAGGGTGCATTTTGATGTATGATTTGTACTCTATGTTGGGATCCAGATCACAGTTAAAAATACATAAATGAGTGTAAACGCTGCCAATTTCCTTTCCTTCTCTGGTTTTTGTCAATAGGTTTGGAAAAGTTAATTCTGAAGATGTCCTTCTGATTGCAGATTTAAGTTACTCTCAGGAAGATGAGATGACCTCCTTAGGCAAAAGACCTTCTTAATCCTTCATTTTTGTGTGTAAAAAGGGTCACCTCAAACAGCTTCCATAGTTTCTCCAGTGCCGCATTATGAACACTGTATAGCCTTGTGCTAGTTCTTCCCCACCCATCACCCTTACCCATTTCTCCTTTGGTTTGCCCATCTGGCTTGCTAGTTACTACTTTGAGAAGCCAATTCCTAACTCTGCGCGGACATGGGGGTAGCCATCCTTGGGAGGTTGCCTCTTTGGCACAAAAAACATTCAGCATTTCAATGATATCATCAGAAGAGTGCAGTTATTCCGCTGCGAACACACAGTATCTTTGATAAAAGAACTTTAATCTGCTTTTGATATTGCAGTCTTCTTCCGGATGAAAGAAAAGGACAACATGACTTCTGTTTGCAATATAGCAGAGAGTTTATGTAAAAAGCAAGCATGCTTGCAGTAGGTCAGTCAGCTTCCTGTTACTGGAATCCAAGCCTTTGACTTACAAAATAACAACAGTTTATTTTATATTCTTGTAACTATTAACGTGTCATTCTATGATTACTAAATCAACATCGGCTAAAGTACAACATTATTATCAAAAGGTTATACTCATGCAAAAAAAAGTTAGTAACATGTTTACTAAATACTAGTCAGGTGCAAATGTTATCATCAGTTACGCTTCCACACAACCACTACACTAGCGGTGACCTTGGCTTGTCTTGCCCTTGAAGCCTAGCAATACTCTACTACCTACACATCTGCTGTTTGACAAAACCTAACCTCCCACCTATTCTGTACCTCTGTGCTGCCTGCCTTATCTCCATATTTTCTCAGATATGTATTCTTGCAATGCGGATCTGTGACCTTCCATTTCTATAACCTAGTTATATTCCACTATTCTACTAAAGCTTGTATCTACTTCCCTCCCCCTGGGTCCTGACTCCATCTGTGCTCTTTTTTTATTCTGCTACCAAAGACAGCATAGGGCTGTATTTCTCCTTTAACATGGATGTCTGTACACGTCTGTCTGATGGTGCTTTCTTTGACATGAGTAGGCATTCTTCATTTTCTACATTCATTATAACAAGTCCACTCAATCAAGCTAAAGAGGTTAAACTGGAAAAAAGAGTCATGGACTGCACCAGACATTGGGTATGATGTTATCTACCAGGCAGACAACAAACTCAGTAGTAATGTTTCTCTTTAAACCTATTATAAAGAAGGGTAACTGTGGAGTGCTAGGTGGCTCATTCCGTAGCCTCCTCTTTATCAAGAAATATATATGCAGTCCTTCGCAACTATGAGGTGTTTTGAATTAAAATTCTACTCTTATGCCAACTATATTTAGGCACTTAACTGGCTGGGTGAAGGCGTGATGGCCACAGTGAACAAATCAAAAGACTCCTTGTAAGCAAACAATTTGTTTGTAAACTAGAGAATCCTAACTGCATTTAAAGTTGATGTTTTGATTTAAATTACATACCTATGGACATAAGAGTTTTGTCCGGACTCCAAGAGAAACAGCTTCTCCACTTTATAAAATGAATAACATAATACTACTATCTTTGCTCCTTGAAGGTTGCTTCATTTCAAAACCTATTTAGTAGATGAGATGTTATAATCCTTATTTACCTTAATTTACACCCATATAGAACTGTTTACATTCAATTAGGAGAACTTCAAATCATGGTTAATCTTTACTACCTATTCCTCCTTTTGAGCAGGTTGATACTTCATAGCCTGTTATGCATACACTAATACATAATCGTCTTACTCCCTCCCTGCAATCGTTGATAAATGTTGAGAAAGTTTCCAGACAAGCTCATTTTTCATGAGCCTTAAATTTCAAATTAGACACTAAAAATAAGGTCAGCAAAACATGGCTTGCCGGAGACAAGTAGACAACCGTCTACCGAGATATAATCTACAGAATATCATCCTTTCCTCTGGATCTTTATTTGTATTCACAACTTCAAGCTCTATAGTAAAAGTTCACTAGACCTTGCTCGCCTGATTTATTGTTAGAGTGCTCTACTGCAATATTGCAAATTTCCAACTTTATCAATAGTGTGACCATTCAAACTAACCCCTTTTGCTCTCTCCTCCATTCACACCTGCAACCTCAGTAATATTAACATTTCACCTTTTAAAGTATTTACCAACATATCATTGTTAGAACAGCTCTTGATATTGGTTCTCCTAACAAGCTGGTACAAAGCAAATTCCCATAAAAAAAGCCAGGACAATCAATGATTTACACCTGTTCTCAAAATCCTGAACAATCAGGTTTCAACTAAAAGAAAACTGAAGACAAAATGCAGTGATTACATTTGCCTGAGCCTTTCGTGAGACTATACTACTCACTGAAAAACAATATCAGATAAATGAAGTCACTCACACCACCAAGAGCTTACATTTCATCATTAGGGTACGTTAAAACATCTTTACAATGAACAATTTCACAACTAAACACACAAAGCACTTGTTGACAATATCGCCAAAGATCAAGAGTAATGCTTAAGCTAAACATTATCAAGTGAAGTTGAAAATTGATTCATCCAATAAATTAATGTATATACAAAGGTCCTTCTTTGCTACTTTAAATATGACCTGCTGGTAAGATTTTCTTCAATCAATCCTTCCTAGTTCCTGATATATGCTACACATTTTTAAAAATATAAATGCATACAAATGCCCTTCATTTCAAATGTCACCCACCTGGAAGAATCAATATCACCCTGACGTATGTCTCCAGAGTCTTTGATACCGTAGACCACCAAATCCTTCCAGACAATCTTTTCTCTACTGCTTGAATTTCAACCTTGACACCTTAAAGTTCAAGTTCCTATCGGTCAGATCATCTTTAAATTACTATGGTAAACCCAGTGCATTTTATACTCTTTTGCTGTAACCCAAAAATACTTCAAAGATCAACCTGATAATCTTTGCTGGTGACTGTCTACTCGAAACTAGTAACAGACTTTAGCTAACAGCTCCAAGTTAAATTGTCAGTGTCACCTTCGACATAATTCACTTCACGACTTCCTAGCTGCCCAAGGAAGTGACATCAGCAATTAGTAAACTCAATCTTCTAAGGAAGGTGCCCTCTTTTCAAACTACCACCCTAAACACCTCAGTTGTCCTATGCATCATCCTCTCTGTTCTGAACAATATTGATGAACAGAATTAAATTTTAACAACTACTACCTACATAGTGTATTGTTCAATGCAAGAGTCACACCACATGTTTTCAAATCCACCCTGATCTTGACCATCCCCATCAGCATGTAAACGGACGATTCCTATAGTTTAATAAGGGTTTCTTTAGTAAATCGTTCTTAAAGAAAGTGTTTTGCAATGAGCGTGCCTTGCACACAACATTGCTTGCAGTTTCACTACAATAAACCGGATGTTGCAAAAAATTAAGTCAACAGACTAGTTTGGTAGAAATACAAAATTGGACGTGAAAGTCTTTAGTATTTTAGTCAAGGGGCAGATATAAATGTTATGTACTACTCTGAGATTGTGTTAGTAAAGAAGTAAACCTGACAGGAATTTTAAATAGAAAAAAGTGTTGCTGTAATGTAGCAGTTTACATGTACTCCAAACTCCATCTCAAGCATTGTTTTCTCTCAGCATGCTCCAAATCACATTTCCAAAGTTTTTACTGAAAGTAAAAGTGTATATATATTGAAATACGCCCTGAAAGATGAATACATGTTTCAGAAGTTGGACGTAGCACTCTGTACCGAAGTAGTGTATTATTTTGTCACTTGCTACCTCCTCCAGTCCAATGTGTAGGAAGCTTACATAGTGAATGGTAAGATGCCAAGGGTCACCACTCGCAAATGTCAAGCAAGAGTATTCTTGTGCACGCTTTGCATCTGCCTTAGAACTGCGTTGTGTCTGCCTTAGAACAGAGTCAAGAGAGACATGCTTAATAGGCCCAGGCCTTGATCCCGTGACTGGACCCACATAAGGTCTTATGGAGAAGGCCTTGAGGAAGAGTTTGTCTCCACAAGAGAGAAAAACATTTGAAAATGCATGGGACTGTATAATGCATCGTGAATAAGGATGAAGGTTGATGTAAATGAACATCAGGGAATGTAGTGTTTCTTTTATCTTAAACAAATATCATTTCGAAGCCTGTCTGACATCCAGGTACTAACGAGTGCACGGTAGTTTAGAATGTTTCGTCTCAGAACAAAAAGAACTATCTGGTTGACATGAAGGTCTAAGGATTTTCAGCGAGTACAAGGGCTAGATTCCAAAGTAAACGATATACATCCGTGACACAGTACTATCATACAGTTTACCACCCCTAAAATTCCTCTTGAGTGGGAAGGTCTGCATCTTTGCTGCCCAGCTCTGTCCTGATGAGAGTTAGGAGGGCTTTGCCAGTTGCCCTTTTTATGTGTTTTAGACTGCTGTTTCATGCTGTTTTTGATTGTGGGAAGGTGTCCCTACTTTACTGTAATGTGAAGCTGATTGTTCCATTGTGGAATAACAGGTACGCGCATAGAACACCAATCAACACTTGCTTGGCACATGCAAACATATGTGTCAGGTGGACTGCTACTCACAGCGAATAATACAAACGTACCTTTTGTGACTAGGGACAATTCGTACTTTTGCAAGTAGTGACACTTTAAAGTATGCTTCAATTCCTCCTTTGTGAATCAGGGGCAGTAATATTAACACACTTGCTCTGTGTGTTGGATGATGATCTAATGTGTAACCAGTAACTGGAACAACATTTCTATCTCACTGTTGTAATTCATACTAATATAATAAAGAGAGAGCCCAAACCTTTGAGGCGGGTAATCTCAGGAACCACAGCACCAATCACAACACTCAATACAGCGTTGGAAAGGGCAGTTACAGCAGAAGGACATAGGCTATGCAGACGCCCACCATATACATTTAAATGGTAAAAGAACCGTGCCAGAAAGTAGTCCCTTGTGGGCGTGTCTGCGTTGTGCTGTGGGCGTGTGCTGGGGGTGTGACAAACGCTGGGGTTGTGTGGTACGTTCCACCCTTCATGCCATGTCTCATATCGTGTGCTAATCCCACCCTGCTCCCTTTAAATACCCCTGCACCCCATAATCATAACCCACCCTTACTCCTTAAAATTCCCCAACACCCTTAAACACTAACCAGTAAGCTCTGATGACGTCTTAAAACTACTGATGGCTACCAAGTCGGGTTCACCCCAAGATCCCTGCTCTACGTCGATTGCAAAGCTGGCAGCCTTCCCCATAGCAGACTCCTTAGCCAGCCTTTTCAATTTGATGTTTAAGAAGGGTGACTTTCCCAAAGTGTGGAAGCAGACATTTATTTGCCCACTACTCAAGAAACCCTCGCTGGATATTATGGACCCTAACAGTTACAGGCCAATAGCCAGACTGCGGATGCCAGCAAAACTTACTGACAACGCCATGAACTCCCAGCTCTGCTCATTTCTGCGTATCTCGAAGGGTCTGGACTCGGCCCAACATGGGTTTAGGGAAGGACACAGCACTGAGACAGCTCTGATCAAGTCCACAGAGGAGGTCAGGAAGGTGCTGGACGATGAGGCCCGGCAGTGCTGATCCTTCTGGATCTGTCTGCGGCCTTCGATACGGTCCACCATGCTATGTTGGTGGACCGATTGGAGGGCTGCGGGGTCCAAGGTCAAGCACTTAACATTCTAAAAGCCTTTCTGAAAGACTGTGTACAAGTGGTGGCCATGGAAGATTTCGAATCAAGAACTTTCGAACTCCCCGGGGGGGGGGGGGTCCCCAGGGTTCCTCCCTAAGCCCCACTTTATTCAACATCTACGTATCTTCTCTTGCCTCGGTGATCCGATCCTTTGGGTTCGAGTCAACTTCTTACGCAGACAACACCCAGATTGTGGTTTCCGTGCTCCCGGGTAAGGAGCTGGGTGTGGCAGCCAGGTTTCAGGACTGCATGTCTGCAGTCAGTTCTTGGATGGCAAAAATCTGTTTAAAGTTAAATTCCTATCTTCGGGTCAAACACAAACCTTTGGAGCTCTGCGTGGTGGCCTTCAGAAATGGGATCTCCGCCATCTCTGGCTCCAAAGGTGAAGAATCTTGGAGTCATTATTGACAGCCAACTTTCTTTTAAACCCCAAGTCAAGGCGATTACCTCTTCCATACACTGGATTTTGAAAATTATTAGGAAGATTCTCCCCTTCTTACCGGGGGGAGCAGAAAGACGGTGGTGACGGCACTTGTGCTTTCGCGCCTCGACTATTGTAACAGCCTTCTCTTAGAGGCCCAACAGGGGTTGCTCAACAAACTCCAAGTCCTACAAAACGTGGCAGCTCACCTCATAGGGGGCATGCCCAAGTTTTCATCAGTCACCAAGGAACTGGAGAAGCTGCACTGACTCCCGGTGCGGAAGCGGATTTGTCTTCACGGCACTGCATGGTCAGGGTCCGGTGTTCCTTCAGGACCGCTTCCAATGGTACAGATCAGGGAGACAACTAAGGTCAGCCAGTATGGGGCTGAATAAAACAACCCGTATTAGGAAGGCGTGCTGGGGGGGCAGAAGCTTTGTCAGGGGAGCAGCAAAGGCGTGGAATGCCCTTCCTATAACCCTCAAACAAAATACGAATCTGTTGGCTTTCAGAAAAAATCTGAAAACATGGCTCTTCACCCTCTAGTTCGGGAGGCTCACTCTCAGGGATTTACCACTTCAGCAAAAAAACAAAATAAACCTGGGGGTCTACTATTGAGTGAATATATACTCTAAAATAATAAGACTTATGCCCAACAGTATGGTGCAAAGTAAATTACCTATCAGTCTTGAAGCAGAATGCTCATAAACCAACACACATAACCACCAGTAACAGTAGGTGAGACCCAATGTCCAGAGATGGAGTCCCATCAAAGTCTTGTTAATGATCAATATTATCATCTGGTCATTCAAAGGTTGGGAAGGTGTGTCTCTAGATCATTGAGACAATATCCATGCCCACTATTAAAGACAGGGTTTCGACCCGCAATTACTCGTAGACCATATGTATGACCATTAAATGGGAACGAGTGCAGAGCAAATAAATAACGTGAGTGTGAGATTAAAAGTAGAATAGAAGACAAATAGTGAAAAAACTTTAATAGCTATTGGTCTCTTTCTGATTAAAACCAAGAACAGCACAAAAAAGCAGTTTCACCAAATAAACCATACATAAATCGTGAAACAATCAAACCATAAAGGATATGTATTCCTATTCCTAAGTATAGCCTCCCCCAGACTTAGGTCCAGTGGGATGCAACGACGGAGAGCGTGTGGCCTCCCCTATACTGAGCCTGGTCCAGGTGAGGTGAGGTCCTATCCCCTGTCATTATGGGTGAACATTACACCAATTGACATGGAGGAAGAGAAATACATATCCTTTATGGTTTGATTGTTTCACAATTTATATATGGTTTATTTATACGTAGTACGCACATGCAGTGGAAAAAAATTGTTTAGAACAGAGGCCCTGAAGAAAGCCCTGGGAGTTTGTTCCCTGTTTGGCAGAAACATGTCGGCCCTTATGCAGCTATTTGGTGAAACTGCTTTTTTGCGCTGTTCTTAGTTTTAATCAGAAAGAGACCAATAGCTATTAAAGTTTTTTCGCTATTTGTCCTCTATTCTACTTTTAATCTCACACTCACGTTGTTTATTTGCACTGCACTAGTTCCCATTTAATGGTCATACATATGGTCTAAGAGTAATTGCGGGTCGAAACCCTGTCTTTCATGATGGGCATGGATATTGTCTCAATGATCTAGAGACACACCTTCCCAACCTTTGGATGACCAGATGATAATATTGATCATTAACAAGACTTTGATGGGAATCCATCTCTGGACATTGGGTCTCACCTACAGTTACTGGTGGTTTTGTGTGTTGGTTTATGAGCATTCTGCTTCAAGACTGATAGGTAATTTACCTTGCACCATCTGTTGGGCATACGTTTTATTATTTTAGAGTATATATTCACTCAATAGCAGACCCCCAGGTTTATTTTGGTTTTTCATAGTAGACATTAGGGGATTGTAACCTGGGCAGGTCTTAAAACTTCCCTGAGACCCTCCTACCCTGTGTGTTATATGAGTTACCACTTCAGCGCCAGGACACCAGCTGGTATTAGCGCGCTTTATAAGTGTTATAAATAAATAAATAAATATAAATAAATAACCCATCTTAACCCTATAAATATAACCTGTACCCCAAAACCCAAACCTATCCCTAAACCCTAAAAATAACCCTGTACCCCAAAACCCAAACCTAGCCCTGAACCCTATAAATACCCCTGTACCTCAAAACCCAAACCTACCCCTGAACCCTAAAAATACCCCTGTACCCCAAAACCCAAACCTAGCCCTGAACCCTAAAAATACCACTGTACCCCAAAACTCAAACCTACCCGTGAACCCTAAAAAATACCCCTGTACCCCAAAACCCAAACCTAGCCCATACCCTTAAAATACCCCTGTACCCCAAAACCCAAACCTACCCCTGAACCCTAAAATTACCCCTATACCCCAAAACCCAAACCTAGCCCTGAACCCTAAAAATACCCCTGTACCCCAAAACCCATACCTATCCCTAAACCCTAAAACTACCCCTGTACCCCATAACCCAAAACTATTTCTGAACCCTTAAAATACCCAAACACCCCAAAACATATACCTCAGTACCCCAAAACATATACCCCTATACCCATACTTACCTTATCCAAACATTTTAAAAAACATGCTTTTACCATTCATGCATTTACAACGAATTTCGTTGTAAAAGTATGCATGGTAAAAGCATATAAAATGTAATGCCATGCGTTATAATGGCATTGTGGAGTCATGGTACTTTCGTAATGAAACTATGCGGAGTGATAGTATGCGGAAAGAAAGTTGGGGAATATTGGAGTTTTACCCTCCCCCGGTAAGTACATTGGTGGCACGGCGTCCCACATCTCCAGCAACATACTCATATTTTATCACCACCCATTTGAAAAATGCACTGGTCTCTCTCATTGATGGCCAGCACCGACATACACTTTTAGACACACCTCCAGCCACAAGTTCTACAATTGCGAACTTTAGAGCTGGGGAGCTACATCCGAATCTCGGCATCAGCTCAACATCCTGTGTTTCCAGGCAAATAATTTTGTCTCCCCGTGCCTATCACACATGAATGTGTTCTTCTGTAATGTAAATTGTG
This sequence comes from Lissotriton vulgaris, assembly GCF_964263255.1. Lineage (NCBI taxonomy): Eukaryota > Metazoa > Chordata > Amphibia > Caudata > Salamandridae > Lissotriton > Lissotriton vulgaris. Next base: position 277,965 of record NW_028255156.1, read on the forward strand.
CTCATGCCATGTTGTCGAGTTCGCGCTATATAACATTGCACGGAAAAATAAAGTAGGGAAACTAGAGTTCACACACTACTGAACGCGCACTCTTAAGTGCATCAGCAGTGCACTGTGAATCGGACTGTTTCACAGGTCTGTCACAGATAAGAAATGCTATCAAGACGAAATCCTACAAAACAATATACTACTGGCCGGCAGCAATTCATACCCGGACAACGTCGGGACGGGCTGCTAGTTGCATTTATAAAGTACTTAAAAACCCTGACGAGGCGTGTGCATTTGGTTATCCAGTAGTGTTAATTTAAATTATTATACAATAAGAAAAACACAGTCACATACACACATACATTCTGCAAGAACCACTCTGGCGTTTTTAACACCACACCAGTTAGGTTCCTAATGAATAAAAACATTATTCAAATTAACATACCAGTTTACCAATCAGTCACGTGTTCTTAAATCGAAATCTGGCGGCCCCATTTTAATTGCTTATAGACCACGTTTTGTGGCAATCGGGTGCAATTGAATAAACTAGAGTTTCAGGAATGGGGCTAGCTTTGTGAGCAACTGCAGAGATGGCACATGCATTGTTCCCAATTCGAAGAAGAAACTGAGCAAAATTGCTTTGCATCGGATAAGCAATACAAGAATCAAATTATTTGGGCCTTGTGGTGATAATCGGGATCATTTAAACAAGGATAGTGTGCTCAGATTTCTCAATGAACTCAGGAGGTATAAATAGGAAGGGGAGGTCCAAGTAGAAACTTTCTTCTTTAGTCCAGAAGTAAGTCATTTAATAAGACGCGTCACATGCTCATGGGAATGGAGCTATCCTAGTAGAAACACAGGCAGTCAAAAAACTCTGTCAGACTCTTGTGAAAAGGCCTGGCCCACAAGTTCTAGACCTGTTATAGAGTCTCATTGCTATAGTTCAGCATGAAAGTGTAAAGGGGAGAAAAGTCAGTAACAAGCAATCAATTGGCCAATAATTCTCTTTGGTACATAATAACCCACGGACAACTACGTAAGGCTAGTTAGTTCATTACAAAGCCAAACACAACTGGACATAGAGACACCTCAACACGAGGGTATAGAAATACAAAGGAATTAGCATGAAGCTGTTAGACTTGGCATCTTTGGCGTGGTTTCCCCTGACTTTTTGCCTCTACCTCCTGAATTTTTGATGCTGTGCTGGATTTCGTTTTTGTTGGCTTAGATGCTTTGGGCACTTTGCCACTGCTGATCAGTGTCAATGTGCAATAGCTCCCTGTGTAAATTGTTGTTACAATTGGATCTCCCTGATTGGCACATTTGATTTACTGGCAAATCCTAGTAAAGTGCACTGAAGTGTGCCAAGTCCTGTAAATAAAATGGTACTAGTGGACCTGCAGCACTGATTCTGCCACCTACATGAGAATCCCTGAAAAGGTGTCTCACACCTGCCACAGCAGTGTCTGTGTCTACTTGGCAAGTGCACCCACTTGCCAGGCCCTAACCTTCCCTTTACTTACATGTAAGGCACCCCATGGTAGGTACAAGGTACCCCCTGGGCAGGGTGCAGTGTATGTGAAAGGTAGGACATGTACTGATGTGTGTGACATGTACTAATAATGAAATACTGCCAATTTCATTTTTCACTATTGAAATGCCATCTTGCTCCATAGGATAGAATGGGAAATGTGTTGTAACTTCTTACAAGTATAACTCCCATTGGGGCAAGATGAGAAATACAGTTTAGGCTCTCTGACCTCATTTTAAACTGTGTGTTTGAAAATGCCACTTTTCGAAATGAGGCCTTTTCTTGTTTAACCATTCTGAGCGTCTCTGCCTGCTTGTGTATTGGTTGTCTGGTTTTGGAGTGACATGGGCTGTGGATTTGATTTCACTGTAGACATCCATGTGGGGTTGAGGTGTGCCTGGTCCTTCCTGTATGACTTAGAACTGAGCTGAATGGGGCATGGCTGAATTGAGAGTAGTGGGAAGAGATTTCCTTGCACCTGAATAAGGCCTGTCTCCCTTGCCCTATGCTGTCTCCACCCCCTGTGTTCATACTGTCCCAGTGAGGCCAGAACTGGTTTGGACTGGGCTCAGAGACCCTTGTACAATGAGAGGAGATACTTTTTAGGGTATACATATTAGACCTAAAACCCCAGAGAGTTAGATTACTTCTGGACTCAAGAGGAACCTTTGCCAAGGAGAAGAGCTGAAGAGCTGTGAGGAGGAGTACTGCCCCTTTGCTGTGTATTGTGTGGGATTGACCTGCAGTTGCTGTTTCTGCCAATGAAAGGACAAAGACTGGAACTTTGCTTTGAATCTGCTTGAAGAAGATCTACAAGGGCCTGTGTGTGCTAGCCTCCTGTTCTGAAGTCTCAGGGACTCACATACTTCACGCCCAGCTCCACTGAACTCTGCTGTTTCAGAGTACTCACCTGCCACAAGGTGCCTTTTCTAGTTCTGGGCCTCAGGAGGCTCTGCTTGCTTCTGGGAGCTAGAAGGAAACTAAAGAACTGAAGAAATCAACCCATCGCTCTTCTTGCAGCTGTTTTTCTGATGCAGCACTGCTGAATGAGAAGAATCTCCACACATCGTTGTCCTGCTGCCGAAACCTATGCAGCACCTGTCACCGTTGTAAGAACCGATGCATTGAGGGATCACGGCTGAAGAAATCAACACAGAGCCACTCGACGACGCTGCATCGAAACCCGACAAATCCTGGATTTCTACGCTTCGTACCAATGCAGCAAGTTTTCCGACGCTTCACCCTTGGACCAGAACCATCTCTGAATCAACGCACTGCTTCCTGCTACAGACCGGATTTGATGAATCACTTTTCCTGCATGCAGCAGAACTGTTGCATCGCCTTCCCATGGTCTCAGGAACTGATGCATCTCTTTGTTTTTCGACACTTCCCATCCCTGCGGCTGTTTGGCCTTGTGAATTTTCACGCATCTACAGGTACTTTGTGAGAAATTACGCATCCATAGTTTTCTATGGACCCAGTTGTTTGAAACCTTTGAAAACTCATATTTGTATTACATGTAATATTGAATTTCTGTTGTTTTGGTCTTGTTGAGTTTAGATAATGATACTTTATTTTTCATAGACTGGTGTGGTGTCCAGTTGTGGTGTTATCACTGTATTACTATGTGTTTTGAGCACAAACACTTTAGACATTGCCTTTGGGATAAGTCTGTCTGCTCGTGCCAAGCTACCCAGGGGGTGAGCAGGGGTTATCTAAAGTGTGTAACCCCCTTACCCTGACTAGAAGCAAGGAACCCTATTTGGACAAAGGTAACTACTTCTGCCAACTAGAGACCCTCATTTCTAACAGAACCCAAATCTGTGCATCCAATTTAGATGGTGCAGCATGAACAAAACTATAGATTCAAGAAGTAGAATACAGAAAATCAGGAAGCCTGAGTCTAAATTTCCCTGCATCAAGGAATAATGAGTGAAAAGCATTACATCTTTACCTACTCTAACACTAAAGTGAAATCCCTACATAAGCATTTCCAAGAAAAACTGATAAAAGGTGTCAGTGTGGGGAGTCTCCTAAGAAGTCTCTCCACCATCAATGGGTCAAGTAGCATAAAGCCACCATCGAAAGTGTTCGCACTGAGATGCTTCTTCTCTGAATGCAAGAAATAACAAGGCACCTTTCCTAGTTTCGGCAATCAATTATCCACAGGTAGCATTCCCATCATGCAGTTCGGTCATGCCATCCACTCTGGGTACAGTCCTGAATGTACTTTTTCACAATGCCGTACGTGTACCTTTCTTGCAAAAAATTGTCCTTAGTTACCATACCTTCTCCAGTATGAATCGTAATTTCCTTCCTTTATAGACCGAAGTTATACAATTGTAACTTCTTTTCTCCTTATCTAGCTAGTAAAACAAAGACATTATTCTGTCTAAAAGAGTGCTTCTTTACCTGCAATACAAAACAAATCGAAACAACAAATTCCACAGCAGACATGAAATTCAATGATTAATTTTAAAGCAAGAGTTGTCAGGGGCTTTCATTTCAGGCCTATAAGTTAAGCTAACATAAGAAGGCACCATGTAAGCATAAACATTAATGTAATGTCAACTAATGCATTTACCTACATTGAAATGTCAAAATTAATAGGCACATTTAATACATGAATGATTGTCAGTTTCCCAACACGAGCTCTTCATGTTAATGGTTTCTGCTAGTTGCATTCATTTTCTACATTAATTTTCCCTAACACTTATAAATGGTCGAAATACGTCACATAAATATCCATGTTAATACATTTCACATTTCATTTTAATGCAGTAGAAGATTATATGCGGGTGCGCTCTACACGTAATTAGGTAGCACCCCTAGGATTGAAATTTGATTTCCACTCCATCACTTGAGAGGGCCTACTTCTAGTCACAAGTTAGTTGGAAGGGTTGGAGAACTGCATGTCGAGGGCTCTGTGTTGAACACTGAGTGAAAAGGTGTTACCGAATCACCCACTTGGCCAGAACTGGAAGGACGGCCACAATCTTTTGTATCCTTCAGTTGTGTTTTTGTCTCTTGATACCACTGTAGGAAGAGGTGCAAATAAAAATCTTGCTATATGAACCTTCAAAGGAGAACCACTGGAGTGCAAAATGCCACGGGTCACAGGTCTCAGTGTGGCACATGGGCCCTTATTTATGAAGGCATTGCGTCAGTTTTGCGCCGCCGGTGCGTCACTTTTTGTGACGCACCAGCGGTGTAAAAAATGCGCCTCTTTGCGCCATATTTAAAAAGTGTCGCATCTAGGTAGATGCGTCACTTTTTAAACCCCTGCGCCAAATTATACCTGCGTCAGGTATAATGTATGCACGGGGGGCGTTCCCCCGCAAAAAGCCTCGTAATAGTGACGCAGTGAAATCTATGAGATTTCACTGCGTCACTTTTAGGATGCTGTTGCGTCAAAATCTTGCGCCTGCCTTACAGCAGGCGTAAGACTGACGCCAGCCCTTTCACATGGGGCTTTCCCCATGTGAAAGGACGCATTGCTGGAGTTGCATCACTTTTGTGACACACTCCGGCAATGCGTCACTTTTGCGCTTACAGATGCGTCAGAAATACTGACGTATCTGTAAGTCCTCGCGACATGATGCGTCATACATTAAATATGGCGCATCATTGGTGTCACAAGGAGTGCACAGTGAAAAGTGACGCATCGCTGTTTTCACGCAGCGATGCGTCACTTTTCATAAATGAGGCCTATGGAGCCTAAAAGTGGAGTAGGGGGTAAAGTAGAGCCTACATCCCTTTTGCGTCATGCAATATCCATGAGGACTCTAATGAACTGTAGCTAAGGAATGGTTAGAGGCAAGGACATTTCATAGAGAACACAGGCCGTGCAAAAGAGGAGCTTATGGATGTGGTTTGTAAAAACAGAGTTAAAGTGGATCTCCTGCACAGATGCTGTTTTCTCCCTACTAAACACCTCACAATATCTGGAATAGAGCTTACAGATGCTGTTACGATTATAGCTTTCTTCTAATTGCACTGGTCCTTAAATCGCACACCTCTAAACCTTGCATCTACATCTATTAGTTCTTAGAACTAAGTCATGAAGTTGAAGTAAAACAGCAGGCTAGCTAGCAATATACAAACATCAACAATTGAAGAAATTAAACAGGAAGCACATTGAGCCAACATGTCTATTTCACTTATGGGTGCTGATCTGTGCAACCTTCTCTCCTCCAAACCCCACCTCTAGAAATGGGCACCAGAAACCCATTCATGCCATTAAAAGCTAGTTGTGTACATTGTAGTTTGCTGTGGTATAGGACTGGTGCCATAAATTCATTCCGTGAGCTATTACGTGCAAGGTTGGTCCTTAGTTTCTCATGTTAATCCCTTCTCTCCCCTTATCTACAAATCAACTATTAGACTCCAAGGCAAACAATTAAAAAGGAATTTTCAGGATGATCTGAACTTCATTTTAGTCTTTGCCATACTAGCAAGATAAGGAGACAGCAAATTACCAGGCTTCTCAGAACTATCACATCCACTGATTAATAAACAAACAGCATTCGAATGAATAATGCAAAATAAGGAACCCAAAGCAATTATGTGACAGCATATCTTGTTTTTGCTAATACTGATTTATATCAGTGACAGAGCCGGCTGTAGGGGGGTGCGACCCCTGCAACTCTACCGGGAGATGACTTGGGGAGGGGGGACATGTTTTCACGTATATTATGGTTTTAAAAACACCTGCTAGCTCGTTCCTTGCCTCGAACAGTTTTCAGGCAACAATACAGATGTCAAGAAAACTATGGCGATTAATGGACCTGCTGCAAAGAGATCTAGGTTTTGTCTAGTGGAAGTTGTGACTCATCTTAAAGTAGTACGGAAGGTTAAAATGCCTGCTCCAAAGCACGTGGACTAAGGAGACCACAAAGTAAATATCATGGAAATAATTCAGTGTGTTACTACTTTTAACAGAGATCCTTTTGTTACTTGCAGTTTATAAGTTTAAAACTTAATATAGAATGGTGCCCTATTAACTGTCATCAAAGAGCTGCATGCAAACAGCAAGTTATAGGGTTGAGCATTGTGATTTCCCCCCCAGTCTTTCATTGTCCTAATGTTGCAAAAAGGGCTCATTTGGGTAGAAATCTACTCTGATTAGTGAAGACAGCCCCAACCATGGTGTTACATTTTAAATTCTGAGTTTGTGCATCTCTAGACTGAGCACTCCTAAACTATACTATCTACCAGTATGGATGACATGTGACTCCTACACCTCTTACATCTGTCTTATACAACATTTCCTATACACTGATTTACACACTTATGATTCGCCATCTCTTGTGTAATGTGTGTGTGTGTGATGTAAAATGCTCTAACACCCTAGACAGCTATGCATGTTGCTACAAAACACATGATATGCATGTGAGAGAGCAGTTATGGTGGCTTGAGGAACACTGTTAAAGGGTGGTCGTGAGGCAATCTGTGAAGAGGAGGTCTTTGTGGGGCATCAAATAAACATTCTGGCACCGAGTGCCTCCAGCACTAAACCCGGCCCTGATCAGAGAGGTTGGGAGGATTACACAAAAAGGAAGGTTTTCAGTGAAAAGGAGCTGAGTTGTACATCTTTAATTTCTAGTGGGAGCGCATCCTCTAGATGGGAGATTGAAATAGAAGTATTTTGTTGCATTTGCATTTGTACTTAAAAAAATATACAGCTACACAGTGAACTGTCTGTCTGTTAACCTAACCTTGCCTGGTATCAGGCTTTGCCGGTGTGCATTTTACAAAAACACTATCATAAGTGCTTGATATAGCACACACCTGGACTCAGGGAGCAGCTAAGCGCTATCTAAACAAACACTGGCAAAGCCAATATGCCTAAAAATCATTCCAGTTTACAACTGATTATGGAAGCCAGGATTTTGGCCCTACCAATATTTGGAAACAGGACCACCAGGATGCAACTTGAAGGAGCCCACATGGCAGTGTCCATTAGTGAGAGACAGCCCAGCAGGCGGGAAAAAAATAACTATTAACGAAAAAAATAACTTCACTTTAGGCATTGGGTGAGCAAACCCACAAAGGGCTCCAGTATAGTTGCAATTTCTGTTTCCAGCAGCAGAAGCACCACGGTGCCAGGCACTATAGAAAGCCCCAGTCCTAACACCAGTACCCCACTTGACTGAAGCACAGCAACCAGGAGAGCTGTCTGAGCGAGAAACTAGGCAGGAAGACACACTGTGTGTAAGACATTGGCTCCTACGCAGCTGAGGCTAAATTAGAAAGATGCTATTTTGGAACTGAGAAAACATGCTGCACACATCTACTGTACAACGAATGCATGTCTTGTGGGCCCCTTTCTTTAAAGTACAAGAGTAGGCACCAGTTGTCCCAATGCTGGCATTCCACATCATAAACAAACAGCAAGATCAATAAAATACAAGGGGGATATTCTCAAGAACGTGTAATAACAATCGCAAAATTAGCTTAATGTAACCTTCAACATCGTAGTTTAACGCAGTAAAATTACGCTGTGTTAACTAAGTATTCACAACACGGCGGTACCATGCAATAGTCTCACGGTAATGCGTCAAATGACCGCGTTAAAACCAAAGCAACTCTGCAAAAATGCGTAACACCAATGCAAAAAAACTTGCGATGAGACCAATCACGATACAAAAAGCAACGAAAACCAGAGACAGGCCTGTAAATTCCACACGTCAGGTGGGAGAATGCACTATAAAAGCAACAAAAACAATACACCAAAAACAATTCAAACTGTGTAGCACCATGGATGCACCCGGGGATCACTGAAAGAATATCGATGACACAAATATAGACTTACCAAAATATTGAGGAAAAAATATAGAATGCAAAAATATAGAATCCCTATCTCCAAAAAGGTAAGTACAAAAAAATCGAATCAAAAATATAGTTAGTCAAAATATTGAATTTTTTAACTGTCTTAAAAGTAATTGAAAATTAATGAAATAATAAATATAATTAACTTAAACATACTTAAAATACTTAAATAACCTTAAAATTAATAAATAATTAATGAAAGTAAAAAAAATACACTTAATTTTTTTAAAACATATATATACATGAACATAATATTAATAAAAAATATACAATATTTTTACCGTAGGATAGCGGGAGGGTTACATTTACTATTACCACTCCAGTGAGTGCAACATTAGAGAAAATGTTGGATAGAGTAGCAGTAAAAATTACTATTCCCACTCTAGTGAGTGCAAAAGTAGGGAAAGCGTTGGACAGCAGGAGGATAAAAATGACTATTTCCACTCCAGAGAGTGCAACAGTAGGGAAAGCGTTGGAATGCGGGAGAGAAAAAACTACTATTCCCACTCCAGTGAGTGCAACAGTAGCGAAAGCGTTGGATAGCAGGAGGGTAAAAATTACTATTCCCACTCCAGTGAGTGCAACAGTAGGGACAGCGTTGGATAGCATAGGCATACAATTAACTAGTCCCACTCCAGTGAGTGCAACAGTAGAGAAAGCGTTGGATAGCAGGAGGATAAAAATTACTATTCCCAATCCAGAGAGTAAAACAGTAGGGAAAGCGTTGGATAGCAGGAGGGTAAAAATGACTAATCCCACTTCAGAGAGTGCAACAGTAGGGAAAGCGTTGGATAGCGTAGGAGTAAAAATTATTATTCCCACTCCAGAGAGTGCAACAGTAGGGAAAGTGTTGGATAGCATAGGAGTAAAAATTACTATTCCCACTCCAGTGAGTGCAACAGTAGGGAAAGCGTTGGATAGCGTAGGGGTAAAAATTACTATTTTCACTCCAGAGAGTGCAACAGTAGGGAAAGCGTTGGATAGCGGGGGGGGGGTAAGCATTACCATTCCCACTCCAGAGAGTGCAGCAGTAGGGAAAGCGTTGGATAGCGTAGAGGTAAAAATTACTATTCCCACTCCAGTGGGTGCAACAGTAGGGAAAGCATTGGATAGCGTAGGGGTAAAAATTACTATTCTCACTCCAGTGAGTGCAACAGTAGGGAAAGCGTTGGATAGCGGGAGGGTAAAAAATACTATTCCCACTCCAGAGAGTGCAACAGTAGGGAAAGCGTTGGATAGCGTGGAGGTAAAAATTACTATTCCCACTCCAGTGAGTGCAACAGTAGGGAAAGCGTTGGATAGCGGGAGGGTAAAAATTACTATTCCCACTCCAGTGAGTGCAACAGTAGGGAAAGAGTTGGATAGTGGGAGGGTAAAAATTGCTATTGCCACTCCAGAGAGTACAACAGTAGGGAAAGCGTTGGATAGCATAGAGGTAAAAATTACTATTCCCACTCCAGTGAGTGCAACAGTAGGGAAAGCCTAGGATAGCGTAGGGGTAAAAATTACAATTCCCACGCCAGAAAGTGCAACAGTAGGGAAAGTAAATACTTCATATATGAATAAAGAGCAAAGAGTGAATCGAGAAGCGAGCGAGAAGCGAGAGGAGCTGAGCGAGGAGCTGCAGTGCCGAGCCGGTAAGCGATATTCTATAATCCACCAGTACCGCCAGTACCCGCGCACCTGCTCCGGTCCCCCCGCTCCCGAAGCCGCGATTTTGACCGCGACGCATCGCACAGCACAGCACATCACAGCACCACAATACGGGCTCCGGTGCGAGCAGGCAAACTCCCCATAAACATTAAAACTCCTACAGCACCTTTCTATCTCGACACTGCGGCGGCCTCCCCGTCCCACTCCGCCCAGGACTTGCAGATATCTCCAGGAGCAAGGAGCAAGGAGCAAGGAGCAAGGAGCAAGGTCGTGAGGTTGAGGCGGGCTGAGGCGTGGCATGACGGTTTCGTCTGCCAGACTCGTGGCGCTTGACCATTTCGGCAGTATAACGCTGCAAATGTGGTAACTGCTTCACTCCACTTCATCTCATCTCATCTCTTCTTCCAAACTCTGCTCCAGCACACCTCAGCACCTGGCGTTTTCTAAGAGGCTCTGAAAGCTCTGAGGCTCTGAAATCTGCATCAGATGCTCTGAGATTCTACCCATCTACCATCTACAAGCCACACGAGAAGTGAGAGCCTGGCTGGGCACACGCGAATGCGGCTGCCGCTAGAGGCAGCTGCTAAGTAAGAGCCGGGGGGCAGTGAGCCAGGCAGAGCTGACTAGGTCAATCTCTGCAAGAGGCCCGTCCCTGTGTGCCCCGCTCGCCATCTATTTCGCTTTTGTCATTTGCTATTGCTGCCTATCAGTGGCCCACCCTACCTGAAACGCCTCCCATAAAACGCCCTGAAAGTGACTAAAAGCGCCAAGAGCACTTCTTAAACGCAGCGCATTAGAAACTTTTTAAGATCCTGAAAAAATCTGTGGATGACTACCACACCTCATCTACCACCTCATTCTTCAATCACTTTGCAACCTTTTTAAAATCTGAAGTGACATTGGCTTTCCCGACACCTCGCCTATTTCTTTTTCCACTATAATGCGCACTAGGAGTAGCTCTGAACCACTAAACACTAACCGCCCTCACAAGTCCGCCAAGCGCCAGAAGTCTAAACTGCTATATCCACAAGAGACTGGTAGGGGCCCCCAAACTCCTCCCCGCCAACTGTACTTGGAGCGAGCAGAAGAGGCGGACGTGAGACCTCCAAAGCACCCACCGGGTCGCCTAAAGGGCGATAAAATGGCACTCAACCATCCGCAACCAGCTCACTCGCAGTACTCACTAAAAACTAAAAACAATAGTACTGCTGACATCAAAGAGCACTTCCCCAGGATCAGCAAATTAAACCAAACTGCCCCTTATCTTCAACGCGGAACTCATGGAAAGTCCCCCCAACAACCATTAGCATTGCCAGTTAACTCCGACTCGAGGTCTCTCTACCCTGAAATAATTATTCAACGCAAGACCTCCGCTTCTGCTAGTGCACTGGAAAAATCATCATCAAGGCACTCCATCCATGATGTGTCCCCTCTATTGTCACCACCAGAGACCCAGCCAACTGGGCTAAGCACAAATAAATCACTTGGAACCCAACGCCCTTTGGCAGCGCCAATTCCATTCACGGTGCTGCCCATGGAGAGCTCAACCCACATCCCGAACCTAAAAACGAGTTCCCAACTCTCAAGCGGGAGAGCGGAAACTGCAACTATAACGGTGAGAACTCGACATGTTGCAAAGATGACTCTATAATCTGGGTCTCAACACTCCACCCCCAAAATAAAGCAGTAAGGCCCTCATCATTGAAAACCTGCCTAGTACGTGAAAACGCGATAAATTTGTCGAAAAGCCCATTTAACGACTCCTTTCAAATACACAGTTTCGACCTTCCGTCACAGACATCCACTCCGTTCCTCAGTGGGGTACCAGACCCCACCTGCATCAGAAACAGTGATCTGCCCGTGGCAGCAACCAACGTAAGCTCATCAAAAGGGCTTCCAGCAACCAGCTTTAGCTCTAACGCCGGCACTAAAGATTGCAGCTTTATCTTAAGTCAAAACAAAAACCTTCTAAATGAACAAATCATCACACCCACTAATTCACCCTTGGCCCATAATTCAGTCACTGGAAACAACATACTTCCTAAAGACCTTGGGCTTGGAGCCAACCTATCCCAATCCAACCTAGGAATGCAAAAAATCGAGGCACTTCTGTCAGCCACCAATAGAGTTTTGAGCTCTATGACCTGTGCGGCTCATGTGCATGCCGACAAACTTGACACCCAGATATCCATCCTACAATTGGTGGCCGACTCCATAATGGGAATCGACTTAAAACTGGATCAACTAAATTCACTTATACGAAGAGCTCAAACAAGCACGATCCAAAACCATGCGCCTGAAGCAAACCTGAGCATGGAACCAACTGCAAATGCAAATGTACACCCAAAACACGGCCAAAGTACCTGCATCTGCGAGCCTTAATTGAATAAACTTGAAACCCTACCAGAAATAATGTCTACGCTAATAGAAGACCTGAGGATGAAGACCCAAGCCAGACCACAGAGTCCTAGCATTCCCCCCACTCACCTTCAAACCTTGGAAACTCAAAGGCAATCAGAACCACGCTTTAAAAGCCCATCCCGCCTTACCAATAACTATACCAGTTTAAAACTGGATCACTCTCCGCTTAAACTGATACTAAACACTTCCTTTGAACAGCTCTCCTACGTGCCTCCGGTTTCTGTTGGCAACCTATGCTCACAACTAACCAATGCCACAAAAACAACCAATCAGTCTAATACTGAAGCAGTTCCCCCTTCCTTACCAAGCCACCATATTCCTACTACCAAGGCTGACAATGCTCAAAAAGCAAGCACCCATCTATCCAGGAAAAACAAGAAGAAACTGAAGAAACTAAATAAAGCCAAAAAAAAGGGCAACGCACTAACACAATGGCTTGGAACAAAAGTGGACAAGTCCACAATCGATCTGACCAACCAGGCAGAAAAATCGGTAGTCTTTCAAAAAGAAAAAAAGAAAACTCAGAAACCCCAACGAATTGTGCACAGCCACTAGTAGATCACAAGTCTCCCGGTAATTTCCCAAAGCAAAACGATGGACTTACAAAACTATCTGATATATGCTCCTTGCTTAAAACTGTTGCAGTACACAAATCCGCTATCAAGGACTTAAATCGAAAAGAAGATTCGGGGCGGGCACCTCATCTTCGGTTTGTCTGGGAGAGGAAAAAAACCAGCCCAAAGTTGATGCAAATGCAGACAGCTTTCACAGTAAAATACCCTGCCCTCATGAACCTCCAATGCGTGGCGAGTCACTAAGAATGACCAGTCCTCAAATGATCAAGTTAAGCGCACAAGCTAACGCAGAGCCTCTGGGCTTTCAGTCCGACGGTCCTAGCATCAATCCGGCTGCACTGCCTCAAGATCCTTGCCTTGGACAACAACAGCATAGAAAAATATTGCTCTATCTGGAGTACGAATCCCAGGGACAATGGGACATCTTAAAAAGAGGCAATATCCTTAGGCTATGCCTACACTTGCCGGGTTTAGAAACCGTGAAAACAACGGACATTGAGACAGTGTCCTTCTTAGATCCCATCTTAGGACAAAGAAACGAGTTCACACTGGTAACCTTCTTTAATCCAGAATGCGGGGCCACGCTAATGATGAACAAAAAACAACTGAACGAATGGGGCATCCAGGCTGGCCCTTATATTAACACCAACTACCCATCCTTTAAAAAAAAACTTTCTGACACAGCTACGTCTACCAATACCAGACCGGATCAAAAACAAATAAAGCATTTATTCCAGTCATCCTCGGTGCTGCGTGGTTTCCGGCAAGAGCCAAAAACAGTTTCAAGGACTGAGAACCCTCTGCAAGTAATCACTTCCACAGCAGGTGGCCCACGTAAATGCATATTAAAACCTCACAAATTGGAAGACTGGTCTTGGCTCTCCCAGGCGCTAGGGTAGTGCTCCGACACCTGTGCATGGCCAAAAACCTAACCACGAGATGGCCCATCATTTAAACATATGCTCCTGGAACATTCAGGGGCTCACAAAGGACAAAACAGAGAGATTAACTTCAGGTTTGCTAAAGACCCATGAAATCTTTGCCCTACAAGAAACCTGGGCCCTGAAAAACACCATCTGGGAAGATTTCACTGTAATAAAATCCATTGCCATACCTTCCAAAGTTGGTGGCCACACATCCGGGGGAGTGCTGATTGTCGTGAAGAACTCCCTGACTACGAAGATAGAAATGCTTTACAGCGGAGACGGCAATCATGTTTTTATTAGCATGGAGATTGAGAGCCAGGCAAAGGTTAAACCAAAGCAAAAAATGATCCTTGGCTGCGTCTATTTACATCCAACAAAAACGAGGCGTGAGTCCACCTTGAGCACGCTACTACCAATAATGAACAATCTCGAAGTTCTCTATCCCGCTGACCTTTGGTTGATAATGGGCGACTTTAATGCAAATTTAATGGAAATCGATCCTACTCAATCCTCCCAAATAACATATTTCAACGCAATGTGGGCAATTCCGGAGAAAAGATCCCAGTACCAGCGAAAGGATATGAATGGAATAAACCTGGCAACAAAACTGAACCACCTTGGCCTGCGCACCCTCAAAGAAAGGATGGCTACAGACCAACCAGCCGCCTACTCACACACATCCTCCTCTCCAATGGCCACTCTAGATTACATATGGATCTCACTAATGGCCTTCCATCTGGTATCCCAATTTCTGGTAACACCGTCTCCAGACAGCGATCACGCCATTTTAACATGCAGCATCGCCCTTGGGCCACTACACCGTCCGAACATAAATACAATAGGGACCGCTGCAGGACTGCAGAGTGTGGGGAAACTCCGATGGTCTGAAAGCAACCAGGAAGTAATTGAAATGGAGGTGGATAAGTTTATGACCAGAGGCCCCCCAGCTGCATGCACCCAGGTGACAGCTCTCACTTGGGAAACAATACTGACTAACTTTAGAGACTAGAAAACAAAACATGTATGTGGAGGGTCAAGGGGAATATTTAATGACCTCTCTGCTCGCTCCCCTACTCTAAGATACAAAATACACAAGAGAGCAGACAAGGTCTGGAAGACGGTGTATCGCTGTGTTGGCGAATGTGCAGCAATGGGTGCATGCGTGAACGTATGTTGTTGGAAACATAGGCTGGAAAAAATCCCATCAGACCACCCTTTATGGTGGATTTCGCGTCATGTGGGATGTTTTGCTGATCATTCCATATTACAACTGACCAAATAGTACCGCTGTAGAAATGGATGTCAGTAATCTAGCCGTGATGTCCATTGTGAAGTAGTGTTTGCTAAAGTGCAGTGCTAAAATAACAGTGATAGATTTAAAATTGACTACACAGGCGCTGTACAACATTCAAAATGCAAACTATGTGTCAGATATTAAAAACACGCCGAGTAGTATGACTACCCCATGGCGCTGTGCAGGACGGTCGACATGTTTCAGCCTCACGGGCATTGCCCAGGCTTTCTTCAGGACCATAGAAAAAAACGCTACTGCAACTATGAATAATTGTGTTAAGTGACAAGGACAGATGATGTACTAAGAAAGTTACATATCTACCAGGAACCATCACAAAGAATGCCCACTGGAAGGAGAGAAGAACATCTTCTTCCTGGAAAAAATGTTTACAAAACACTATATTACACACAAGTAACCACATGTATACACAAACATAATACCAACAAAACTCACACCTGCCTGAATGAAATTTGCATTCGATTTACAAAAGGGGGTGGTGATGAACAGAGTGTCTGAGTTAAACAGACCACTCTTACCCAGTCCAAAGATCAGGGCTTGATCCATCACCGTTATTTATCTCACTGCCCCATCCCAGCTCAGAACCTGGCTATATGCAAATCAGTCTGTCCCTGGCCCAGTGCATCATGGGAACAGGGCAGACTAAACTACCAAGCCAATTCTTCACCAGAAAGGAGACAAGCTACCGGGGACCGGTTTCTGGCATTTCAGCCTTCTTCGGCCCGGCTTGCTTGAATCCTGATGGAGCAGTGAGAAAGGGACTCATGTCTGAGTATACCCTGCCACACCTATAGTGGCCAAAAACGATTTACAAAAGGGGGTGGTGATGAACAGAGTGTCTGAGTGAACAGACCACTCTTACCCAGTCCAAAGATCAGGGCTTGATCCATCACCGTTATTTATCTCACTGCCCCATCCCAGCTCAGAACCTGGCTATATGCAAATCAGTCTGTCCCTGGCCCAGTGCATCATGGGAACAGGGCAGACTAAACTACCAAGCCAATTCTTCACCAGAAAGGAGACAAGCTACCGGGGACCGGTTTCTGGCATTTCAGCCTTCTTCGGCCCGGCTTGCTTGAATCCTGATGGAGCAGTGAGAAAGGGACTCATGTATGAGTATACCCTGCCACACCTAAAGTGGCCAAAAACGATTTACAAAAGGGGGTGGTGATGAACAGAGTGTCTGAGTTAAACAGACCACTCTTACCCAGTCCAAAGATCAGGGCTTGATCCATCACCGTTATTTATCTCACTGCCCCATCCCAGCTCAGAACCTGGCTATATGCAAATCAGTCTGTCCCTGGCCCAGTGCATCATGGGAACAGGGCAGACTAAACTACCAAGCCAATTCTTCACCAGAAAGGAGACAAGCTACCGGGGACCGGTTTCTGGCATTTCAGCCTTCTTCGGCCCGGCTTGCTTGAATCCTGATGGAGCAGTGAGAAAGGGACTCATGTCTGAGTATACCCTGCCACACCTATAGTGGCCAAAAACGATTTACAAAAGGGGGTGGTGATGAACAGAGTGTCTGAGTTAAACAGACCACTCTTACCCAGTCCAAAGATCAGGGCTTGATCCATCACCATTATTTATCTCACTGCCCCATCCCAGCTCAGAACCTGGCTGTATGCAAATCAGTCTGTCCCTGGCCCAGTGCATCATGGGAACAGGGCAGACTAAACTACCAAGCCAATTCTTCACCAGAAAGGAGACAAGCTACCGGGGACCGGTTTCTGGCATTTCAGCCTTCTTCGGCCCGGCTTGCTTGAATCCTGATGGAGCAGTGAGAAAGGGACTCATGTCTGAGTATACCCTGCCACACCTATAGTGGCCAAAAACGATTTACAAAAGGGGGTGGTGATGAACAGAGTGTCTGAGTTAAACAGACCACTCTTACCCAGTCCAAAGATCAGGGCTTGATCCATCACCGTTATTTATCTCACTGCCCCATCCCAGCTCAGAACCTGGCTATATGCAAATCAGTCTGTCCCTGGCCCAGTGCATCATGGGAACAGGGCAGACTAAACTACCAAGCCAATTCTTCACCAGAAAGGAGACAAGCTACCGGGGACCGGTTTCTGGCATTTCAGCCTTCTTCGGCCCGGCTTGCTTGAATCCTGATGGAGCAGTGAGAAAGGGACTCATGTCTGAGTATACCCTGCCACACCTATAGTGGCCAAAAACGATTTACAAAAGGGGGTGGTGATGCACAGAGTGTCTGAGTTAAACAGACCACTCTTACCCAGTCCAAAGATCAGGGCTTGATCCATCACCGTTATTTATCTCACTGCCCCATCCCAGCTCAGAACCTGGCTATATGCAAATCAGTCTGTCCCTGGCCCAGTGCATCATGGGAACAGGGCAGACTAAACTACCAAGCTAATTCTTCACCAGAAAGGAGACAAGCTACCAGGGACCGGTTTCTGGCATTTCAGCCTTCTTCGGCCCGGCTTGCTTGAATCCTGATGGAGCAGTGAGAAAGGGACTCATGTCTGAGTATATCCTGCCACACCTATAGTGGCCAAAAACGATTTACAAAAGGGGGTGGTGATGAACAGAGTGTCTGAGTTAAACAGACCACTCTTACCCAGTCCAAAGATCAGGGCTTGATCCATCACCGTTATTTATCTCACTGCCCCTTCCCAGCTCAGAACCTGGCTATATGCAAATCAGTCTGTCCCTGGCCCAGTGCATCATGGGAACAGGGCAGACTAAACTACCAAGCCAATTCTTCACCAGAAAGGAGACAAGCTACCGGGGACCGGTTTCTGGCATTTCAGCCTTCTTCGGCCCGGCTTGCTTGAATCCTGATGGAGCAGTGAGAAAGGGACTCATGTCTGAGTATACCCTGCCACACCTATAGTGGCCAAAAACGATTTACAAAAGGGGGTGGTGATGAACAGAGTGTCTGAGTTAAACAGACCACTCTTACCCAGTCCAAAGATCAGGGCTTGATCCATCACCGTTATTTATCTCACTGCCCCATCCCAGCTCAGAACCTGGCTATATGCAAATCAGTCTGTCCCTGGCCCAGTGCATCATGGGAACAGGGCAGACTAAACTACCAAGCCAATTCTTCACCAGAAAGGAGACAAGCTACCGGGGACCGGTTTCTGGCATTTCAGCCTTCTTCGGCCCGGCTTGCTTGAATCCTGATGGAGCAGTGAGAAAGGGACTCATGTCTGAGTATACCCTGCCACACCTATAGTGGCCAAAAACGGTTTACAAAAGGGGGTGGTGATGAACAGAGTGTCTGAGTTAAACAGACCACTCTTACCCAGTCCAAAGATCAGGGCTTGATCCATCACCGTTATTTATCTCACTGCCCCATCCCAGCTCAGAACCTGGCTATATGCAAATCAGTCTGTCCCTGGCCCAGTGCATCATGGGAACAGGGCAGACTAAACTACCAAGCCAATTCTTCACCAGAAAGGAGACAAGGGACCGGTTTCTGGCATTTCAGCCTTCTTCGGCCCGGCTTGCTTGAATCCTGATGGAGCAGTGAGAAAGGGACTCATGTCTGAGTATACCCTGCCACACCTATAGTGGCCAAAAACGATTTACAAAAGGGGGTGGTGATGAACAGAGTGTCTGAGTTAAACAGACCACTCTTACCCAGTCCAAAGATCAGGGCTTGATCCATCACCGTTATTTATCTCACTGCCCCATCCCAGCTCAGAACCTGGCTATATGCAAATCAGTCTGTCCCTGGCCCAGTGCATCATGGGAACAGGGCAGACTAAACTACCAAGCCAATTCTTCACCAGAAAGGAGACAAGCTACCGGGGACCCGTTTCTGGCATTTCAGCCTTCTTCGGCCCGGCTTGCTTGAATCCTGATGGAGCAGTGAGAAAGGGACTCATGTCTGAGTATACCCTGCCATACCTATAGTGGCCAAAAACGATTTACAAAAGGGGGTGGTGATGAACAGAGTGTCTGAGTTAAACAGACCACTCTTACCCAGTCCAAAGATCAGGGCTTGATCCATCACCGTTATTTATCTCACTGCCCCATCCCAGCTCAGAACCTGGCTATATGCAAATCAGTCTGTCCCTGGCCCAGTGCATCATGGGAACAGGGCAGACTAAACTACCAAGCCAATTCTTCACCAGAAAGGAGACAAGCTACCGGGGACCCTTTTCTGCCTCACCAATTTGGTTTCCGGCGGTTATATAACACCCAAGGGCGGTTCTGACCAATACCTCCACTTCCGCTCGAGCCAAGATTGGGGGCACCGACGGACAGGTGAGTCTCCTGCTGATGCCTTCGCTATCAGTCAGCCCCCTTCTTATGCAATATAGCTTAGCAAACTCGAGCCTAAGAGTCTTGGACGGCCCCCTAAGCCCTCCATTAAGGACATTATAGCTTAATAATTTTTGAATAGCCCCCGATTATGAACAATTGAACTTAGCAAACTTGAGCCTAAGAGTTTTGGACGGCCCCCTAAGCCCTCCATTAAGGACATTATGGCTTAATATTTTTTGAACAGCTCCCTACTATGGACAATCCCTGGGTTAATCATTTGGAACCCTATCTATTAGGACACACTGTGGTTTTTGTAGGTGCCTGAGAATTATCATCAAACCATTCAGAAGTTATATGCTTTACACCATAGCGTTATGTTTTCTTAGTGTCTGGGTGTGGGTTGGGACCCCGGGCTGAACAGTTGGGTGACCATCACACGTCTGTTGGGTTGGTGTGTAGAGCAATTGGCTTGGACGCTATAGAGTTGTGTGCTTATAGTGTTCCTTTTTCTACACCATAGAGCGGGGCCTCATACTCCCGAGCGGTCGCCGGGTGAGGTGAGGTCTTCACCCACACAAAGCTGGGTGAGTAGCATCGTGAAGAAATGCTTCATGTTGTTTAAGCTATTATGCTTGTTCATATTGCTGAATGCAAATTTCATTCAGGCAAGTGTGAGTTTTGTTGGTATTATGTTTGTGTATACATGTGGTTACTTGTGTGTAATATAGTGTTTTGTAAACATTTTTTCCAGGAAGAAGATGTTCTTCTCTCCTTCCAGTGGGCATTCTTTGTGATGGTTCCTGGTAGATATGTAACTTTCTTAGTACATCATCTGTCCTTGTCACTTAACACAATTATTCATAGTTGCAGTAGCGTTTTTTTCTATGGTCCTGAAGAAAGCCTGGGCAATGCCCGTGAGGCTGAAACATGTCGACCGTCCTGCACAGCGCCATGGGGTAGTCATACTACTCGGCGTGTTTTTAATATCTGACACATAGTTTGCGTTTTGAATGTTGTACAGCGCCTGTGTAGTCAATTTTAAATCTATCACTGTTATTTTAGCACTGCACTTTAGCAAACACTACTTCACAATGGACATCACGGCTAGATTACTGACATCCATTTCTACAGCGGCACTATTTGGTCAGTTGTAATATGGAATGATCAGCAAAACATCCCACATGACGCGAAATCCACCATAAAGGGTGGTCTGATGGGATTTTTTCCAGCCTATGTTTCCAACAACATACGTTCACGCATGCATCCATTGCTGCACATTCGCCAACACAGCGATACACCGTCTTCCAGACCTTGTCTGCTCTCTTGTGTATTTTGTAACTTTAGAGACCTCTTCGCCACAAAACCGCCAAACAATCTCTCCAGGGACATTACGACTCTGACAACCTTGTCAGTGCAACAACAACGCATAAAAACTACCAAGAGTAAATTAAGCAAGGTACAAAGAACAACTGTCCATAACGAAAATGACCACAAACTTTTGAAGGAGGACATCACAGCTACGCGGAAAGCCTATAGGAAGGAACGTTTTACCCTAAAGAAATTAGAGGAAGATCGACACTGGGTAACAGCCTTTGAAATTATAAAATCAAAAGATCAAAGGAAATACTGGAACTGGGTTAACAAGGCTAGCAAAACCACCAAACCACCTACCGCAACTAACATCTCCCCCACGGACTGGGAAATCTATGTTAAAAAGCTCTACACAGCACCACACGGCCAAACCACTAACAGCCTGGCCTTTCTCGACCATCCAGTCAATCATGACGAAACCATCATCCCTGTCAATACACTAACGGACGATATAACTGGAATAATAAGGAAAATGCGCTCGGGTGGTGCCCCTGGTCCCAACGAATTCCGACCCAAGTATTTAAAGCCTCTGCTGGACAATGGGCCCGGATACTGACACCCCTCTTCGAGGCTGGAATACTGGGTGGCCCCATCCCGGCGTCTTGGCAAGGATCACTTCTTGTCATAAGAAAGGACCACGCTCTAATCCCGATCACTATCGGATGATAGCTCTCCTAGACGTGGACGGGAAGGCATATGCCAGCATTCTCTTAACTGCACTCACCACGTGGGCGGAAACCAACAATCTAGTTCCTTTTACTCAAACTGGTTTCCAAAGAGGCTGCCACATTGAAGACAACCTAATATGTCTTGCTCATCTGATGGAATTCACCCTAGCCGCAAAAGGTAAAAGCTTACATCTTGGTTTTATTGACTTTCGAAAAGCCTTTGACAGCGTAAGATGGCCAAAACTATGGGCAAAACCAGCAAGATGGGGTATTCCACGGTCGCTACTGAAAGCATTAATTGCTTTACACGCCGACACCTGGGTCAAAGTGCGAGTTACATCGAGTTGGTCGACCTCCAATAAAATATATACCACCAGAGGCTTAAAGCAAGGGTGTACCCTTGCACCAATGCTTTTCAATCTGTACCTCGCGGACCTCCCTGAATGGTTGTCATCCAAACTCTTCAATATGCAGGTGATACCATCCTGTTAGATCAAACTCAGGTTGGTCTCCAGAGACTGTTCGACTCCCTCGCTCAGTACTGCAATATGAACACACTAGAGATAAACGCGATGAAAACCAAAGCAATGACAATATCATCTGGAAAACCCAAAAAGTCTACGTGGTTCATCGAAGGTAGACTGGAAACTGTCACCGCCTATAAGTACCTGGGGGTGTGGAGTGACCACAAAGGGAGACCCACAGTGAATACAACTGAAATGCAGGCTTTGCCCGTAGTCTGGAATGGGCCTTTATCAGAACAAAAAGTGCTCTGCACTCTCAAAATCTAGTACCATTAATAAAACTGATTACCGCAAAACTACTCCGCACTATCTTGTTTGGTGCAATATTATTCAAGGACAAAATGAATAATTGGTTGGACAGAGCACAATCTTCTTGCTACCATAGGGTTTTTCGGTTGCCAAATTCTACTGCCCAAGTCCGGAAAGAATTTTCATTATTTTCCCAGAGGTGGATAATGAGTGCACGCTACATTAACTATTGTTTAAAAACAAAGCGCGCTAGCCCTCACTCTCTAAAGAGCTGCCTATGGTTAGTCTTCAGCAACCACAAAACACCGTGGAATAAATATTTGACGTTATGTCTAGAATCCCTTAAAGCAAAGGACATATGGTCATCTCCGTTGCCCATTGCAGCGAAAACAAAACTTCTAACCAAACAAGCAAAAAGTCTTTCAAGCGACCTCGACGAGCAATGGGTTGCCCGGCTCTTTCATGGTACCATGGTCTCTAAATTATACACCCCAAAAATTCTTCCATCGTATCTAGCAGCTTCTACGAAAGTACATATAAAACTTCAATTGATGCGATTTCGTTTTGGTTTAATCCCGCTGATGGCATACAAGTTTGGCCGGGGGTACAGGAAAGGGGCTTCATCTCAATGCCGCTTTTGCAACAGGAAGAGGAAAACCTTATCCACATACTGAGCATTTGCCAAAAACTTCGAGCCCAAAGAAACTTCTGGTTGCGTCCCCTTTGGCTTCTTCTTAACATCAGGACCTGCCAGGAAGCACTAGACACCTGCATGAGAGGAGACTCTCCGCAGTTGGCGGCTCGTTTTGTTAAGTTTATTTTAGAAATTAATTCCCCAAACTTGCTTTTTGACCACGCATAAGCTCCTTTTCTGGTGACATTATTGCACGTTCTTTTTTTTTTGTTTACAACTTTTCTGTTTTAACTGTTCTGTGCATCCTTTTACTCTTAATATGTAACGTCCATCCCAGTGTACGTACATTGCAATGATTTTAATTAATTGTGCAATAAAAACTTTTACTTACTTACTGAATAAAAATAAATTAAATATTAATACCAATTACAAATTAATTAAAAGTAATTAACAATTTAATATAATATAATAATTAATCAATGAAAAATACAAATATTTTTTTTTTACCTATTAATACAAATTATTTACCAATTAACAATTAATTAATTAACAATTAAAACATAACTAAAAATAAAAAAATTATTAAAATTAAAACATTTAATGAATTACAATTAAATTACTTCCCACCCTATTCCCCTATAAACCCACAACACACAATAGAAAATAAATAATAACATTAACATAATTATCAATTAATCAATTAATAAAAAATAATTACCAATTATAGTTTAATTAATTACCAATTAAAAATAATTAACAAATAATTCAAGATAAATACCAATAAATTAATTAAAACATTTAATTATTTAGAATTAAATTACTTCCCACTCTATTCCCCTATAAATCTACATCCCACTACAAAAAAGAAATTAATAAAATTAATATAATTATTATTTAATCAATTAATAAACATTAATTACCAATTATATTTAAATCAATTACAAATTAAAAATGTATTTACAAATCATTCAAAATAAAGACCAATAAATAAATTAAAATATGTAATAGTTATAATTAAATTAATTCCCACCCTATTCCCATATAAACCCACAACCCACTACAGAAAACGAATTAATAAAATTAACATAATAATCAATTATTCATTTAATTAAAATGAATTACCAATTATATTTTTATTATTCACCAATTAAAAATTAATTAACAATGAATTCAAAATAAAAACCAATAAATACATTAACATATTTAATTAATTATAATTAAATTACTTCCCACCCTATTCCCCTATAAACCCACAACCCGCTACAGTATTATACTACGCAAAAATTAAATAGCATACAATTAATTAATTAAAATAAATTATAAAATAAATATACACTTTTCACACATATACATAACATAACATAAAAAACACTTTAAAAAATTGGATATTATTAAACATTAGATATTAACTTACTTACCTCAAATTCGATATTTTTGTTGTCTATATTCTGTCCATTCAATATTTTTGTTGTCTATATTCTGTCCATTCAATATTTTTGTTGTCTATATTGTGTCCATTCGATATTTTGTCCATTCCATATTTTGAATTCGATATTACTGCTATTCTATTCAATATTTTTGTTATCTATATTCTCTCCATTTGATATTGTGTCCATTTTATATTTTTAATTCAATATTAATGCAAATCGGTATTTTTAACTCGATATTTTGACTGTATACCGCACCCGGACTTAGTGCAGAGGCCAACGCGAACCCCACAAACCCACAGACCTCCAGCAAGGACGTCAGGCTCGGGGAAGGCCAGGGAGAAGAGGATGAGGAAGACGGGGTGCAGTCAGCAGCAAAACTAGATCAGCATCACGGAGGTGATAGTACACTACCTTTATCTGACCCACAATGAGACTAACGTGAATGCAGTCGGAGTGTCAAGGATGACAAGAGGCACTGGCATGATGTGAAAAACCACACCAAGCACAAACCCGCTGCCAACAGGAAGGCAGCAATGGCGACAGGAGGTGGGAGTCCAACGCCACAGAAGGAGCTGAAGGCCACAGTCATCAGTGTGTAGACGGTGCAAGGAGGTGGGAGTACGGATACAGCTCCATAGGACCTGACACAAAATCACCAGGGTGAGTAATGACCAGGGACGGGGGACGGGGGGAGATGGGCACAATGACACACATGCACAGCAATGTGTAGCACACTGCACACCCACAATGACCAAGGATCATGTTGTTGACCCCCGTGGCACACTGCAGAACACACACATAGCAATCACAGCACATCCCTTTACATTGCAGTACAAAGTGCAACACTGACACTGCAGAACAGGGCACACAACTGGGTCCGCTCATGCGCAGAAACAGGCCAATCACACCTAACAGAGCAGGAAACTGTGAGACTCATATGTACATGTACAACCTCACATCCGTCACGTAGTCCAAATGTTTACCGTGCCACATCAAATTGCTAGCACCGCCCAAACAGTCACAATGTACATTGTCATACAGTCTGCGTGTCAAAGAGAAAAATGTACCAACATACATGTCAACACAATATCAACATTCATCTCCCATTCCCATTGCAGAGGGACAAACAACACTCCCAGCACATCAGAGCAGACAACTCATCAGTGATGCTGGAGACGACCACCACACCTTCGACACTGATGCACTACAACAGCTCACAGACATATTAGGCAACCCACTTCTAGGAGCAGGGTAGGCAAGCCACATAGAGGAGACTCCAGCCCTAGTACAGACCACAGAGCAGGAAGCACCTGCCACCACGTCTGGCTCCCAACACCCCACCGAGGCACACATGGCATTCAGGAGCCAGGGGTCAGAATGCTAAAGGGAGGTAGCTGAACGGGTGCGGGTGGGGTCAGACCTCATGGAAGCCAAACTACATCACATACAGGGTGTCTAAGTCCCAAACGGACCACCTACCCCCCACAAAGGAGACCCACACTGTGACAGAGACACATGCATATGCACATTTCGAGTACGGAACCACACCTAGCGCCCCAGAATTACCATTCACACACCCACGCTAGACCTCCGTACGATGGCTCAGTACACTTCTATTACGTATTGAGTGGATGATGACAAAGCTACATGTCCAAGGTCATACCCACTGCCAGCAGGGGCACGGTTGCGTCGCTGTACACAGCACATCACAATGTCATAGGGCCCAGGCCCCTAATATTTACAAATTGACCACAGGGACACACTTATATAGTTGATGGGACTGGCTGTGGGCACATGTGCCTGGCCCCTTTATTGGCAGGGTCACATATACAGTGATGCCTCTGCTGGATATAGGTGGGGTGAGTGTAAGCCAGCCCTCACAGAGTTATTGGTGCTGGCAACAAATACAACAGTGAACACCATTGAAACAGAAACAGAAAACACCAGCATTACAGAGACAACAGCGGAGCATCATGGTGGCAGCTGGAGCAAGTACAGAGGTCACCCAAAGAGCAAACAGAAGTGTCCGTGAGTTGCAATGCAATGAGGTTGGGGCACTATGGCTGAGCGTGCTCATGTGAGGAAAATATCTAGGATTGGGTCCCTTTGGGATATTCCTTATGCAGCTGCAGGTGTCACACCTGCATCATCTTCCACATTATCGTCCCAGGTCTCCCACACTGCCTGAGCTGACACGGCTGTGTGAGCTCTCCACAGCACATAACCAAAACAGAAATGGACGATGACTCATGGTGCACTGAGTTAGTGGCACCTGGAGTGCTGAGCAGGGTACAGGCATCCACAACAGGTGTGAGCAACTCCGTTAGTCTGCCAGTACGTCTGCTTCGACTCTGGCGGTTGGCGTTTGAAGGTGTTCCTGGTGGTGGTGGGGTGTGCCTCCTGCGGTGATGCAATGTCCGGGCCGGTCAGGACTCAATTTGATGTGTGAGCCCTGGTGGGCCAAAGTGGAGGCAGGAGGCAGCGGACAGCGCTGGGCCATATACACATGGCGTCGATGACACTAAAGCCATTGTCTCAGAGGCCATCCAATATCGCAGAAGACTGGGTCCATGACTAGAGCTGCACAGAGTTAGCGGCCCAGGATGCACTCTTTCCGGCACAGGCACACTGCCACGGGATGGTAACTTGCAGTGCACTGAGGTGGGGCCACACGGACTGAGTGGGTCTTCAATGATGTCCGAGGTGAATGTGGTGGAGGGATGCGTGGGACAATGGAGGGTGTCCTACAGGGCCTGATGCAGAGGGCAGACACCATCTGGAAGTGGCAAATTGAGGAGTGGAATGCTACAGCCTGGTCATTACCATCACGTCGGTATCAGCTACATGAGGATGAAGACAACCCCCAGTCCATAGACTCAGATGCCACTAAAATTCAACCAGAGAGTGTCCATGTATGTCGGGGAACAGACTTAGTGGCACCGCGGCTGAGAAGGGATGCTGTCTGCGATAATGCCTGTACAATGTAATGAACTTGGCCATTGCATAATCAAGACTCAGTTCCAAATATGTGACCTATGCGAGGGCACTGTGGCCCGAGGGTAGTTGTCCGCATGGGCCCACAGACATGTGTAGTTGTAATGCTATGCACAGACTTTGTGGAACCACATCGAAGGGAGAATAGTGACATAAAATCTGCCGTGAATAATGTTCTTTGCCATAGTGTAATCAAGACTCAGTTCAAAATGTGTGACCTACTAGTCTGCTGTGTCTGCCGGTAGAGCACGTCAATGAGAAAGGAGTACTGCGGGCCTTGTTTAGGGAGGCCGTGATGGTTGTAGCAGGTTGCCAGGGTCGCGGGCTTTGGGCTTGGGGCTTGCACGGGCATGTGGTGGGCCCTCTTTGGCACACGCCAGTGTCAGCAGAAGAGCATTGAGGCCTGTGTGTGCATGGGTTGGCAAGACTGGTTCGGAGACAAGCTGCCCGGGGAGCAGCAGGTGCACAGGATCAAAGCCAATGCCACTCGCGGCGATGTCATGGGCCTGGTGGCAGGGTGAGAGGCGCCGCCCTGGCAGACGGTAATCAACCTTTATCCCGCATTTTTTTCCCGCAGACTTTCAGGCCGCATACTATTAATCCACAATGTCATTCATCCCGCATACCATCATCCCGCATTTTTTTACAATGCATGTGCTTTTATCACGCATGCCTTTACAACGAAATACGTTGTAAAGGAATGTATGGTGAATGCATTTGCGTTGTAAACGATGACGATGACGAGAGAGGTAAGGGGGTTTGGGTTAATTTTAAGGGTGGGGGTAGTGCTGGGGTAGTGTTTGTGTAGTGTAGTGTTGTGTTAGTGTAGTGTAGAGTTGTGGTGGTTGTTAAGCGTAGGGTCGTGCTGGGGGAAGTGTAATAGGGGTTAGGTTAGTGTTGTAGTGTTTGTGTAGTGTAGGGTCATGCTGGGGGTAGTGTTTTAGGGTTTAGGGTAGTGTTGTAGTGTTTGTGTAGTGTAGGGTCATGCTGGGGGTAGTGTTTTAGGGTTTAGGGTAGTGTTGTAGTGTTTGTGTAGTGTAGGGTCATGCTGGGGTGTAGTGGATTAGTGTAGTATTGTAGTGTTTGTGTAGTTTCATGCTTGGGGTAGTGTATTAAGGTACTGTTGTAGTGTTTGTGTAGGGAAGTAAAGTGCTTTATGGTAGTGTTGAGGGGTCGTGCTGGGTAGTGTAAATGTAGAAAAAGGACTGTGTGTCAAGGGTGGGTGGTGCAGGGGTACTACATTAGAGTGTACTGATGGTATGCGGGCTGTTTGTCTGTGGGATAACGTCATATATTCCTGGCAGACATATTGGTATTTTAGAAGAGGACCACACCCAGAGTTACGTGCCTTTTATTCACACCTCTACGCAGGCCTGATGTATGCCGGTCCAGCCCACTCCGCTCAAGCTTACGGGCGGACGTAACAAGCTAGATGTCACTGGCTGGGGGGGCATGGTTGTGTCCACTGTCCACTACATTCCATAAACCAGCAGTGTGTGTCGACATGGATATGTGTGTGGTCTGCATGCCGCAGTGTGGCAATGACATCCACACCATTCTTGGCATTGTGTACATTCTCGTTCATGGGTAACTTGCCTCCTTCGCACATGCCTGGTTCCCACCTCTCCCCACAGTCTGCTATTGTGTGGCTGAGGTGCCATGCAGTTGATGGCTTATGTACATTAGGGCTGGGCGTAGTTTGCGTAGTAGCGCTACGCGAAGCTACGCAAATTGCACTTCGCACTACGTGAGCTACGCGTAGCACTACGTGAACTGCCTAGTACCCTGTTCACACTGTGCAAGATGCCGGTTTCAATGATTGCACAATGCGGACAAGCATCCGGCACTGTGCAATCATTGAAAACGGCATCTTGTACAGTGCGAGCTGTAGATTTCTGCTGCTCAAGTAGGTTTTTACTCGAGCAGCAGCTTTCTTAACACGGAGAGGTAGTTTCTCATCACGAGCGGTCGCGAGCATACGCTACTACTCGCAATGAGAAACCCGACCTCCCCACGTTGAGAATCTCGCTGGGAGGTTTATTTTCCACTCTCGCGATCAGCAACTTGATGTTGCTGATTGCAAATGAGGAAAAAGTCTCTCCCAGATGTTGTTTTGCTTGCTCGCGGTCGCCAACTTGACGTTGAGGACCGGGAGCAAGCAAAAAATGACCACTGCACTATGCTACGCTACGTGTGTTTGCACTGTGCTACGTGCAGTTTGCGTAGTGCGAAGTAGCGCAAACTTCGCAAACTACGCTATCGAAGCGTAGTGCTTTGCCCGAGGTGAATGTACATGGCTGGCCCAGGTTCCCACAGGAAGTTGTGCTGTTATGTCTGGTGGGTGGATATGTTGTTTGGCATGTTATATGTGAGTTTGTACCCTGTGCATTCCCAGTGTTGTGACTTGCATGATTGTGGAGCTGAAGTGTGTGGTGTGTTCATTTGGTACTTGCCAACGAGCAGTGCTTTTCCATAGGTGCAATCCTGGTAGCGCTGGTTGATGGTGGACTGTCTGAAGATGTACGGATCATGCACACTGTCTAGGTGGTTGGCGTCAACGTTGGTGTAGATTCCCGGGTGGTCTACTATTATTGTGTGCTGTGTTGCCAAATGGCCCTTTTGGGTGTCCGGGCTGCTTGATCAGTGGCTCCATGGCATCTGTTGCCCTTCAGGTGTGGCTGTGGGCTGTACTCCCTTTTCTGGTGCAGGCTGTCATCCGACTTGACACCAGGTCAGAGGAGGTGTTAATTTCCTGCTGCTAACGCACCTATAGCCTATTTTGGGTTCTCATCGTCGGTCTGGCTGGTCGTTGAAAATGTTGCGGAGTGGTGTTGACGTGTTTTTTGCACGGGAACGCCTACTCTGATTCTCATTAGCGATAGTTGCCGGGGTCATCTGTGGCAATGCTTTTTGCGGCTCCTATCGCTGGTAAACTGGTGATATAGGCTCTTAGCACCAGCTTGTTATAGGGAAGGTTAAATTATTGCGACTTTAGCTGCGATAAAGTGCCACAAACGCTCCGATCGTTCCTTGGAAATATGCCCCCAGGTGTGTGCTTGGCTTTGTGCCTGATTATCATCATAACGCTGTGCCGGCATTGCCTTTAAAAACTGTTGTGCTTGACTATTATCATAGCGCTGTGCTCGCATTGCCTTAAAAGTTGTTGTGCTTGACTATTATCACAGCGCTGTGCTCGCACTGCCTTTAAAAATTGTTGTGCCTGACTATCATCGTAGCGCTCTGTTGCCCATTACTACCATTGCATTGCTTGCATTAATTGGTAAATTAATTAGTGACTGATTGTGCCAGTGCCACTGCCCATAGCTATACTCCTCATTGTGCCCCAATCTCGACCTGTTTCGCTTTTGTTTTCTGCTGCCATTTTGTTGTTGTTGTGCCTCCTAGCCTGTTTCTCCACCCCGCTCCCGCCTCCCAGCTGCTCCACCCTCCCACTGGTAGTTCAGGATCGTCCCGTCTGCTGAAGCGCTGTGACTGTCCTGACTCGTTCAGAAACGGTTGCTCCCACATGCTCCCTGGCCACTTGAGTATCGTAGCGATAAATTGCTCACTGCTGCATTGCTTTTGTGCCTGATTATCATAGCCTTTGTGCCTGATTATCATAGTAGCGCTGTGCTCGCATTGCCTTTAAAAGCTGCTGTGCTTGACTTTGTGCCTGATTATCATCGTAACGCTGTGCTCGCATTGCCTTTAAAAACTGTTGTGCTTGACTATTATCATAGCGCTGTGCTCACATTGCCTTAAAAGTTGTTGTGCTTGACTATTATCATAGCGCTGTGCTCGCACTGCCTTTAAAAATTGTTGTGCCTGACTATCATCGAAGCGCTCTATTGCCCATTACTACCATTGCATTGCTCCCATTAATTGGTAAATTAATTAGTGACTGATTGTGCCAGTGTCACTGCCCATAGCTATAATCCTCATTGTGCCCCAATCTCGTCCTGTCTCGCTTTTGTTTTCTGCTGCCATTTTGTTGTTGTTGTGCCTCCTAGCCGTCTCTCCACCCCGCTCCCGCCTCCCAGCTGCTACTCCCTCCCACTGGTAGTTCAGGATCGTCCCGTCTGCTGAAGCGCTTTGACCGTCCTGACTCGTTCAGAAGCGGTGGCTCCCACATGCTCCCGGGCCACTTGAGTATCGTAGCGATAAATTGCTCACTGCTGCATTGCTTTTGTGCCTGATTATCATAGCTTTTGTGCCTGATTATCATAGTAGCGCTGTGCTCGCATTGCCTTTAAAAGCTGCTGTATTTGACTTTGTGCCTGATTATCATTGTAACGCTGTGCTCGCATTGCCTTTAAAAACTGTTGTGCTTGACTATTATCATAGCGCTGTGTTCGCATTGCCTTAAAAGTTGTTTTGCTTGACTATTATCATAGCGCTGTGCTCACACTGCCTTTAAAAATTGCTGTGCCTGACTATCATCGTAGCGCTCTATTGCCCATTACTGCCATTGCATTGCTCGCATTAATTGGTAAATTAATTAGTGACTGATTGTGCCAGTGCCACTGCCCATAGCTATACTCCTCATTGTGCCCCAATCTCGTCCTGTTTCGCTTTTGTTTTCTGCTGCCATTTTGTTGTTGTTGTGCCCCCTAGCCCGTCTCTCCACCCCGCTCCTGCCTCCCAGCTGCTCCTCCCTCGCTCCACCCCCTTCACTATCCACTTATGACAGATGCACTTTCGCGGAGCGTTCACGCGCAGCGGATGTGCCCCATGCGTGCCGAAGGCGCGCCAAAGGTAAGCCCGCCTACGCCCGTCCGCGCCTGGACTGCGCCCAGCGCCAAACCCCCTGGCCCCCGCAAAATCCACTCCACCCGCATAACGTACGACGCCACAACCCTCTCAGCACTTAACCCCGGCCGACTCCCAAACTGCTACCAAGCCGCCCCAGGACACCCCCATGGACTCTTCACCTGCCACTCCTGCAAGTTTGACTACACCAGAACCCACACCAAATCCACAAACTCCAAACAGAGCTCCTACACTAACCACCTGAAGTGCATCCTGCTGAACACCCGCTCGGTCCACAGACACGCCATTGAACTTTGGAACCTACTAGACACCACATCGCCGGACGTCGCCTTTCTTACAGAAACCTGGATGAACGCCTCATCAACGCCCAACATCGCCATAGCCATCCCGGACGGCTACAAGATCATCCGAAAGGACCGCATCAACTAAACAGGAGGAGGCATCGCCATCATCCATAAGAACACCATCCGCATCACGACCAGCTCCGACGATACCCTCGCAGCCGCCGAACACCTTCACTTCCAGATCCACACCAACCCCAAGACCACACTCAGTGGCACCCTCATCTACAGGCCACCAGGACCCCGCACACAATTCAGCGAAGACATCACTGACTTCATCAGCCCACATGCCCTCCCCTCCGAGGACTACATTCTACTGGGAGACCTCAACTTCCACCTGGAAAAGAACAACGACAGCAACACCACCACCCTTCTGGACAACCTCGCCAATCTCAGACTCAAACAACTTGTTGACACCCCCACCCACTATGCCGCACACACGCTCGACCCAATCTTCACCTCCAGCAAGCACATCTCCTTCAATCACACCACAGCTCTACATTGGACTGACCACAGCTGCGTTCACTTCAACTACAACAAGACTACGACCCACAACCACCCACAACCAATTCCCCGCAGAAACTGGAAAAAATTACCACCGACCAGCTCTTCACATCGCTTCACCAAAACCCTCCTGCCAAATCATCGGACCCAAACCAAGCAGCCACCAACCTCACACAATGGATCACCCGCAGCGCTGAAGAATTAGCACCCTTGAAAAACCATCAAATCAAGCAAGGTATCAAAAAAGCCCCCTGGTTCAATGATGACCTTAAGAAATCCAAGAAGATCTGTTGCACCCTCGAGAAAGCCTGGCGAAAAAAACGAACCACTGACAACCTGGCCACCTTCAAGAACGCCACCCGCAAACACCACTAACTTATCCAATCCACCAAGAAATCAGCATTCAAGGATCGACTCGACAACAACGCCCACAACAGCAAAGAACTAATCAACATCGTCAAAGAGTTCACCAACCCCACCGCCGGCACCAACGACATCACTCCCTCCCAAGACCTCTGCGACTCTCTAGCCTCGTTCTTCCACAACAAAATCGCTGACATGCATAACAGCTTTGGAGACCAGTCCACCCCACCCACCTCCGAACTAAAACCCCCCTACAACAACCTTTGCGCCTGGAACCCAATCACCATTGAAGACACCATCCGCCTGATGTACTCCATCCACTCAGGATAGCCAACCGACCCATGTCTCCACCACATTTTCAACAAAGCTGACTCCATTATGGCACCCCATCTCCAAGACGTCATCAACTGCTCCATCAACTCAGCTACCTTCCCGGAAAGCTGGAAACATGCCGAACTCAGCGCCCTCCTGAAGAAACCCACAGCAGACCCCACTGAACTTAAGAACTACCGCCCCATTTCGCTCCTCCCATTCCCTGCCAAAGTCATTGAGAAAGCTGTCAACAGTCAGCTCGCCGCCTTCCTAGAATCCAACAAATCCCTCGACCCTTCACAGTCCGGCTTCCGAGCCAAACACAGCACCGAGACCGCCCTCATCGCAGCAACAGACGACATTCAAACTCTACTGGACTACGGAGAAACAGCTGCCCTCATCCTACTTGACCTCTCCGCAGCCTTCGACACAGTCTGTCATAGCACCCTTATACAACGCCTCAGCAACATCAGAATACAAGGAAAAGCATTGGACTGGATCATCTCGTTCCTCACCGGAAGAACCCAGAGAGTCCACCCCCCCTTTTAGATCAGAGGCCACCAAAGTCATCTGCGGTGTACCACAAGGATCATCACTCAGTCCCACCCTCTTCAACGTATACATGAGTCCCCTTGCTTCCATCGCGCGCCAACACAACCTCAACATCATCTCCTACGCAGATGGCACCCAGCTGATCCTTTCCCTCACCAAAGACCCAAACACCGCTAAAACCAACCTACACGAAGGGATGAAAGAAGTAGTCGAGTGGATGAAGAACAGCAGTTTAAAACTGAACTTGGACAAAATGGAAGTCCTCATCTTAGGATCATCCCCCTCCGCCTGGGACAACTCATGGTGGCCACCGGCCCTGGGAAACGCACCCATACCAACGGACCACGCACGCAACCTGGGCTTCATCCTGGACTCCTCCCTCTCGATGACCAGACAAATCAACGCCGTCTCATCATCATGCTTCAACATCCTACGTATGCTCAAAAAAATCTTCCGTTGGATCCCCACCGAAACAAGAAAGATGGTCACCCATGCACTGGTCACAAGCCGACTGGACTACGGAAACACCCTTTACGCCGGAACCACAGCCAAACTACAGAAAAAACTCCAACGCATCCAAAACGCCTCAGCCAGACTCATCCTAGACATCCCTCGCCAAGCTCACATTTCCGGTCACCTGAAAGACCTCCACTGTCTCCCCGTCAACAAGAGAATAACGTTCTGTCTCCTCACCCACGCACACAAAGCCCTCTACGAACTAGGACCCGAATACCTCAATTACGCCTGTCCTTTTACACCCCCACCCACCAACTACGATCATCCAATCAAGCCCTCGCCGCAATCCCACGCATCCAAAGATCCACCATGGGGGGAAGATCCTTCTCCTACTTAGCACCTACCTCCACCTTACACAGAACCACCTCTCCTTCAGAAAACAACTAAAAACTTGGATATTCGATAAGTAAAGTACCCCCCCTCCCTCAAGTGCCTTGAGACCCTCTGGGTGAGTAGTGCGCTATACAAATCTTAAAATTGAAACTTGAAACTTGTGTGCGTATGAGAGAAAGAAAGAGAGGGAGAGAGACAGGCAGTCTGGGGGAGCTCTCAGTGAGCTACTTTTTTTTATCTGTCAGGACTTACAATTTTAACAAGCAATCACCAAAGGCAAGGGACTGATACCAAAACTTGGCAGGCAACACAGGAAGCTGATGCTTAAATGTGGCTCAACCATTTAAGTCAGTAGCTGAAGAGGGTTCACCAAAGCAGCTTTCTGGGCATGTTGTGCTTTGAGTTGACCAGAATTCTGCCTAAAGCTTAAGCACTCTTTTGGCAGCCCTAAAATATTTTTGTTTCCAATATGAGCACTTTAAAATGACCTCATACATGGGTGCTATACATGGCAAGTAATGGATGTGTGGGTTCTGGCTGACAATGGATTGCAGATGAAAACTTAGAATGGCTTCAGAGTTAGACCTAAAAAAGACTTAATTTTTTTGAGGTATTTCTGCTCAGACATAAATTGGAAAGGAGTCTTCCTCCACAATTCGTCATGTCGTACGAGAATAGGGCGAACTCTATACAAAGATTGACTCTAATCCAAGGCTAGAACTGAAAGTGGATCTGGAATCGAAGAATAAGTAACTAATGAGATCGCCGGTGCAAGACATGGAACGGGCTGGCTTCATCCAGGGTCATTCATCGCTAAGGGAAGGCCCACTGGTAGAGGGTCAACTGAAGGCCTCACTGTGTCCATGGGTCTAGGAACCAAGGATAAATTTAAAGATATGCAGTCTGGTCTTCTTGAAGGCCTCAAACTGCTGCAGAGTTAATGACAGCCTTGAAAATGCTAGACATCTCAGCTCCAGGTTCAGCATTCGGTTTAAAAAGGAATGCAAAACCTGCATGTGTTTTCTAGAACTTGAATGGGGGACATGTTGGAGAGTGGGAATTTCTTGCATCAAAGAGACTTGTTAACATTTTAAATGTTTCTTTTTTTGACTTAGTCCTCAGCGTAACTTTTTCTACCTGAAGGTGACCTGGACAGAGAATAATCTTGCATTCTGAGTCTAGAACAGCCACATTTATTGTGTTTGGCAGCACATAATTTGACATCATGCTCCCTGATTAGGATGTATTAAGGACCATTTGTCAAAGAACTTGGAATCATGTTTGCATCCTAGGTGCCACAGGGCAGGCAGATGATGTGCACAATGTGATTTACATCCGCTTCTAGCATGCACAACATGGTTTGAAGCATGTCGTCTTCTACGGAGACATCCCTGCATACTGCTAAATTAATTTGAACTAAATCAGTAGGAGCAGAACTATGGTAGGTACTATATAGAAGAGTGCAGAAAGAGAAGAATGGACATCAGTATACAGGAGTGGTGCCTCAATGGGACTCATGCTTCAATGTTGGGAAGTGGGATGGAGTCACATCAGAGGCTAACGGCACCACCTACTGGTGTGCAGAAGCAAGTTTTCATACCCAGTCTGCCGCATAAGGAGAATTGCAACGTGAGGAATCTGTGGGTAGAAGTATCCATCTGATGAAATGAGATTTTTCCTAAGCCACATGAATTTTTGTTATATTTTTACATTAGGATTTAGAGCCTATGCCTACAGGTATCAAAGTCAGCAACTTTGCCATCAAGATATACCTTTTTAAATAAAACAGCCAGAGCCCCTAGTTCCTGCTAATTAGTTATCCATATCACTATCAGGTGGAGACTCAATCAGTACACATAATTTAGCATAAGACCAGTCCTAATAGGAGGAGCTCAGTTGTAGGCTGAATTAAATTTAGACTACTGCATTCATCAAAACACCAACAGTAAAAAAATGACAATGTGCCCAATTCAACTTGAGGTGCTTACATGCAAATCAGAAGGCAAGTTGTACATAGGAATGAATGCAGTTCCTGAGCCCTAAGTAAATTTAAGAATGTTTTAAATAAATATTAAGCATGGGTGAAATTTGCGAATTCACAATCCGCGAATTTGCGGATTTGCGAATTGGCGATCCGCAAAATTCGCAAATTTGTGCGAATTTATGAATTTTTTTAGTTTTTCCGTGTTCGCGGGGCGCTGTGCGTGTTCGCGGGGCGATTTGCATCTTCGCCGGGGGCTTTGCGTGTTCGCGGGGGGTTTTTGTGCGAGACCGCGATGCGCCCTCTGGTTCATCACTGCCACCCTCTCGTTTTTTGTGCCCTTCTGCCCTCTGTACCACTCGTTTTTGTGCCTTTCTGCCCTCTGCCCCACTCATGTTTGTGCCATTTTGCCCTCTGCCCCACTCATTTTTGTGCTCTTCTGCCCTCTGCCCAACTCGCTTTTGTGGTCTTCTGCCCCACTCGTTTTTGTGCCATTCTGCCCTCTGCCCCACTCGTTTCTGTGCCAATCTGCCCTCTGCCCCACTCGTTGTTGTGCCCTTCTGCCCTCTGCCCCACTCATTTTTTTGCCATTCTGCCCTCTGCCTCACTCGTTGTTGTGCCCTTTCTGCCCTCTGCCCCACTCGTTTTTGTGCCATTCTGCCCTATGCCCCACTCTTTTTTGTGCCCTTCTGCCCTCTTCCCCACTCGTTTTTGTGCCATTCTGCCCTCTGCCCCACTCGTTTTTGTGCCATTCTGCCCCTTGCCCCACTCGTTTTTGTGCCATTCTGCCCTCTATCCCACTCTTGTTTGTACCCTTCTGCCCTCTGCCCCACTCGTTTTGTGCCATTCTACCCTCTGCCCCACTAATTTTTGTGCCGTTCTGCCCTCTGCCCCACTCGTTTTTGTGCCATTTTGCCCCTTGCCCCACTCGTTTTTGTGCCATTCTGCCCTCTGTCCCACTCGTGTTTGTGCCCTTCTGCTCTCTGCCTCACTCATTTTTGTGCCATTCTGCCCTCTGCCCCACTCGTTGTTGTGCCCTTCTGCCCTCTGCCCTACTCGTTGTTGTGCCCTTCTGCCCCTTGCCCCACTCGTTTTTGTGCCATTCTGCCCTCTGCCCTACTCGTGTTTGTGCCCTTCTGCCCTCTGCCCCACTCATTTTTGTGCCCTTCTGCCCTCTGCCCCACTTGTTGTTGTGCCCTTCTGCCCTCTGC
This sequence comes from Lissotriton vulgaris, assembly GCF_964263255.1. NCBI lineage: Eukaryota > Metazoa > Chordata > Amphibia > Caudata > Salamandridae > Lissotriton > Lissotriton vulgaris. The sequence continues at coordinate 316,203 of NW_028255156.1, forward strand.
CCCACTCATTGTTGTGCCCTTCTGCCCTCTGCCCCACTCCTTGCCTTTTATTTTAGAATGGCGCCGGCAAGCTGCCAGCGCCATTCTAAAATAGTTACTAAGTTAGCTTCATCAGGAAGCACTAATGGATAAAGTAAAGCAGGTGCTCGAGTTGGAGCTCAGATTCAGTGAACTCCAGCACCTGCTTCATTTTATCTATTAGTGCTTCCTGTTGAAGCTAACTTAGTAACTATTTTAGAATGGCGCTGGCAGCTTGCCGGCGCCATTCTAAAATAGTTACAATCACTGAGCTTGAACTTTTGCCCCCCGGATCCGTTCCACTCGCGGATTTGCGAATTTTCGGCAAATTCGCAGGAATTCGCGGATCGCGAATTTGCCGAAAATCCGCAAAATCCGCGAGCAGAACGGATTTTGCACCCATGCTTAATAAATATTAAACCTTGAGGTAGGAACAATTTAATCCTTGGCACCCTGCAATGCAATCATACAAATACAATTGGGATATGAAAACACCAAATATGACAGAAAAGAATGAAACCACTCTCAGGCATCCCTGTGAAATTGGCAACGAGGGAAGGCTTTAGGGCAGTATAGCCAGGGGAGGTGGGACGTTGAGCTCAAGGGGTGTTTTCAATACAGCAATGACCTTTGATTTAAAAACACCTGCTGCAGAGTTCCTTTTGCATCCAGCTTTCAGGCAGTAACAAAAATGCCAAGATAACCCTTGTGATTAATGTTTTTGCTAGAGAGAGAGAGGTTGGAAATGTGTCTAGTGGCAGTTTTGACTCACCATAAATTAGCAGAGAGGCTTAATTTGCCTGTTGCAAAGAACACATACAGTGCAGATCACAGACCTGTATTAATGAGTGATTTACTGATCTTGTTACAGAGATCCTTTTGTTGCCAGAGTTCATAAGATACTACCCTAATATAGAACAGTGACTGTTACAAACTGTTACAAAGAGCTGCATGCAAATTGCATAAAAGAGTTTCGGACGCTATTTTTGTTTTTCCCAGTCTTTCATTATCTACTACTACTGTTCCTCAAAAGGGGTTGGTTGTGTAGAAATACTTTTATATTAGTAAAACCATCCTTTACTAGTGCTTTAAAAAAACTGAAACATATGTGAGAGGAAAACTATGGAGAGGTAAGAGGAACTTTTATTCATTGGAAGTGAGGGAATCCAAAGAGGAGGTCATGGGGGGGGCTTCAATAATGATTGGCCCACCAGGTGCCTCTAGTGCTAAAGCTGGCACTGCTGCCAACAGCTACTAACTGAACAGATCTGGTGGGGGGCCTGGTATACATGTGTGGTGTCTGAGGCCACAGAGAGAATTCACACAATGACATTATAACTGTTAGAAAGAGGTATGGACTCTGTCCAAGCAGTAACCACAATTCTAGTCAGGATAAGTCATATGCACATTGTACAATAACTTGTGCTCACCCTCTGCTAGCTTGGCAGTCAAGCTTAACTTGAGAGGTAATGTGTAAAGCATTTGTGAAACACTTCAAACAGTAGCACAGTAAACACACAACAAAAAGACTCCACCTCAGTTTAGAAAAATAGATTATGATTTTATGAATAAAACAAGACCAAAACAACAATTGAATAAGTAGAAGTCGATATATGCATTTTGGAAGATTAAATGCAAAAATAGCACTTAGAAGAAAATAGAGTTTAACAAGTTAAATAATCACACTGGACCGGGGCAAAGTCAAGAATTCAGAATAGACCGCTATGGAGCATGGGCTAGATACAAAGCCCGCTGAGCAAAGTACCTTAATCCTGGCTGCAACACGTGATGCATTAATATTCCTCATGCAAGGATGAAGATGCATTGGTTCCGAAGACGAAGTATAGGTTCCAAGATGCATTGATTTCGAACTTGATGCACTTGGTTTCTCCATGCAAAGGAAGGGATGCCTTGATCGTCCTTCAGCAAAGGTGGTGATTCTGAAGGCAATGCGCTGGTTCCAAGGGTAATGTTCCGGTTCTGTTCCCGCAACAACAGCGATGTGTTGATTTGCTTGTTGCAGCAAAAGATGTGTTGTTTTCACTGGAGCAAGCAGCTGGGTTCACTTCCAATAAACCAGGCACAGTAGCACAGATAAAGGTTTTACTGTTAATGTCCCTGGGTCTTTGAAGAACAGGAGACTAGTCAGCTAGCCCTTTAAATCACTCTGGGTCAGGTGATGTGGGTCCAGCAGGCAGCAGAGAGCACAGCAAGAAGTATTCCAGAGCAGCTGTCCATCAGTGTAGTAATCCTCATCACAACAGTCCTTCTTCTTGGCAAGTTGGTTTTGGGTCCAGAAGTGTACTGAGTTGGTAGGATCAGAGGTCCAGTACTTGTACCCAGTTGAGCCTTTGAAGTGAAGGTGACCTCAAAGAAGTGTCTTTGAAGTGCACAGAGGTCCTTTCTTCCCCTGCAGAGGAGTAATCAGCCCTCTGTGTGTGAGCAGGGCCCAGCTTATTCAGGTGTAATTGTGAGGTTGTGCCTAGCTCCTCCCTCCCTTCCTTCCAGGAAGTTGCATGAAGTCATACCCAGACTTCCTTTGTGTGTGACTGTCGAAAGGAAATACACAAAGTGAACTGTCACCCAGCTCAGCCAATGATCAGAGCCAGGCAGCAGACACCAAAGGACTAAGAGCAGGAAATATCCAACTCCTGAAAGTTGTATTTTTAGATAGGTAACTTCAAATCCAACTTTACCATTAAAAAGGATTTGTCATTACTATTTCAGAGGTTTTAAAAAATAACAACTCAATCTTCTCTCAATTAGGAATTGCAGCTTATTAAATGTAATAAGGAATCTCTAATGTTAACCTATGAGAGGGGTAGTGCTCTTAGTAGTGAAAAACGAGTTTGGGAGTTTTTCACTCCTCGGACATGCAAAACCTAAAAGTAAATTGCTTTCCTTTTGGTTGCAAAGCACCCTGCCCTATGGGCTATCTAGCAGCCCTGCCTTATGTTATGAGTGACTTATGTGTAATAAAAGAGAGTTTAAGGCTTGGCAAGGGATTATAAATGCCAAGTAAATTATCAGTGTAAACTGCACCAACAGGTTCTGCAGTAGCAGGCCTGTAACACGTTTAAACTGTTACTTATATGGGTGTCACAATCAGTGCTGCAGGCCCACTAGTAGCATTTAATTTACAGGTCATCTGCACATGTAGTCTACTGTACTAGGGACTTAGAAATAAATTAAGTGTGCCAGTTGTGGATAACTCAATAAAACCATGCTTTAGTGGGAAAGCATGCGCACTTTATCACTAGTTGGCAGTGGGAAAGTGCTCAGAGTCCTAAGGTCAACAAAAAACATCTGCAAAAATAGGTGATAAGCAGTCAAAATGTTAGGGGGAAGACTACGCTAAGCATATCAGGTCCAACAATAACATTGTCAATAAGTAAATTATTAACCAGTTTGCGCTTCCTCGCGTGACTAGGAGATTCAAATAACAAATCATGGATAAGGTTAGTATGATGCTCTAATCATTACATATGGAAGTGGGAGGGACAGTTCATGGATACATTTATGAAATCTGCTGTTAAACTTGTCTACATTGAGCGATGACGGTCAATAAAATAGCACTGAAGGATGTAATTCTGTAATGGACAAATTTCTTAAAATAAAGATAAAATTGGGATTTGCTTTAAAATGCGTAGTCATTGGGGTTTTGTGAATCCTGAATAATGTGGTCATATTTGACATTCCAGGGACAAATCATATTCAATTAAATGTTTACAAAAGTTTACAGGGTCAACAGCCTTATGTTTATTGTTGGGAGTTTTATATAGCTCGAACTTGACCCCAAGATATTGGTTATCAGAGCGCTTTACATAGCACCAGGACACATTCATTTTTGTTAGGCACAGGGAGATTAAGTGATTTGCCCAGAATCACAGTATGTTCAGCGTCATTGCTGAGACTCGAACCCTGTTGCCCAGATTCGTGGTCGACAGCCTTAGCTGTTAGGCCAATTCCTCTCCCCATGTTTTTTGTTATATATATTATATTTTATATATGTGTGTAATAAGTTATATGTTCACCCTGTCAGCTGCAGGCAAATACATTTGCTTGTTGTGCTGAAAAGTCTTGATAAGGGGATTGCAAAATAGGGTGAATATCTGTTCTTTTTGCACCTATGCACCTTACACAATAGTGAAATTATTTATAAGCCCTGTGTGCCACCAGAACATCACTTTTTTGACATTCCATTAGCACATAGTGCTGAGCCATATCTACGAGGCCATGACAAGCCACCCTGCATGACTTTTTATGGACTTGTAGATATGGGGGCCGATTCCGATCCTGCAAAAAAAAGTCTGTACGATTTTCACCCGGAGCCATTGCCGTACGATTCGTACCCGTCCGTCCGAGTCACGTAGTTCGATCCGTATTCAGTCAATCAGTCCGAATCGTCGCGATCCGTACGTATTGCAGGGCTTAAATAGTGAACCGTACGACTCGTACACATGCCATACGACCTGATGAGTACGATCCTGACCGGGGAATCAGGACGTGAAAAGCGCACTATCACATACACACCGTACGGTGCATACCCCCCATGAACGCAGGGGTACGCTGGGTACCCCTGCGATCATGGGGGATACGTGCTGTACCCCGCAATCACCGTACACCCAGCGACCATGGGGTGCGGTGCGTGCACCCCAAGATCGTGGGGTACGGTGCTTATCCGTACCTGTTTCAGGGCGAACTCTGCTTTTACGGCTGTTTTCAGGTCCCGTAGGAAAAGGGTCGTACGGTGTGTACCCGAGATGAATCGAACTAGCCGGGTCGGAAAAAGCAGCCACGAAATGTACAGATGTCGCGTACAGCGGGTTCCGAGGAAGATTCGTGTGGAGATTCAAGTTGTACGGTCTTTGTACGATTCGTACGGAGTCCTGCTCATGGTACGAATCGTACTTCGTTGAACGTACAGGGGACGTTGCAGGATACGATTCGTATGGGAAAAACGCTCCGAACAGCTATTCGGAGCTGTTTTTCCAGGATCGGATTCAACCCCACTGTGTAGGCCAATGCAGTGCAAGTCACTGTGTTTCCTCACACTACATCAGGGAGGTGCGCAATGGGTGCTGCGTTGTGTGTTCCCACTCAACGCCATGGTATATGGCACATTATCAGATTTACAACACATCATAAATCTGGTAATGCATCAAAACCATGCGCCTCCACAGGGATGGAATAACAAGGAGAAATTAATGTCTTCTCTTTTTTCCCATTTCTATGTGTGCTGAAGAGGAAAATGCATCCATTGATTGTTTTGGTACATGGAGGTGTCCCTGCCTGCACAAAAACAATAATTCCTAAAATGCGGACACCCTTGCACCATGGTGCAAGGGTGTCTGCGTTAGCACAAAGGCAGCCATTTGAGAGCCAGAGCAGTTGGAGAGTACAGGAATACTTCTTATCCCAATGATACGGCGCATAACTGCCCTTTTCTTTTGACACAGGGCAGAGCAGCAAAGGGATGTACAGCTCTGCCCTGTGTCAAACTATTGTTAAGGATGCCCTATTTGCATAATAGCTCACTAGTCGTTAATCTGTGAGAAGTTTATCATTATGAGGAAACACATTGTTATACTACAGCCAGCATGCAAAAATAGATAACCCACCTACGGAGCAAGCTAATTCACACCAGTCAATAGGACAGGTGCACAAAAAGGTATTCCCATGTCCCACAGACCAAATTGGGGTTTGTATATTTTACAACCTCAGTATTCACAAATGACATTTGCAACTGTGCATCTGCAGGCACCCTGGGACATGCACATTTAATTTCAAGTATGCATATTTGTCAGCAACAATCCTGTGTTTATGGGTTGGCCTGCATCAGTTTAATTGAGTTTCCTTAGCATGCCTTAAAAGGATGAATGTATGAGTTATTTTTGCCATAACTCAGCTCAGTCCTGCATATCATAGCAGTGGTTCACTGATACAACAGAGATGTCACAAATAACGATGAAAAAAAACATCAATGGAAAAATATAGACTACACATATATCAACTCCCATATCTAAACAGGTAAGTACAAAAATGTTGATTCAAAATTTCGTAAAAAATATAGCTGTAAAAATATCAATTTAAATATATATAAAATAAAATAATGTATATTAAATATTAATAATATTGTTAACAAAATAAAATAAATGTGATATACATTTTGACAAAATACAACAAATAAATGTAATTAAAAAAGATACACTCATAAACATTGTCATTTTTACATGTATATATATATATATATATATATATATATATATATATATATATATATATTAACATATTTATATATTTAATTTAAAACAGTAAATACACTTATTTTTAATTTATTATAAAGTTTAAAATTATATAACAAAAGATATATCCATCAATCATTTAAAATATAAAATAAGAACATTCTATAATACATTAAAATATTAAATATTAAAAAATATTTAAACTTAAATTTCCCAATACAGTCAGTGCAACAGTAGGGAAAGTGTTAGATAGCAGGAAAGGTCAAAAATATTATTCCCACTCCAATAACTATAGCAGTAAAGAAAGTGTTGGAAAGCGAAAGGGTAAAACTCACTATTCCAACTCCAATGAGTGCAACAGAAGGGTAAGAGTTGGATAGCAGACTGAGTAAATGTACTACTCCAACTCCAGTCAGTGCAACAGTAGGGAGAGTGTTGAATAGGGAACGGGTAAAAATGACTATTCCCACTCCAGTGAGTACAATGGTATGGAAACTGTTGGATAGTGTAGGAATTAAATTTACTATTCCAACTCCAGTGAGTGCAACAGTAGGGAAAGTGTTGGATAGCGGAGGGGTAAAAATTACTATTCCCACTCCAGTGAGTACAACAGTGGGGAAAGTGTTGGGTAGCATAGGAGTAAAAATACTATTCACACACCAAGTAGTTAAAAAAATATATACATATTTAAAAATAAATTATTAATATTATAAAAATAAATAAATACATTTATATATGTGTTTACATTTTCAAAAATTGTATATTTATTATAAAAATAATATTATAATATTAGTTACATATAACAAATACCTACAAATAATATATAAAATATTAATTTAAATTAAATAAATGTTAAATAAATATTATAAACTAGAACATTTTTAAAACATAACACCACGCAAATAACAAAACACTTCTACATATTTAAAAAAACATAAACTTCATTATCAATCAACTTAATTATCAATTTTATTAATAAACACATAGGGGTCGATTCCGATCCTGGAAAAAAAACATCCAAACGATTCGTATCCGGAGCCCTCTCCGTACGAATCGTAAACATGCCTTACAACCCGACAAGTATGATCCAGACCAGGGTATGAGGACGCGATTCGTACGGTCCACGTCAGGTAAGGGCGATTCGTACGGAAAGGCACACAATCACATACACACTGTACGGTCCGTACACCCCATGATTGCGGGGTATGGTGCGTACCCCTGCAATCATGGGGTGTACGCACCGTACCCCTGTGATCGCAGAGTGTAGCACCGTACACCCAGCGAACATAGGGTATGGTCTGTACACCCCATGATCGCAGGGGTACGCACCGTACACCCCATGATCGCAGGGGTACGCACCGTACCCATGTGATCATGGGTTGTATCCACCGTACCCAGGGTGGGCTGTTCTGTACCTGTTTCGGGGCGAACTCTGCTTTTACGGGTGTTTTCATTTACCATAGAAAAAGGGTCGTATGGTGCGTACCCGACACGAATCGTACTTGCTGGGTCGGAAAAACTAGCCGCGAACCGTACATATGTCATGTACAGCGGGTTCCGAGGGAGATTCGTACGAGGATTTGATTCATACAGTCTCTGTACGATTCGTACGGAGTCCAGCTCCTGGTACGAATTGTACTTCTTCGTACGTACGGGGGACGTTGCAGGGTACGATTTGTATGGGAAAAACGTTCCGAACGGCTATTTGGAGCAGTTTTTCCCGAATCGGAATCGACCCCAAAATGTACTGCCCACACTTTAACCCTGTAATACCGACAACACACATCTAAATTAAACTGTAAAATAATACATTACACAATTAAAACTTGTTTTAAAATTTTAAACTTTGACTATTACACAACTAATTATGAAGTAAGTAAAATGTATTTAATACCCAACCCAACCTTTACCCCTTTGGAAATAAAAACAACACCACAAAAAATGAATAATTACCCAAAATGAATATCAAAAGATTAACATCAATAAAGAACTATATATTAATTAATTAAGCACAAATCACTTGCTACCCTTTACCCCTATAAACCCCAAACAACACACCTAACATTAATTACATAATTAATATAATTAATTACAAATTAATTATTTAATATAAATTAATAATTATTATTAATAGATAATACACTATTTTACACATTTAACACTAGAACATCTCAAATACCTAAATGGTAATAAATAAACAATAATGCCCACCCTAGTCCCCTATAAACCCACAATCTGCTACGGAACTTAAAAAAGCAATTTTTTTTTATAACTACTAAAAAAGTAACACATATATTAAAGAATATAAACAGTTCTTATACAAAAAAATACACCACTGTTACACCTGCTACTCAGCCAGTGTGACTGTAGTGGTGGAATGTTGGTGTGTGAGGTAGTTGTGGAATGTTGTTGAGTGAGAGAGTCAGTTGGAGGATGGGCCAAGCAGCAGGAATGCTGCTCCTGGTGGGACTCTTGTTAACATCTTACTCAATTAACCTACTTAATTATTCTACCTGGAACTGGACCTGCTTTCTTCTATAACATATTTTGGCGAACATTTGGGATAGAAGCTATGATCCTAACCAACTCGAAAATTACCTGAATAAACTACGGAAGGAAGAACCTTAAAGGCAACTAAGAGTACAAAATGAAAAAGATAGTCCTGCTGCTCTGAGACCCTCCAGTGATTTCAAGATCAGTCAGAGCCAACCAGGGTAAGCATGAACAATATGCACCATTATTGCCTTGAATGAAGTTGATACAGGGTGAATTGAGCACGTTATGATCCCTGCTGTCACCTTAAATATAGAAATGTAATTTGGGGTCCATTACGATGGGGGGGCAGACAAAGTTCGCCCGCCACCATTGGGGAGCCAGGGACCAACCGCCAAAGTTGCGGCGTTCGGTCAGCCCCAACCAGGGTGCGCATGAACAATATACACCATTATTGCCTTGAATGAAGTTGATACGGGGTGAATTGAGCATGTTATGATCCCTGCTGTCACCTTAAATATAGAAAAGTACTTTGAGGTCCATTAAGATGGGGGGCGGACAAAGTCCACCCGCCACCGTAGGGGAGCCAGGGACCGACCGCTGAAGTCGCAGCGGTCCCACCATGTAAATTAGGATGCGCCCGCCAGTGCAGGTGGATCTGCTGTCTGCAGACCCACTCGCAGTGAAAATGGACTGTGCACGGCATTCCCATGCACTACATGGCAGGCCCCACGTGGTGCCTGACACGTAGTGCTTGACAATGAGAAGGGTACCAAAGGTACCCCCCATGTGCACCCCCACCCCCAACCCCCAACACCATAGGGTCCCGCTACGGGCCCCCAACAGCAAAGAGCGCGAGCCTTTCCATGAAGGCAACGCCGACATGGAAAGGCTCATTACCGCACACATCATAATATGGATGGCGGTGTCTTACAGACACCACCATCATATTGTGATCTTTTCCCGCCCGGTCGACAAGTCGACCGACGGAAAACCGGTGGACGGTCTTTCCATCCGCCGGGGTCCCCCGCCATACTAATATGGTGGGGGGAAATGGGTGGTGGGCTGAGGAAAATGTAAGGTGGATCGCCACCGCCATACGGGCAGTGGTGATCCGCCCTACATCACAATCAGCCCCTTTGTTGGCATTTATACAAACATTTATGTTTGTCACTCTGCCAGTTGAGTGTGATGACACTTGGCTGCTGTCAGAAGAAACTGTCAGCACTTTGTTTTGGGACCTGATGGGAAAGTATCCTTGTGGTGAGCTGTGAAGGATCTTACAGTCTTCATGAGGAACTAGTCTGTCACAGTGTGCCTTCAACAGAATGAGGAGTTTGCATTTTGAATTCAAGAGCTGTTTGTTTTTGTTTTTGCCACTTTTATTAAGGACTTTCGGTTTTGGGACCTTGCTGAGGCACGTTGTGTGGGCAGCCCAATGTTTAATGTGCATTGTGACGGTTGCCGTGTGCACTGAACTGTGAGGCATGGCACATGGGGAAGGGTGTGAAAACCATGTCTGTTGCTTTGCGTGACGTTTGGAGGAGCAACCTGAGGAATCATGCAAAGATCCTGGCTGGTATTATTAGCAGCATTTGAATGGGCTGCGACATTTGAAAGGGCCGAAAGATGTTATTAACTCAAACCGCGCACACCTTATCTCATCAACGGTGTCGTGTGAAGGTGCTGCCGAGGGCACTCCAATGTCTACAGTGCGTCAATAAGCACAAGCTGCTCAAGGATGTTTTGCAGCACTTGCATGCCTGGAGCCACCCAAGACAGTCCTTCTATTCAGGCCACCATGTTCGCTAGCTTCTGGTCATCTCTGGGAAGTTGCGCGTATTGAGTCAATCTGTGTAGCTGCAGGTTGGGGCATCTCTGAAACACAGAACACTGCTCGTGATTCACTTATTCTGGAATGCAGTGTTAAGAAACATTTCAAAGGTTCTTATGAATATCCCTCTTGGCAGATTAACATTGATGTCTGCAAACTGTGATGCATGTCAGACTTGGAACAGGTACCTTGTTGTTCTTTGTGAGAAGTTGGACATATCATTTTTTTTCCCGGAATTCAGTGATTTTGGCGTGTATTCAACAGTAGTTAAAATTTCCTTCTGCATTTACTCATTCAAAGATTAGAAGCTTTTTGGGTTTATGGTGTTGTGCTGTTTCGGTTGAATGTCTATCACCAAGGACTTTAAGGGACAAGCTTGATCACTTCAGACTTTGCTAGTCTGCTGCCACTGTTATGTTTATTCCTTCCAGTTTTACTATCCGGCCAGAATATTACTTACTGTTATATTTTTAATGCGTTGTTGTACATGTATGTATGAGTGCATGTTGTCAGGTGGTTGTTTTGTCACTGTAGATAACTGTGTGAGGGTTGTGAACAACCCTTTGTTTTTTTGTTGATTATTTCTTCTTTTCTACATTCTCCTGTCACTTTGACTGACTGTGTGGGGGGTGGTTCACCTCTTGCTTGCTTTATACTAGATTACATTCTCACTTTGGATGACTGTGTCTGGTGTGATTCATCTACTGCTTACATTACTATGGTTCTCCTGTCACTTTGGATGATTTGTAAGTGTGTGCGGCTGAGTGAAGCCACAGTACATGCGTTTGTAATGTTTTTCCAACCCGCCCTCGGGTTAGGGAAGGGCAGAGAGTAAGCCAGATTTTTTTTGAAGTGGGAGTGTTTTTATCACTAGTGACTACTGTGTCTACTGTACTACGTGACTGGATGTAGAGCTGTGTAGTTCTTACATGATTTGTGTTGAGTGGTTTTCTACACTTACCACCCTTATGTGGGTTTGGGTGAAGGGCACTGTAGATGTAGATGCCTATGATTGGTGTGCAGTGATTTTCCTCAGTTTCAACCCTTGCTACGAGTTGGGTGAAGGGCAGTTTTATTGTCATATGGTTTGTGTGGGGTGGTTTTACACACTCACTTACTGAGTTTATTGTTGGTGTTGTTTGGATGGTTCACTACCATGCCCTGTGGTCGGTACCTTATGTACTACTTTCATGTTTGCCTGGCCAGCCGGCAGGTTTTTTGTATTAGGGTTCGGTTTGTGGTTTTGTGGTGTGGTAGTATATCTGTTTTGTGTGTGGTTAGAAAGAGAGAGGGTGTAAGTGAGTGTATTCTCCTTATCATTCACAGTGTTTTCCTTGCTTGTTTCATTTTAATATTTGTTGTGCCTGAAATGTTTCCATATGTTATGTTCAAACATTCGCATTAGTCCTTTGCTACCTTGTTCATGTGCATTCAATTATTCTAATGCTATTCTTTTGCATTCAATAGTTCAATTGTAATTCTTTTGCATGCTTTCGTTTTAATGTCATTCTTCCTAGAGTCCCAATCTGATTTGTGAAAGAAAGGATATGTGTTATACCTGCTGCTCAGCCTGTGTGACTGTGGTGGAATGTTGGCGTGTGTGGTGGCTGTGGAATGTTGATGAGTGAGAGAGTCAGTTAGAGGAAGGACTGAGCAGCAGGAAGGCTGCTTCTGGTGGGGCTCTTGTTAACATCTTACTCAATTAACCTGCTTAACTAATCTACCTGGAACTGGACCTGCTTTCTAATAAAACAATCACATACATGTAAAATATATACTAAAATACAAAGCATTATTATAGTTTTGCAAACGATATTAAACACTCAAATATTTTTTAAATTGATATTACTTACCTTAAGTCGATATTCTTGACCACAATATTCTTGCTGTCGATATTTCTCAATCACAATATTTCGGACTCGATATTTGTGCAACTCAATATGTCTGCGCACCCACAGCAGTTGTGAGAAGAGAGTGTTAACCCAAACAGTCATCTTGCCAGCTGCAACAAATATATTCATATCCTTCCCAAGGGGTAAACATATATTCAGCATGCATGGAGCAGCAGGCATGTCCTGCATGATGGTGGTTTCCCTTTAAGATGTGAGGGCACAGAGATATCAGTAGCACACTACAGGGTGAACTGAGATGTGGTACTCATCTTGGCACTTCCTAAATGTAGAAAGAAGGCCCATGAATGGTTGACAAATTCTGAATTTAACTCCAATGGCACAGAGGCCTACTAATATCAGCATGCCACTTCCCATGTATTCGCTCAATAATAAACCATCATCATGGAAGCATGTGACTGCTACTAATTCTGTGCTTGATGATGAAGGACGGAGCGTTGAAACTTTTCAGACACATACCCCCAGTCACAAATCTGGGTTGTCCCATGATAGTTCTTTAGATCACTTTGCTCCCCCAGTTCAGACCCAGCTATATGCAAATCAGTCTTGATCTTGTTCCTCATGGGAACAGTCAAGCCCAAACTGCCAATTTATTTTAGTAAACCTGTGCAGCTCATATTTGCACTGCACATTCACTGTCAGTGAATCACCTAAAGTGTGCCCACTGGAACGCCTCACAACAACACAGTTTTATCAGCACAACTTTCTTATTTTGAGTTAATCAACTTGTCTGTTTTGCTCTTTGACCTTAAATGTTGCTAAGTTAGATTTTCTCAGACACACCTTGATGCAAAGTAATGGTTACAAACAGTACTCTGTTTCCCTATGGTGCATTATAAAAGCTCAGAGAGACCTCCAACATTTCTGAAGACCTCACTTTCCTGCACAGCCAGGATCACATTGTGCAGCTCATTTCCGGCCCATCTTCAGGAATAACATAAGTGGCAACCAGTCCACCATGCAGGAATAGCATGGCAGGTGCACCGCCTCTGATCATTTCCCCTCCGAAGCGGTTCTTGCCATGTACAAGGGGACTCACCTGCAGGGTATGCAAATTTAAAAATTATGAGCTAGCTGCCTCTTAGACAACAGTTTCTTGTGAGTTTCCTCACCTTCCAGGGGAAACTCCACATCTGTGAATATTTTAACACCTTCCTTTTTGCTAGTATCACAGACGGCGCTATTGTAATTGGTTACTTTATTTATTTAGAAATAATTATTTAGAATCGCAGAATTGATTTGTTCCAGCCGTCACCCTTTCTAACAATTTCTGCAATGCTCACAGTTCCCCTAAGTAGGTAGATTCTTGTATCTGGTAGTTGGACAAAGTAGGTGAAAAGTACTATCATATATTTCTGTTAAGAGTTTGAGTGGGTGAGGCATATCTAGATGTGGAAACACACAGAAGAATAGAGAGGCAGTGAGGTCCTGTCAAGGACAAGCTCAGGGGCCCCATTTCTACCTCACTGACCAATACAGCATCTAGGGTTGATGAGTGGGTGCAACTGCTGGAAGGTACCATGGCCAAGATGGGTCAGTATATGTAAATACTGCAGGGCTCCAGGCAGCCATTGGCAGGTAAGCAGAGGTGATATGAGATGCTACAGCAGGAAGTTCCAATATTCAAGCAGCGGGAGGCGCTACATGGGATACACCGGCTGTGTGTCTAAATATGCAGATAACTGAGACAACATTATCTGCATAGTTTCCAGTCAGATGCCTGTCACTGCTTCCCTCATTTTTGGGGTCTATTAAGTACACCCAAGGCATTATCAACTTTTTTTCTTGATACACTCTCTAAAACCTCCATTTGGCGGTGGGAAGTGCCTTATAAATCACCTAAACTTAAACATAAACATACTTCCTCGGTGCTTAAATACATATACCTTGGGCACAACATTGGATTAATTAAAATAGTAAGCCTATCCTTCTCATTGGTGAATCTGAAGTTATGGCAAGATTATCCAGCGTCCAGGCGAGGGGTATTCAGCACACAGTACCATTGTGGCAGCCCACATGGGGCTGAATTTGAAGAAGGAACTTTCAGACTGTGTGGCAAGCTGTGAAGCAAGGATATTGTCTTGCGCTTATCTATTGAAGAGGATTATTTTATTGTGGCATTGAAGTCAGTATATAACATAAGAACTGGTATGAAGACATTACCTTTCCAACATGGCGGCCAAAATAGAAGGAACATCATCATGGTCCTTATTTGCCATCACTTCAAATTCACCAATGAGGTGGATGTGCTTACTATTTTAACTCCATCGGTGCTCATGATGCGCTGAGCTCGTCATAATGGCAGCAGTCCTGAGCGGGAAAATGAATCAACGGGCGGAGTTGTGATGAGCTCAGCTCGTCATGAGCACAGCTCCACTAGAAGTCATAACGAGCTGGGCTCGTCACGAGCACGGCGGCCCCTCGGACCCCCCCGCATTGTGGGGGAATTACCCCTGCAGCGAAGGGGTTAATGAATCCAATGTTGTGCGCCATGTATATGCACTTAAGCACTGAGGAAGGCTTACGGCTGAAACAAGTTTGCTTCAATAAATGCAAAACTCAAGCAACCCCATGAGTGTCATGTAATTGTTGGAGAGTGTATACAGAACGTGAGTCCTACCCTCATACCACACTGATGAGTGATGTCATGAGTGATGTCAGTGACCATGTCATGAATGTCGTAATATGTGATGTCATCAGCAGTGCATTGCTGGGGCACGAGTTATAGTTAGGTCAACTAATTACAACAGTCGAATTTCTCTGATTTTGTAAGAGTGAAATGTCCAACTAACTATAATGTCCCTTAAACCTGTGGGTTGTTCAGTGAATTTATAAGGATTTTTAAATGCTAATTTCTAACTATAACATCCCTGAAAGCTATGCTTTTTTCTGTGAATTTCAAAGGTTTTTTAAATGCCTATTTATAACTATGCCTACAGAGGTAGGAAATGTGCAAAAAGAGGAAGAAAGGCACAGAAATAAGCAAGAGAAATGCAGAAAAAGGCAACAGAAGTTCTGAAAGAGGAAGAAGGTTGCAGAAATAGGCAAGAGATATGTAGAAAGAACCAACAGAGGTGCAGAAAGAGGCCTTGTTGCAATGTCATCCTGTGCCCTGGGCATCCCTAAACATTTTGGTGACTGGTACTGGTGGTAACTGACTCTTTCTGATCCTGGGCTCTGCCTAACCAGGCCTGGAGCCAGTGCTATGCTGAAAGACACTTAGCATACAGTGAAAACACCTACAAACACTAGGGTTCACTATGAATTGGGGAACCCCTGTGATTTCATGGACCGGAGGATTACAACTACCTCTAAGTCCCTAGAAGATAATAGATCATGGCAGTTTAGAGGCTAGCAGCCCTTTTCTTCAATTGCATGTGTACACTGCTGAGCCTGAGGTCACTTTAAAAGTATCCCTGTGTGTGCAGACAGAGGCAAGAAAGGTGCAGAAAGAGGGAAGAATAGTGCTGAAAGAGGCAAGAAAGGTGCAGGAAGAACTAGAGAGATGCAAAAAGAAGTAAGAGAAGTGCATAAAGAAGCAACAGAGGTACAGAAACAGGCAGAGGAGGTGCAGAAAGAGGGAACAGGGGCGCAGAAAGAGAGAAGCGGGTTCCTAAAAGAGGCAAGAGGGGTGGAGAAATGTACAAGAGAGGTGCAGAAAGAAGCAAGAGCAGTGCAGTAAAAAACAATAGAGGTGCAGAAGGAGGCAAGAGGGGTACAGAAAGAGGCAAAAGAAGAGAAGAAACAAGCAAAAGAGATGCAGCAAGACACTAGAGAGGTGCAGAAAGAGATTAGAGAAAGGTGAAAGAGGCACACGGAGTACAGAAAGATCCAAGAGGAGTGCAAAAAGAAACAAAAGAAGTGCAGAAAGAAGGAACAGAGGTGCAGAAAGCGGCAAGACGGGTACAAAAAGAAGCAAGAGGCATGCAGAAAGAAGGAAGAGAGTTGCAGAAAGAAACCAATAAATTACCGAAAGAAGAAACAGAGGTACAGAAAGAGGCAAGAGGGATGCAGAAAGAGGCACGTGGGTGCAGAAAGAAGCAAGAGATGTGTAGAAAGAAACAAAAGAAGTACAAAAAGAAGCAACAGAGGTACAGAAGGAGGCAAGAGAGGTACAGGAAGAGGGGTGTGAAAGAGATGTGAGGGGTACAGAAAGAAGCAAGAGGCATGTAGAAAGAAGCAAGATAGTTGCAGCAAAAAAACAAAAGAAGTACGGAAATAAGGAACAGAGGTACAGAAGGAGGCAAGAGGGGTGCAAAATGAGGAAAAAAGGGGTGTGAAAGAGACACAAGTATTATAGAAAGAAGCAAGAGGCATGTAGAAAGAAGCAGGAGAGTTGCAGAAATAAACAAAAGAAGAGCAGTGAGAAGGAACAGAGGTGCACAATGAGACAAGAGAGGTGAAGAAAGAGGCACGTGGTGTGCAGAAGCAAGCAAGAGATATGCAGCAAGAAACAAAAGAAGTGCAGAAAGAAGGAACATAGGTGCAGAAAGAGGGAATAGGGTCTGAAAGAGACATGAGAGGTAGAGTAAGAAACAAGAAGCATGCAGAAAGAAGCAAGAGATTTGCAGAAAGAAAAAAAAGTAGGGCAGAAAGAAGGAATGCAGAAAGAGGCAAGAGGGGTGCAGAAAGAGAGAAAAATGGTACAGAAAGATGCACAAAGGTTGCAGAAAGAAGGGACAAAAGTTCAGAAAGAAGCAAGAAAGTACAGAAAGACACAACAGAGGTGCAGAAAGAGGGATGAGGGATGCAGAAAGAAGGAAGAGAAGTGCAGATTGAGGCAAGAGGGCTGCAGTAAGAGAGGTGTGAAAGAGACATGAGGGGTGCAGAAAGAAGCAAGATACGTGCACAAAGAAGAAACAGGTGCATAAAGATTGAAGAGGGGTGGCGAAAGAGACAAGACAAGTGCAGAAATAAGTAACAGAGATGCAGAAAGGGGGAAGAGGGGTGCAGGAAGATGCAGAAAGAAGGAACAGAGTTGCAGAAAGAGGCTGGAGGGGTGAAAAAGAGGGAAAAGGGGTGAAGAAAGAGGCAAGAGGAGTGCAGAAAAAGGGATGAGAGGTGCAGGAAGAGGCACAAGGGGTACAGAAATAAGCAAGAGAGATGCAAAAAGAAGCAAGAAAAATGCATAAAGAAGTAACAGATATGCAGAAAGGGGGAAGTGGGGTGGAGAAAGAGGCAAGAGGGATACAGAAAGAAATGAGAGGGCAGACAGAAACAAATGAAATGCAGAAAAAAGGAACAGAGGTGCAGAAGGAGGCAAGAGGGATGCAGAAAGAGGGAAGAGGGTGGGAAAGAGACACAAAGGTTATAGAAAGAAGCAACAGTGTTGCTGAAAGAAGGAAGAGAGTTGCAGAAAGAAACAAAAGAAGTGCAGAAAGAAGGAACAGAGGTGCATAAAGAGGCAAGGGTGGTGCAGAAAGAATCAAGAGATGTGCAGATTGAAACAAAAAAAGTGCAGAAAGAAGGAACAGGAATGCAGAAAGAGGCAAGAGGGGTGCAGAAAAAGAGAAGAAGGGTACAGAAAGATGCACAAAGGTTGCAGAAAGAAGGGACAGAAGTTCAGAAAGAAGCAAGAGAAGTGCAGAAAGACACAACAGAGGTGCAGAAAGAGGGATGAGGGATGCAGAAAGACGGAACAGAAGTGCAGATTGAGGCAAGAGGGGTGCGGTAAGAGAGGTGTGAAAGAGACATGAGGGGTGCAGAAAGAAGCAAGAGACGTGCACAAAGAAGAAACAGGTGCAGAAAGATTGAAGAGGGGTGGAGAAAGAGACAAGAGAAGTGCAGAAATAAGTAACAGAGATGCAGAAAGGGGGAAGAGGGGTGCAAGAAGATGCAGAAAGAAGGAACAGAGTTTCAGAAAGAGGCTGGAGGGGTGAAAAAAGAGGGACAAGGGGAGAAGAAAGAGGCAAGAGGAGTGCAGAAAAAGGGATGAGAGGTGCAGGAAGAGGCACAAGGGGTACAGAAATAAGCAAGAGAGATGCAGAAAGAAGCAAGAAAAATGCATAAAGAAGTAACAGAGATGCAGAAAGGGGGAATTGGGTTGGGGAAAGAGGCAAAAGGGATACAGAAAGAAATGAGAGGGGCAGAAAAAAACAAATGAAATGCAGAAACAAGGAACAGAGGTGCAGAAAGAGGCAAGAGGGGTGCAGAAAGAGGGAAGAGGGGTGTGGAAGAGGAATGAGGGATGCAGAAAGAAGCAAGAGGCATGCAGAAAGAAGCAAGACAGTTACAGAAAAATAGAAAAGTAGTACTGAAAGAAGGAACAGAGATACAGGAAGTGGGGTGCAAAAAGAGACACAAGGGTTGCAGGAAAAAGGGACATAGATGCACATAGAAGTAGGAGAAGGGCAGAAAAAGCAACAGAGGTGCTGAAAGAGGGATGAAGAGTGGAAAAAGAGGCAATAGAAGTACATAAAGAAGCAACAGAGATGCAAAAAGGGGGAAAAGGGGTGGCACATATGGCAAGAGGGATGCAGAAAGAAGCGAGAGGTGCAGAAAGAGGCAAGAGGGGTACAGAGAGAGGAAAGAGGGGTACATAAAGAAGCATGAGTGGTGCAGAAAGAAGCAAGAGATGTGCAGAAAGAAGCAGGAGTAGTGCAGAAAGAAGTACCAAAGGTGCTGAAAGAGACAAGAGGGGTGTAAAAAGAGGGAAGAGGAGTCCAGAAGGAGGAACAGGGGCGCAGAAAGAAGCAAGATGTGTGCAGCTAGAAACAAAAGAAGTGCAGAAAGAAGGAACAGATGTGCAGAAAGAGGTAACAGGGGTAAAGAAAGAGGGAAGAGGGGTGAAAAAAGAGGCAAGGGGTTGTGGAAAAAAGAAAGAGATTTGCAGAAAGAAACAAAAGAAGTGCAGAAAGAAAGAGCAGAGGTGCAGAAAGAGGCAACAGGGGTGCAGAAAGAAGGTGGATGGGTGGAGAAAGAGGCAAGGGGGTGCAGAAAGAAGCAAGAGAGCTGCAGAAAGAAACAGAAGCAGTAAAGAAAGAAGGAACAGAGGTGCAGAAAGAGGCAATAGGCGTACAGAAAGAGGCACAAGGGTTGCAAAAAGAAGGGACAGAGATGCAGACAGAAGCAAGAGAAGAGCAGAAACAAGCAACAGAGGTGCAGAAAGAGGTATGAGGGGTAGATAAAAGGCAACAGAAGTACAGAAAGAAGCAACAGAGATGCAAACAAGGGGGAACGGGTGGAGCAAGAGGGGTGCAGAAAGAAGCAAGAGAGGTGCATAAAGAGGCAAGAGGGGTACAGAAAGATGTAATAGGGATATAGAAAGAAGCATGAGTGGTGCAGCAAGAAGCAAGAGATGTGCAGAAAGAAGCAGGACTAGTGCAGAAAGAATCAACAAAGGTGTAGAAAGAGGTAACAGGGTTAAAGAAAGAGGGAAGAGGGGTGGAGAAAGAGGCAAGGGGTTGCGGAAAGAAGAAAGAGATGTGCAGAAAGAAACAAAAGAAGTGCAGAAAGAAAGAACAGAGGTGCAGAAAGAGGCAACAGGGGTGCAGAAAGAGGGTGGATGGGTGAAGAAAGAGGCAAGGGGTGGAAAAAGCAGCAAGAGAGCTGCAGTAAGAAACAGAAGAAGTGCATAAAAAAGGAACAGAGGTGCTGAAAGAGGCAAGAGGGGACAGAAAGAAGTAAGATGGGTACAGAAAGAGGCAAAAGGGTGCTGAAAGTAGATATGATTTGCAAGATGTGTGCAGCAAGAAACAAAAGAAGTGCAGAAAGAAGGAACAGAGGTGCAGAAAGAGTCAAGAGGGGTACAGAAAGAAGGAAGATTGGTACAGAAAGAGGCAAAAGTGTGCTGAAAGTAGATACGATTTGCAGAAAGAGGCAAGAGAAGTGCAGATAAAGAAAGAAAGGGGCAGAAAGAAGCAACAGATATGCAGAAAGAGGTAAGAGAGGCACAGAAAGAAACAAGAGTGGCTTGCACACCATTAGTACCAATTTAACACCCACATTTTAGCAATAGGTAACAGGTGACCATTTTAGGTTTGCAAAGGACCTTCCACCATGCTGTAACACTTGTCACAGTAGTCATATGCATAAATTGTTACGGCGTAATGAATATAGACACAATGGAGCTATATTTGTTGTAGTGATTTGTCCAGCCGGACAGTGATCACAAAAGATTTTTACTAGTTTAAAAATTTTAGAAAAAGTTACCTTACATTCACGAAGAGTGAGACACAAGCCTGTGCCTTCACGCTTACAAATTGGCAAAGTAGAGGTATAGAGAGAGGCAAAGAGAGAGATAAGTTTAGGCAAAGAGTGAGCGATTTCTGAGAAATAGAGAAATAGCAGAAATTCAGTTACACCATTACTCACAATTCTTAATAAATATACATTTGCATATATGGTGTAAGAGGTCGACGACATTTCGATTCCATAACATTAATACAAGGAATCATCATCAGGACAAAAGTTTTGTGCCTAAAGTTTGCATAACACAATAGCCAGCGGAATTGGCTGGGGAACGGAGCGCTTTAAGAGTTAGGACATCCGTTCTCTGTAATAATGGAAGTGACCGAGGCGCTTGCAGGATTGCTATTCAGTGAAGCCGAAGGCCAGATTAATTGATCACCGACATTTGTATTTCCGTTTAGAATGGCGGAGGGCGGGAGGATCCAGCGTCAAGAATGAGGCGCAGGGTGATGAATCCTCAGGGTACAAGTTCGAGTGGCCCTTAGGAATAGTGACCAATGAGGTTCACTGAATCGGGGGAATGCAACGCCAAAATTAAGGCGTGGAGGGATGAGCCTAGGGCTTCGTTACAATGGGGATGCACGATGTGGAAACCAGCGATCCCTCCACGCCTTAATTTTGGCGTTGTATTCCCCCGACCCCATATAAACGTAATCTGTACCCCTGGCAGGTTGTGGTCCCCAGGGCACTGTGGGGAGGAGCAGAAGCCCCCCCACACTTGTACAATTTAATTGGTTCCCCAGGGAGGTGGCCACCCCAAGGCTTGGGGGGCCCACAAGGCCCCCCATTCAAGTAAAGCCCCAGGGAGGTGGCGGTCCCTGGGGCAGCGTGGGGAGGGAGGAGTCCCCCACACATTTTTTACCTAATGAGCCCTGGGGAGTTGGCGGTCCCTGGGGCTGCGCGTGGGGGCCACAAGCCCCCACATATAATTTTCTCTTTGCCCGCAGGACCTGGCTCACTCGGGGCTCAAAGAATCAAAGCAAACCCAGCATGAATTCGGCTGTTTTAAAAAAAAATTTTTTTTTGGTCCTTGGGGTCCTTGTGGTACCCCCTGAGCAGGCCTAGGGGGGCAGTATGTTTCTACCCTACCCCCTTTTCTTGTTCTTTTCCTTTTTTTCCTGTTTTTTCGTGACTCACAAGATGGCTGCCAACACTTCCTGGTTTGGAGTGTTTGGAGCTAATCAGAATGAAGCTCATGATCTGGAGTGTTCACGAATCCACTGTGGTCACCAGATATCGATACTTTTCATTTTTAAATGTATTTTTAAACTTTTCAGGAACTACTGAATAGACTTACATCATTTGAAGCAAAGGGTGCACTCTGGACCAAGAGCTACCTCTCTGCCAATTTTGGTGTCATTCCGTTCAGCAGTTCGGGCTGTGGCCGCAACAAAAGTTCCTATGGAAATGAACATGGAGAAAACGAATTTTGGGACCCCCCCTTTTTTCTTGCCCGTGCTTGACAAATCACCCCAAAACTTTCAAGACAGGAGCTGACCAGAGCGCCCCATTAGTTTCGGAAATTTTGCAAAGATTTGTCAAACGGTGCCAAAGATATTGGCAAATCAAAAAATGCTTTTCCTAACTATAACGACATATATATATATATATATATATATATATATATATATATATATATATATATATATATATTCACTGAAAAAACCATAGGTTTTACACACGTTATAGTTAGGAAGTAGCATTTGAAAAACCTATGAAATTCACTGAAAAAACCATAGGTTTGACACCAGTTATAGTTAGCTGGAAATTTTACTGACATAAAACCAATGAAATTCCACGTTATAGTTAGTTGGACTCACTATAACTTGCGCGTGTAATGCACTGCTGATGACATCACATATTACATTACTTATGACATGGTCAGTGACGTCACTAATGAGATCACTGATGATACCATCTTTGTGACAGAGAGACTAACCTACTTGCACTCTAAAGTAACCCTTAAAACACATTTTGAAAAAAAAAAACTAACATATAAAAAAAAGTGGACATACCTATACCAGTTACAACAACCAATTCAGTAATTCCAACATTTATATACACATCCAATAATTCAATAACAGTTCTATATAGTCACTCGTATATATACTCACTGATTATATATAGTGATACAGCTATACATCCTGTTATATACCGACAGACATCCAAAAGTAAATCACACACATATTCACACTTGCAAATAAAGTAATAAACATCCATTTATTTACATAGACAGATATACACACAGTAGCACCTTACTTCTAAGTAAACTTACACTTACTTACTCTTTTAAACAATCACTTATAGAAACACATACTTATTTAAAGAGGAACTCTTTCAATCTCTCACTGTCACATATACTCACTTATATATATCAATACTTACATAAACTAGATTAAAACATATATCGTTACTGATAAACACACTAGTGAGGCAGGCATTCACTCACTAACACACACATATACACACTCAGCCATCCATACAGTCCTCCACATCCATTAAGACACTTATTTAAACATTTATTTTTACATCGACCTCTACATATACATATATAAAACATATTTATTTTTTAAAAAGACAGACATTCACTAGATGGTGTTATCAGTGATCTCATGAGTGATGTAATATGTGATGTCATCAGCAGTGCATTACACGCGCAAGTTATAGTGAGTCCAACTAACTATAACGTGGAATTTCATTGGTTTTATGTCAGTAAAATTTCCAGCTAACTATAACTGGTGTCAAACCTATGGTTTTTTCAGTGAATTTCATAGGTTTTTCAAATGCTACTTCCTAACTATAACGTGTGTAAAACCTATGGTTTTTTCAGTGAATTTCATAGTTTTTTTGAATGATAGTTCCTAAGTATGTAATCACGTTCGTAACTAGATAGTGTCACCGCCTACACGTCCTGAGAAGCGCATGTAAAGTCATGTGACTTGAAAACAAGACTTCCAATTGGTTCTTAGTAGTTTCTGTTCTGAAATTTACACGAAGCACTCCACCCACTTTCCTCACAATCTTTTCTACTCTCAAGAGACAACAACGTCGAGCATCTTCCGGAAAAGTTTGCTGAAATGGCTTCCATACAGTCCTCCACATCCATTAAGACACTTATTTAAACATTTATTTTTACATCGACCTCTACATATACATATATAAAACATATTTATTTTTTAAAAAGACAGACATTCACTAGATGGTGTTATCAGTGATCTCATGAGTGATGTAATATGTGATGTCATCAGCAGTGCATTACACGCGCAAGTTATAGTGAGTCCAACTTACTATAACGTGGAATTTCATTGGTTTTATGTCAGTAAAATTTCCAGCTAACTATAACTGGTGTCAAACCTATGGTTTTTTCAGTGAATTTCATAGGTTTTTCAAATGCTACTTCCTAACTATAACGTGTGTAAAACCTATGGTTTTTTCAGTGAATTTCATAGTTTTTTTGAATGCTAGTTCCTAAGTATGTAATCACGTTCGTAACTAGATAGTGTCACCGCCTACACGTCCTGAGAAGCGCATGTAAAGTCATGTGACTTGAAAACAAGACTTCCAATTGGTTCTTAGTAGTTTCTGTTCTGAAATTTACACGAAGCACTCCACCCACTTTCCTCACAATCTTTTCTACTCTCAAGAGACAACAACGTCGAGCATCTTCCGGAAAAGTTTGCTGAAATGGCTGCCGTTCTGCATTCATCTTCCGAATCAGAAGGAAATGAGCGACCACCGTTAAGAAGAAAAAAGGAATCTTTCATTTGGCAATTTTTTACTTATCCTGAAGATCAAAAGAAAGTGAATGCGCCAAAAGTAACCTGCACGATATGCAATTCGGAGCTCTCAAGGGGAAATCCAAATAAAAAATATTCCTTTTCTATACATACCATGCAGCGGCATGTTAAACAAAGGCACCCTGAGCATTATGCAAAAGCATCGACAAGAGCCCTGGCCACGCTATTACCCTCAGAGGTGGCCAGCACATCTCCTGGTGGAGGACCTGTATCTCCATCGAGTGCTGAGATGGACTTGAGACCATATCTTGCGAAGGTACACATGAAATGCAACCAGTGTGCAGAAATTCTTTTGTATGGAGAGCAGAGCCTTGTTCTTATTAAACTCAAAATTGAAAGTCATAAATGCCCCAAGAAAAAATAAATTTCTTCACTTCATTTTCATAGTATTACATACTGAAAAATGTAGTACAAACTTTAAGAAATCGAAAGCATCATACGACTTGTTTCCAAAAAAAAAAAAAAAAAAAAAAGTTCTTTTCAGAACTAACTATTTCTACCTAAACATGCTCCAAGAGCATCTTATGACATGTTTTTTCGCCGCTTCATTGTAGTGCGCGACCGGGTGCGCGCACCCTCCTATCGCGTACAGGACCTGACACTTGCATGTGAAGTCATGTGACTTCAAAACAACACTTCTAATTGGTTCTTGGTAGTTTCTATTCTGGAATTTACACGCAGCACTCCACCCACTTCCATCACTTTCTTTTCTACTCTCAAGAGAGAACAACGTCGAACATCTTCCCGAAGACTTCGCTACAATGGCTACCGTTCCGCATTTATCTTCCGAATCTGAAGGAAATGAGCGACATTACTTATGACATGGTCAGTGACGTCACTAATGAGATCACTGATGATACCATCTTTGTGACAGAGAGACTAACCTACTTGCACTCTAAAGTAACCCTTAAAACACATTTTGAAAAAAAAAAACTAACATATAAAAAAAAGTGGACATACCTATACCAGTTACAACAACCAATTCAGTAATTCCAACATTTATATACACATCCAATAATTCAATAACAGTTCTATATAGTCACTCGTATATATACTCACTGATTATATATAGTGATACAGCTATACATCCTGTTATATACCGACAGACATCCAAAAGTAAATCACACACATATTCACACTTGCAAATAAAGTAATAAACATCCATTTATTTACATAGACAGATATACACACAGTAGCACCTTACTTCTAAGTAAACTTACACTTACTTACTCTTTTAAACAATCACTTATAGAAACACATACTTATTTAAAGAGGAACTCTTTCAATCTCTCACTGTCACATATACTCACTTATATATATCAATACTTACATAAACTAGATTAAAACATATATCGTTACTGATAAACACACTAGTGAGGCAGGCATTCACTCACTAACACACACATATACACACTCAGCCATCCATACAGTCCTCCACATCCATTAAGACACTTATTTAAACATTTATTTTTACATCGACCTCTACATATACATATATAAAACATATTTATTTTTTAAAAAGACAGACATTCACTAGATGGTGTTATCAGTGATCTCATGAGTGATGTAATATGTGATGTCATCAGCAGTGCATTACACGCGCAAGTTATAGTGAGTCCAACTTACTATAACGTGGAATTTCATTGGTTTTATGTCAGTAAAATTTCCAGCTAACTATAACTGGTGTCAAACCTATGGTTTTTTCAGTGAATTTCATAGGTTTTTCAAATGCTACTTCCTAACTATAACGTGTGTAAAACCTATGGTTTTTTCAGTGAATTTCATAGTTTTTTTGAATGCTAGTTCCTAAGTATGTAATCACGTTCGTAACTAGATAGTGTCACCGCCTACACGTCCTGAGAAGCGCATGTAAAGTCATGTGACTTGAAAACAAGACTTCCAATTGGTTCTTAGTAGTTTCTGTTCTGAAATTTACACGAAGCACTCCACCCACTTTCCTCACAATCTTTTCTACTCTCAAGAGACAACAACGTCGAGCATCTTCCGGAAAAGTTTGCTGAAATGGCTGTCGTTCTGCATTCATCTTCCGAATCAGAAGGAAATGAGCGACCACCGTTAAGAAGAAAAAAGGAATCTTTCATTTGGCAATTTTTTACTTATCCTGAAGATCAAAAGAAAGTGAATGCGCCAAAAGTAACCTGCACGATATGCAATTCGGAGCTCTCAAGGGGAAATCCAAATAAAAAATATTCCTTTTCTATACATACCATGCAGCGGCATGTTAAACAAAGGCACCCTGAGCATTATGCAAAAGCATCGACAAGAGCCCTGGCCACGCTATTACCCTCAGAGGTGGCCAGCACATCTCCTGGTGGAGGACCTGTATCTCCATCGAGTGCTGAGATGGACTTGAGACCATATCTTGCGAAGGTACACATGAAATGCAACCAGTGTGCAGAAATTCTTTTGTATGGAGAGCAGAGCCTTGTTCTTATTAAACTCAAAATTGAAAGTCATAAATGCCCCAAGAAAAAATAAATTTCTTCACTTCATTTTCATAGTATTACATACTGAAAAATGTAGTACAAACTTTAAGAAATCGAAAGCATCATACGACTTGTTTCCAAAAAAAAAAAAAAAAAAAAAAAGTTATTTTCAGAACTAACTATTTCTACCTAAACATGCTCCAAGAGCATCTTATGACATGTTTTTTCGCCGCTTCATTGTAGTGCGCGACCGGGTGCGCGCACCCTCCTATCGCGTACAGGACCTGACACTTGCATGTGAAGTCATGTGACTTTAAAACAACACTTCTAATTGGTTCTTGGTAGTTTCTATTCTGGAATTTACACGCAGCACTCCACCCACTTCCATCACTTTCTTTTCTACTCTCAAGAGAAAACAACATCGAACATCTTCCCGAAGCCTTCCCTGCAATGGCTACCGTTCCTCATTCATCTTCCGAATCTGAAGGAGATGAGCGACCATCTTTCACAAGAAAAACGGAGGCTACGCTATTACCATCAGAAGTAATCAGCACATCTTCCGGTGGACGACCTGTATCTCCATCGAGTGCTGAAATGGACTTGAAACCATGTCTGGCGAACGTACACATAAAATGCAACAACTGTGGAGAACTTCTTGTATACGGAGAGCAAAGCTTTACTCTAATTAAACACAAAATTGAGAGTCATAAATGCTCCAAGAAAAGTTAAATTTCTTCACTTTATTTGGATAGTATAACACACTGAAAAATGTCGTAGCAACTTTAAGAAATCAAAAGCATCATAACACTTGTTTCCAAAAAAAAAAAAAAGTTCTTTTCAGAACTAACTCTTTCTACCAAAACGTGCTCCAAGAGCATATTATGAGATGTTTTTTCGCCGCTTTCTTATAGTGCGCGACCGGGTGCGCGCACCCACCTATCGCGTACAGGCGTCGAGACACGCATGTGCAGTCATGTGACTTTAAAACAACACTTCCAATTGGTTCTTACTAGTTTCTATTCTGCAATTTACACGGAACACTCCACCCACTTCCCTAGAAAACCAGTTTATCGAAAAACTTTTAAAGCCTCCTCTTATGAAATATTCGACATCAATCACATAGCAGAGTACTAAATAGCACTATATACACTCCGTCCCTTAATTATAAGAGACTTATTGCTATGTAAAAGCAACTTTTGTTTTCACGCAATAATGTGAAATGCTGAGCCTATTACATAATTTTATTTCACATATATGTTACTATTCTCCTTCGAGTACTAACACCGTAGAAAATACCACCAATAGCGATGATATTTTTTACACCGAGAACGGGCGATTTCTATCGCTTACAGCCCTTACAATTATAAAGTTTTATTTCCTAAGTCTCTGATCTCCAACTGTGCAACGTAGCTCCCCTGTGTGTCGTAATAAGGTCCATAAACAAAAACTACAGGGCCAGCATTATAAACATACACAGAACCACAAAACGACAAGAGCCACCATGTTGATATATATCCTTAATATAATAAACCTCTGAGAATAAATACATATTTCCGTGGCACCCCATAACACAAATGTGGCGTCCTCTGACTCTGCTCCATTACCAAACACCGTAACTCCCCGCCCCCCTCACTTTTCACTAAACTCCGCACTCCACCCCACCCGAACCCCCTATTACAAACCCCCAACCTACCCTCCCTGCCCAAACCCACCATGAACCTCAAACCGCCCCTAGAAAACTTATAAGACACAGGATTACTAAAACTCAAAGAATACGCAACAGGCAGATAATGTAAATAGTACATAAAGGCATATATTTTTTCCAAAATACTATTTAAAAACATGTTCTATTTTTTATAAATCTATCATGCATCTGACCCTCTAGAACTGCTTCCAAACGTGAACTATAAACCTCTACTTTTCATTTTCAAACCATACACTTTCATCTGACCCTCTAGAACTGCTTTCAAAACATGAACTATAAACCTCTACTTTTCATTTTCAAACCATACACTTTCAATTACATTATTTTTTTTTCCACAATTCATGTAATGTTACACACCTTTTCTAAAATACACCAGTCCCTATCATTTATAAGGATTTATTTTCAGTCTTCATCAGTGACACTTTCTTCAAATATAATAGAAATCACTATAACTTTTTAAACGACAATGCTAACGCGGTAAAAATAACCCTTCATTTGCTTTCCTTTAAGAATGCACACTATGTACCCCACGCATGCGTTTCTTAATCTTTGTATTTGGCAGCGAATACCGACCTTGAATCGGAAGACATGAACAAGACTGCCATTGTCACATTTAAAACTGAACGTTGCATCTGCTCACACACATATCTTTCACTAAGCTAACATTCACAGAAAACAGCATTGATGTAAAAAAAAATTGACCTTGCTTTACAACTCCCTCAAATCACTCCGTTATTTTTTAACGCATCCTCCAGTTCAAAAAAAGCTACTTTTTTGATAACCACTAAGCAATATATAAGTAACTAGACTCCTAGAAAATGTATCAAGTCATTCTGCTCCTCTCCACTACATAGCCGGCGACCTAATTCTGTGGAGTTGCTATACAACCGGCAGTGCTGCACCGTTTCCTGTACCATCTTGGGAAATTCAAAATGGATGTCCCTCCTGCCTTCGCAAACGAACCGGACTACTTAGAACTATTTGGACAGAGAATGCTTCTGTACTACGGCACCTTACCACTCTCAACTTTGAATACTTCATATCGATTATCATTTCGATATTCGTATTTCACCTGTGTGCAGCCTGTATTTCATTGCCTGAGCTGTGATTTCACGTGGGCCCTGGATTTATGTCTCTGCAATTTGGTACCTCCTGAACCGAATTACAATCACCTCATGAATCCGTTACTTGATCATGAACAGCTTTGTTACAACGGAGGGTTTATGGCCTTTGCAGCGATACAAGGAGTTCAGGGTCATTGGAATATATTCGCAGCGGCGCAAGATTTCCTAACAGAGAGCTACATCGAAAACCCACCGAGCTGCCCTATGATGGTAAAAGACGCCCCAATAATGACAGATCATGAATGCTCCTTTCATCTTCTCAATTGGATGGCTGACATGTTTTCAGATGATAACAATGATTTCATGTTAGAGGCACTTGCTGCATACTTTGCCTACACAATGGACGGTTAACTCTTTCCTAACAGCGAGCTACATTGAAAACCCACCGAGCTGCCCTCTGATAATAAAAGAGGCTCCGATTTTAACAGATCATGAGTACTGCTTTACTCTTTTCCATTGGATAGCTGACATACTTTCAAATGATAAAACTGATTTCCTGTTACAAGCAGAAGCTACCTATTTTGCCTAAACAATGCTTCAATAACTCTCAAACAAACCATTGACGTCCTCATTTCCTTTTGGTTTTCTATATTCTTCACGTTCTTTTCCATATTTTCTTTTGAAGAACAGACCTATTTGCTTTACTAACAGTGGACATTATGATTTCGTGTTGTTTGACAGCTGATTCATAAAGTAATGATGTATAACCACTTGCATTTTCATATATCGTTCCTAAACTGAAAGGCCAGAGACCTTCTTCCATTTATTAAAATATAATATACTTCCTTATAAGACTGTACAATGTTTTTTTCCAACTATATTCATTTTTCTTCAACTATAGCATTTGTATTCCATGTACTACTGACAATACCAATTACTGCGTTTTTTGCAATTTCTGTACTCATATTACATAATGATTTGCCTTTAAAACAGTACATTTCTAAATAAACATTTCAAATATTCACGGTTTCTCTTTTAATCCATAATCTCAACTGAAATGATTTCATATTGAAAAACTATTCATGGGTTCCACATAACCTTAACTGTAGTCACTGAGGACCTTATTTATGAAGACCTTCCGCCGCCAGTGCCTCATTTTTTAAAATGGGAAAAAGTAACGCACCGGTGGCGCAAGGCCTTCATAAATAAAGTCCTGAATGTTTTCTTTTCTCGACCTCACTTACTGATACTAGAACCTGCAAGCCAATTACGGCCCGTGAACTCTTTCTTAGTAGGTCGTGCACCGTAAAGACAGTTATACCACTGTTAACATTTTTTTTTTACTGTTACTAAGCACCGACACAGTTCCGCTTCACTCAGAGTTAATCACTGCTCCCACGCTTCTACAGGCCAGACACTATGTCGTATTTCTCTCCTTATCACCCTTTCATCTCCACAATAACAAACAGTTGTCCGCCAGCCACCAGAGAACAGACTCAGATGCAGAGGCACCAAAGAGTGAACCCATCACCAACTGCCATCTCCGGCTGTTTCCATGGTTACACCTCATTCTGCACCTTGCTGAAGGCACAGGTCAAAAGTTCATGTCTTAACGTTCTACAACAAACTAAGAACACTATTTTCTCTCCAGAAACACCTGCCAATACACAGCTCTGTTACATATCTTGTTTTTTCACACCCAATAGTACTTTTCGTTTAACATAAACATTAACCTGTTCAATCTCCACTTGTTACAATCAACCAATCATTTTTATTTTTTAAACCACACCCAGCCTCTTCCTTTTTCTTTATTTAGAATTTCAACTTCTAACTACCATTCCACTTCCAGAACCGATCGGAGGACGACTACAAATCCCTTGAAAATGAAGGTCTGGCTAATAGGACACAGTTATATTCACTGGAGTGAAAAATATGCAGTAAGCAGACGAATTTGCAACCTCAGCTTACCAAATGTACACATAACATGGATTTCCAAAAGAGGATTGAAATGTCACCAATTGATTCCATTGGTGAAAACTTTTATGCATCTCCCAGAACCAGACCTTATAATTGTGCACTGTGGTGGGAACGATCTAGGCACAATCACTGGGGTAGGTCTGGAAATGCTTCTAAAAGACACCTTTCGACAATTGATGACACTTTTTCCTCGATCTGCCTTGGTATATTCCAATATATGCCAAAGACAGAAATGGAATTGGTCCAATCAACATTGTGCACAATTTGAGAAAGCAAGGAGACATGTAAATAAATCTGTTTCTGCGTTCCTCAGAGATTATAGCATGGGTTCTATTTACCACAACAACTTGCGATACCACATGCAAGACGTCTATAGGAGAGACGGTGTTCATTTCACGAATGAGGGAAACAGAATCTTCCTCTGCAACATCAGGCTCTGCATCGGTACTTACTTATAAATGCAGAAAACACTCAATTAACACAAGGGCTCTTTTCAGAGCCACCTTATATCTAAGCACTCAAACTTCTGATTTATCTCCATTTTCACACTCTTGTAAATAGGTGTGCGCGACCGGGTGCGCGCACCCCGTATTTTGTTTCGGGAAAAAATTATATCTTTTCGCGTTTAAGGGCATTACT
Source organism: Lissotriton vulgaris (assembly GCF_964263255.1). NCBI lineage: Eukaryota > Metazoa > Chordata > Amphibia > Caudata > Salamandridae > Lissotriton > Lissotriton vulgaris. The sequence goes on from NW_028255156.1 coordinate 348,522, forward strand.
GCACACCCCGAGAAAAGCTACGCAGCAAAACAATCTCTAACTTCTCCCCTTTCCATCTTTCAACGCTTTGAAATGAACAATATATTTACTCGCAGTGACAAAATGGCGGACAAAACTTCCTGATTTCCTTCAAATCGAACGTTAACAGACGTCACGCAGCCAAAAAAAATTCCGCTCACGCGCAGCCGCTTGGGTGCGCGCGCCTATAGATATATAATTGACTTTAACTTTAATTTTCTCAATAACTACAGAACGGATTTACACCATTCCAAAAAAAGCGTAATCTGCGAACAAGACTCTACAGTTTTGGCAAATTTCTTATAAATCCATTCAGCCGTTCGACCTGTAGCCGAGTCTAAAGGTCCTATGGAAAATAACATGGAGAAAACACGTTTTGGGACCCCCCTTATATCTCAGCCCCCACTTGACCAATCCCCCCCAAACTTTCAGGGAAGGAGCGCAGCGGACCTAGCCATCTTCTTTGAGAAATTCGCAAAGTCTCATCCACCAGGGCCAAAGTGATTCCAAATAGAATGTTGAGGATTTCCTATGGAAACTAGGTCCTAACTATAACTACCTACTGGCGACCGCCAGTAGGTTATATATATATATATATATATATATATATATATATATATATATATATTCACTGAAAAAACCATAGGTTATAGACCATATATAGTTAGGAATTCGCATTTACAAAACCTTATTTTACTCACACAAAACCATTGAAATTCCATATATAGTTAGTTGCACTAACTATATATCGCGCACCCGCAATCCACTGCTGATGATGTCACATATTACATCATTCATGACATGGTCAGTGACATCACTGATGACATCACTGATGACATCTCAAATGACATCACTGATGACATCTCAAATGACATCACTGATGACATCACTGATGACATCTCATTTGACATTACTGATCACATCACTGATGATATCATTCATGTGATAATACGATGAACCTCTTCAGACTCTAATATAACCTTAGATACAATCAGTGTAAACAGACACTCACAGACTGTCACTCATCCATGGAGTTACTCACACACCTAGTCAGTCATGCAAAGAATCATTCACACCTCCATTTCCTCAACTATACAGTTATACAAACTTAACTTATTCAAACATATACTAACACATATTTACTCTCTTATACAATCCCTGATACAAGTTCACAATGATCCATACAGCCACTCACACATTCATTGGCTCTTATGCACAGTTATTTATATATGTCAACTCTCACATGTACTGTGTTTTACATATGTACTTACTTTGACATGTAGCACTGAGATATCCATTCACTCACCAATACACTCATGCACACAGTCAACCGCCCATACAGCTGTTTCCACATGCACTTTTGAAACCATACATCTAGTGAATCAACTGCTCACACATCTATGCACAGAGTCATACACCTCCCAGCCACCCACACACACACTCAGTCTCCCATACAAATACTTGGGCAACCAATCAATAACCCATATAGTTACTCATATAGCTACTTATCAACACATGCAACAGTTTACAGAACAACAGACATAATGATGCACAAATTAAGACAGTTTAGTCACTAACCCATGCACTCAGTGAGACACATTTAATCACTCACTCATACAGTCAGTCATGCACCTACTAAATCCTTCATCCAGACACTTATACATCCACTCATTCTTCAATATGTAAGACATATTTTAACTTTACAGAAACATACAGTCACTGGATGTTGTCATCAGTGATGTCATCAGTGATGTCATTTGAGATGTCATCAGTGATGTAATCAGTGATGTCACTGACCATGTCATGAATGATGTAATATGTGACATCATCAGCAGTGGATTGCGGGTGCGCGATATATAGTTAGTGCAACTAACTATATATGGAATTTCAATGGCTTTGTGTGAGTAAAATAAGGTTTTGTAAATGCGAATTCCTAACTATATATGGTCTATAACCTATGGTTTTTTCAGTGAATTTTCAAGGTTTTGTAAATGCTAATTCCTAACTATATATGGTCTATAACCTATGGTTTTTTCAGTGAATTTTCAAGGTTTTGTAAATGCTAATTCCTAACTATATATGGTCTATAACCTATGGTTTTTTCAGTGAATATATATATATATACATACATATATAAACATATATCATCTGTATATCTATATAAATACAAACATAAATGCATGCATACATATACTTATATGCATACAGATGCATGTTATTTACATGAAAGTTGAAAAAACACTAATAAAAGCAAAGCTAAAAAGCCACCTCATTACAAACAGAATGGCTTTAACTTAAACGAGGGCGAGATCTATTGCATTTTCAATGCTTGTTTGCTTTGGTTCCATCAAGAAGGCATTCAGATGTGTCACACATTTGCCATAAATTCTGAATGTTAGCACTCTAGTTGCACATTAGATCACCGTAGTAAAGCTACTGCTCACCAGGGACGTCTGCTGCTGGTATTCAAAGTGCATGTTTCAGTCTGCATGTCAGAATTTTTTTAATGAAATAGAAGAGGATTTGAGAAGTCACTCGAAATGATCCCTAATTTTTCTTTCTGAAGCACTAATCATACTTTCTATGGCAAAATTAACCCCCTCATGTTGTTCCTTTTTAAATTGAGTGTTTTCAGACTTACCACTTCATTCCAATCAAGATGGCTTCTGGTGTGCCATACTTTTGTCATAAGTAAGACTGTTAGCGCTCTAGTTGTTCTTTAGAACACTCTGGGACATTCTGTCATTGGGCATTACTTGGGGTACATCTGGGTGATATTTGGGCTACATTTAGGCTCTTTTGTCTCTGGTGGCCATCTTGGGAGACTGTATGTCAGAATGTTTTAATGAAATTGAAGAGGGTTTGAGAAGTCACTCAAAATGTGCCCTAATTTTTCTTTCTGCAGCACTAAACATAATTCATATGGCAAAATATACCCCCTCATTTTTTTCCTTTTTAAATTAAATGTTTTATCAGTTACCACTTCATTCCAATCAAGATGGCTTCAGGTGTGCCATACCTTTGTAATAAGTAGGACTGTTAGCGCTCTAGTTGTTCTTTAGAACACTCTGGGACATTCTGTCATTGGGCTATACTTGGGCTACATCTGGGTGATATTTGGGCTACATTTGGGCTCTTTTGTCTCTGGTGGCCATTTTGGGAGACTGCATGTCAGAATTTTTTAATGAAATAGAAGAGGATTTGAAAAGTCACTCAAAATGTGCCCTAATTTTTCATTCTGCAGCACTAATCATACTTTCTATGGCAAAATATACCCCCTCATGTTTCTTTTTAAATTAAATGTTTTAAGAGTTACCACTTTATTCCAATCAAGATGGCTTCAGGTGTGCCATACCTTTGTAATAAGTAGGACTGTTAGCGCTCTAGTTGTTCTTTAGAACACTCTGGGACATTCTGTCATTGGGCTATACTTGGGCTACATCTGGGTGATATTTGGGCTACATTTGGGCTCTTTTGTCTCTGGTGGCCATTTTGGGAGACTGCATGTCAGAATGTTTTAATGAAATAGAAAAGGATTTGAGAAGTCACTCAAAATGTGCCCTAATTTTTCATTCTGCAGCACTAATCATACTTTCTATGGCAAAATATACCCCCTCATGTTGTTTCTTTTTAAATTAAATGTTTTAAGAGTTACCACTTTATTCCAATCAAGATGGCTTCAGGTGTGCCATACCTTTGTAATAAGTAGGACTGTTAGCGCTCTAGTTGTTCTTTAGAACACTCTAGGAGGCTGCAGTAGAACACAAAGGAATCAACTGACAGTCTCTGTCCTTGTTGGATGTACATGTTTTACTGAGAATGTCAGACTTCATTTTCACATGACTGAGAAAGATAATGTGAATTTACAGAAAATATGCTTTCAGTTTAGCTTATAGATCCCCTTCCAAACCACTATGGGAAAATCATGAGATATTAGTTTTCTTTCAAACAATATTCATGATATCACAGCAGAAGGTGTTTTCACATGGTAAAATCACCTTAGAACCCACCACAATTCCTAAAACGAGTATGGTACCATCAACAAATGATTTATAATGTAACTAAAGTCCTAAAACCCTCTATTAACTACAATGCTTTTTAATGAGGTGCTATCATGTATATTGGTCCCAAGATGGCTGCCAACACTTCTTGGATGAAGTGCTGACAGCCAATCAGATCAGATGTGTGGTTAGGCTCCGCCCAGATATATATCTTTTTTTGAACCTAAATTACTCAAAATCCACTGGAGCACATATATTGAGACCTAGCAAAGGCACATCGGGCTAACAGTCCCTACAATTTTGCCAAGTTTCGTGCAAATCCATTCAGCCGTTCGAGCTAAAAGTGAGGCCAACCGCCCTATGGAAATTAACATGGGAAAAACGCGTTTTGGGACCCCCCTTTTTTCTCGACCCCCCCTTGATGAAACCCCCCCAAATTGTCAGGGGCTGCTCAGGAACAAAATGTTCCATTTTCCTGAAAATTTCAGCCAATTCTGTCCACAAACGCCAAAGTTATTAGACATAGAATTTTCAAAAATCCCATAGAGAAAAAATCCTAACTATATATACCTACTGGTGACCGCCAGTAGGTAATATATATATATATATATATATATATATATCCACTCCTAAGGTTCTCCTCGTTGCAAAGAACCACTCGGACACCTCAAGTGCTTCAGCATAAATTTAATTTCCACAACAGGAAAAACGACGCGTTTCGGGGATGAACCCTTGATCACGCTCGTAGTTACAAAGTGACACCATGTTTAAATACATTCAAATAAACAACACCTCACGTGATTTTAGTCATCAACTGTGGCGGCCATCTTATAACATGCAAATTCAGCATGATACTATGCAATCTAACAAATACTGGTCAATGACACTATTATCTTATAGTATCTGCATATTGTATCCAATGAGTGATAATACTACAAGGTAAAGCGGAATAAATCCTGCTACAATTTAGATATTAGCAATGTTTGTATTATTCACAGTCTCGCCCAAGTGGGCTGGCAGAAAATTAAGGTCTCGCCCCAGTGGGCTAGCTAACAGATAGTATGTCATCTACATTCCAGCATATTAGTTACATGTTCCTGAACCTTTAGGCCTTGATCTTCTAACCATCAGTTGTCCTTATAAGTGATAGTGCCCATAATCAGTCTGCAATAAAAAAGATTAAAAACATGACATAAATACTTTTGTAGCAAACTGAATTCAGACCAAAAAATATCTCAATCATTCATGTAAATGAATTGCCAGCTCCTCACTAATATTCAGCCCATTGGGAGCAAGACTTTCGAGCTCAACAATGTATCTTGATTCTAGTTTGCGCATTGACAATTCTCGATTCCCACCTCTCAAACCTAAATCGACACTGTCAATCACCACCAATCGCACTTGATTCTCATCACTGTAATGAAATTCTGCAAAGTGACGAGAAACAGGGTACTGCTTGGTCTTATTTCTGATGGCCCTTAAGTGTTCCAGCACCCGCTTTTTTGCCTCGTGTTTCGTACTGCCTATATACCATTTCTGACAGGGACAAATAAGTACATATATACAGTATGTGGTGGTACACGTCAGATTCTTTCTTATCACAAATTCTCTATTGTGATTGGGTATAGGCAGAGTCTGGCAATCTGTGCTATTCTTGCAGGCCTTACATTTTTTACAACAGCGAAAACCAGCCGGTCTTCTAGTGTTGGACACATCCCTAGATCTTACATGGTTGTGGCTTAGTTCATCTTTTAAGCTCTTACTCTTTTTAAAAGTAATTTGAGGATTGCTACTCAGATTAGTGCTTAAGTGAGTGTCAGTTAACAACACATGCCAGTGTTTTTTTAAAATGTGTCTTACAGTATTTGCCTGCCCTGAGAAAGTGGTTATGAATCTCACAGTGTCCTCGTCTTTATTCTCTCGCACTTTTGGATACAGTAGGTCATTCCTTTGTAAAGATTTAACCCTGAGTTTGGCTTTGTTGATGATATTTTTACTGTAGCCTCTCTCAAGGAATCTTTTACACATGATATCTTGTTCAATTTCAAAAGATGAGACATCGCTACAATTTCTTTTAGCCCGCAGCAATTCCCCATAGGGGATACTGCGTATCAAATTGGAGGGGTGGCTGCTGTCAGCATACAGGATACTGTTCCCGGCTGTGCTTTTCCGGTACAGTTTGGATGTAATAGTCCCATCCTTTACCTCAACCATAACATCAAGAAATTCTATAGATTTACTACTGATGTTGCTGGTGAATTGTAGATTAAAATTGTTGTTGTTCAACTTGGCTACAAAGGATGCTGCTTCCTCTTCTGTGCCCCTCCAAATGAAAAAAATGTCATCAATATAGCGCAGCCACAGGGTAATGTTGGAAAATTCGGCCATCTCCATGGCAACCCGCTCCTCCCACCAGCCCATGAAAAGGTTCGCGTAGCTGGGGGAAGCAGGTTCCCATGGCCGTACCCTGTGACTGTCTATAGATGTCCTCATCAAAATAAAAGAAATTGTTGGTCAAACAGACTTCGATCATTTTTAACAGCATTTGCGAGTGATGGTAATAGGTGATAGATCTTGTTTTAAAGAAATGCTGGATGGCTTCTAGCCCAAGCTCATGTTTTATGCATGTGTACAGACTGCTCACGTCCAGTGAGACCAGAAGATAATCTATCTCCCAGTGTACCCCATCAATTACCATCAAGAAGTGTGTTGTATCTTTTAGGTAAGAGGGTAATGCAACAACATATGGTCTTAAGAAAAAATCAATAAACCTGGAAGTGTTCTCCAGCAGGGATCCTATTGAGGAGACTATGGGTCTTCCCGGAGGGTCTGCCATGCTTTTATGAAGTTTTGGGAGTAAGTATAAGACAGGGATTCTGGGGTGAGCGCAGTACAGGTATTTATATTCACCCTCCTCTAGTAATCCTCTGTCTAACCAGTCTGTTAGTAGGCTTCTATACTTAATATAAGATCCCAATACTTCAGTCATATTACTTCTGGAATAACAATTCTTATCACTCAACTGTCTCTGACCTTCAGCTATATACTTCTGTTTGTCCTGAATGACCACATTGCCACCCTTGTCCGATTGTCGGATCACAATGCTGGAATCATTTTTCAAATCCATAAGTGCATTTGCTTGTGATTCGGTTAGGTTCTTCTTATCCCATGGTGTCTTAACATATCTTATGTTTCTCAGGTCTTTTAAGACACCTCTCTCAAAAATGTCAATTGCTTCACTTTGGACATTGGGGAGGAAAATCGATTTTGGCTTGAAAGTACTGCCAGGATTTCCACTCATATCATCCACCCATCCTTCCCAGTCAGGAATTTGATCAGAAGTCCTTTCCAATCTGTCTTGGGTGGGATATATTTCATTCAATAAGTCAATGTCACCCCCATCAATAGTACTTATAATGTTGGAATTACTCACGTTTCGTGGATTTCGTACTGCAGTGTTGAACCATTTCTTCAACTTGAGTTTGCGGGAGAACAAGAAGAGGTCAATCCTAGTTTGGGCATAGTTCAAATTGGATGAAGGACAGAAGGATAAACCAAGTGCTAGCGTCTCTTCTTCTGCTTTAGAGAGTGGTCTCTCAGATAAATTCACCACTGTCATACTTTCTGAGTGCGGCTCCTGGTATCCATTCCCATGGGAGTTCTTCTTTCGTTTGTTCCTCCTCCGTTTTGCTTGCCTGTTCCTCTGGTTTTTCCTCTGGTTCCTCGACCGCGTCCTCTCTGAGCCCCTCCATCCTGATGATGTTCTGTCCGGTTTTGGCTCATGACTTGGAATTGCAATAAAAAATTATTTGATTTCTTTTGATGTCTGGGTGTGGCTACTTGATTTATTGCTGATGTGGACGCATCTGACAGGTTACCATCTGACACGTCGCTCTCCGTAATATCTTCAGTAGGTGTAGGGACTCCTGTCTGCGGGGCATTGGATTTGTCCCTCTTTTCGAAGAGATGATCATATTTGCGATGAAATGTCAGTGTTCTTCCCGCCTGATAATCCTTGTAGTCTCTTAGAAACTTTCGCTGTTTTTTAGCTGTTATTTCCTCTTCCCACTTGTCAACTTTTTTCATCAAGTTGGTCATATGTTCCTCCAAGGCTTCCTTGCTGATGATTTTGCTTATTTCCTCCAATGTTTTATCAATTTCAACGACCAACTTAGCACGGTCCTTGATCGCATATTTAACCAGGATCTGCATCATGGTCATAGAACAGGCTGCGGAATTATTTTGCCATTCATCCAGCATTTCTTCGTCTGGGTTTTCATAGGTAAGAATCGTAAATATACGCAGTCCACGTGGGACCCGTTTAACATCGATATATCTTTGAAGCGATTCCGCCTCCCACCACTTGGATAACTCCTTTTTGTATAATCTTTCCAGAGTTATAAATAAGCCTTGAAGGTTAATTTTCTCCGAGAGATCAGGTGAGGGTGAATTGGAGTTGGTGGATGTCACTCCTTGCGCAAAAAAGAGCTTGTCCGCAGTTTGCTTTCTCCGAGCTTCTAATCCTGTTGCCATTGTGTTGGTTAGCTTTTTGCTTCAGCACTTGATGCACCGTTTTGAATCCGTTTTACCAAATAGTAATGTTCAATGGTGCTCCTACCCCTGAGGTCCTTGGCGGTAAATATTTTGCTGCTTAGATGTTTATTTGCATGCTGGCATGCCGTCACTCGAGTCACGATCGGGATCACCGAAGCGTGCTGCTGCCGATCACCTGGCTGTTCTGCCCACACCGGGACAGACACGTGTAAGTGACTCTTGTTGCTTCGCCTCCGACGCCGGTCAGCTGTAGTTGACGGGATATTCCCTGGTTCCAGCTGTTAATGCGCATCCGTTTTGCCGCTCAGATCCGCAATCTTACACCGGTTTCCATACAGGGGGTCAGCCTCTGCTCCGTGTTGCAATTCACTCCGAGAATGCCGGAAGGGCTTGCGAGGCTGTCTGGGCGGTCCGAGTGCCGGAGCCGGCGCTCCGTGAAAATCCACTCCTAAGGTTCTCCTCGTTGCAAAGAACCACTCGGACACCTCAAGTGCTTCAGCATAAATTTAATTTCCACAACAGGAAAAACGACGCGTTTCGGGGATGAACCCTTGATCACGCTCGTAGTTACAAAGTGACACCATGTTTAAATACATTCAAATAAACAACACCTCACGTGATTTTAGTCATCAACTGTGGCGGCCATCTTATAACATGCAAATTCAGCATGATACTATGCAATCTAACAAATACTGGTCAATGACACTATTATCTTATAGTATCTGCATATTGTATCCAATGAGTGATAATACTACAAGGTAAAGCGGAATAAATCCTGCTACAATTTAGATATTAGCAATGTTTGTATTATTCACAGTCTCGCCCAAGTGGGCTGGCAGAAAATTAAGGTCTCGCCCCAGTGGGCTAGCTAACAGATAGTATGTCATCTACATTCCAGCATATTAGTTACATGTTCCTGAACCTTTAGGCCTTGATCTTCTAACCATCAGTTGTCCTTATAAGTGATAGTGCCCATAATCAGTCTGCAATAAAAAAGATTAAAAACATGACATAAATACTTTTGTAGCAAACTGAATTCAGACCAAAAAATATCTCAATCATTCATGTAAATGAATTGCCAGCTCCTCACTAATATTCAGCCCATTAGGAGCAAGACTTTCGAGCTCAACAATGTATCTTGATTCTAGTTTGCGCATTGACAATTCTCGATTCCCACCTCTCAAACCTAAATCGACACTGTCAATCACCACCAATCGCACTTGATTCTCATCACTGTAATGAAATTCTGCAAAGTGACGAGAAACAGGGTACTGCTTAAAAGATGAACTAAGCCACAACCATGTAAGATCTAGGGATGTGTCCAACACTAGAAGACCGGCTGGTTTTCGCTGTTGTAAAAAATGTAAGGCCTGCAAGAATAGCACAGATTGCCAGACTCTGCCTATACCCAATCACAATAGAGAATTTGTGATAAGAAAGAATCTGACGTGTACCACCACATACTGTATATATGTACTTATTTGTCCCTGTCAGAAATGGTATATAGGCAGTACGAAACACGAGGCAAAAAAGCGGGTGCTGGAACACTTAAGGGCCATCAGAAATAAGACCAAGCAGTACCCTGTTTCTCGTCACTTTGCAGAATTTCATTACAGTGATGAGAATCAAGTGCGATTGGTGGTGATTGACAGTGTCGATTTAGGTTTGAGAGGTGGGAATCGAGAATTGTCAATGCGCAAACTAGAATCAAGATACATTGTTGAGCTCGAAAGTCTTGCTCCCAATGGGCTGAATATTAGTGAGGAGCTGGCAATTCATTTACATGAATGATTGAGATATTTTTTGGTCTGAATTCAGTTTGCTACAAAAGTATTTATGTCATGTTTTTAATCTTTTTTATTGCAGACTGATTATGGGCACTATCACTTATAAGGACAACTGATGGTTAGAAGATCAAGGCCTAAAGGTTCAGGAACATGTAACTAATATGCTGGAATGTAGATGACATACTATCTGTTAGCTAGCCCACTGGGGCGAGACCTTAATTTTCTGCCAGCCCACTTGGGCGAGACTGTGAATAATACAAACATTGCTAATATCTAAATTGTAGCAGGATTTATTCCGCTTTACCTTGTAGTATTATCACTCATTGGATACAATATGCAGATACTATAAGATAATAGTGTCATTGACCAGTATTTGTTAGATTGCATAGTATCATGCTGAATTTGCATGTTATAAGATGGCCGCCACAGTTGATGACTAAAATCACGTGAGGTGTTGTTTATTTGAATGTATTTAAACATGGTGTCACTTTGTAACTACGAGCGTGATCAAGGGTTCATCCCCGAAACGCGTCGTTTTTCCTGTTGTGGAAATTAAATTTATGCTGAAGCACTTGAGGTGTCCGAGTGGTTCTTTGCAACGAGGAGAACCTTAGGAGTGGATTTTCACGGAGCGCCGGCTCCGGCACTCGGACCGCCCAGACAGCCTCGCAAGCCCTTCCGGCATTCTCGGAGTGAATTGCAACACGGAGCAGAGGCTGACCCCCTGTATGGAAACCGGTGTAAGATTGCGGATCTGAGCGGCAAAACGGATGCGCATTAACAGCTGGAACCAGGGAATATCCCGTCAACTACAGCTGACCGGCGTCGGAGGCGAAGCAACAAGAGTCACTTACACGTGTCTGTCCCGGTGTGGGCAGAACAGCCAGGTGATCGGCAGCAGCACGCTTCGGTGATCCCGATCGTGACTCGAGTGACGGCATGCCAGCATGCAAATAAACATCTAAGCAGCAAAATATTTACCGCCAAGGACCTCAGGGGTAGGAGCACCATTGAACATTACTATTTGGTAAAACGGATTCAAAACGGTGCATCAAGTGCTGAAGCAAAAAGCTAACCAACACAATGGCAACAGGATTAGAAGCTCGGAGAAAGCAAACTGCGGACAAGCTCTTTTTTGCGCAAGGAGTGACATCCACCAACTCCAATTCACCCTCACCTGATCTCTCGGAGAAAATTAACCTTCAAGGCTTATTTATAACTCTGGAAAGATTATACAAAAAGGAGTTATCCAAGTGGTGGGAGGCGGAATCGCTTCAAAGATATATCGATGTTAAACGGGTCCCACGTGGACTGCGTATATTTACGATTCCTACCTATGAAAACCCAGACGAAGAAATGCTGGATGAATGGCAAAATAATTCCGCAGCCTGTTCTATGACCATGATGCAGATCCTGGTTAAATATGCGATCAAGGACCGTGCTAAGTTGGTCGTTGAAATTGATAAAACATTGGAGGAAATAAGCAAAATCATCAGCAAGGAAGCCTTGGAGGAACATATGACCAACTTGATGAAAAAAGTTGACAAGTGGGAAGAGGAAATAACAGCTAAAAAACAGCGAAAGTTTCTAAGAGACTACAAGGATTATCAGGCGGGAAGAACACTGACATTTCATCGCAAATATGATCATCTCTTCGAAAAGAGGGACAAATCCAATGCCCCGCAGACAGGAGTCCCTACACCTACTGAAGATATTACGGAGAGCGACGTGTCAGATGGTAACCTGTCAGATGCGTCCACATCAGCAATAAATCAAGTAGCCACACCCAGACATCAAAAGAAATCAAATAATTTTTTATTGCAATTCCAAGTCATGAGCCAAAACCGGACAGAACATCATCAGGATGGAGGGGCTCAGAGAGGACGCGGTCGAGGAACCAGAGGAAAAACCAGAGGAACAGGCAAGCAAAACGGAGGAGGAACAAACGAAAGAAGAACTCCCATGGGAATGGATACCAGGAGCCGCACTCAGAAAGTATGACAGTGGTGAATTTATCTGAGAGACCACTCTCTAAAGCAGAAGAAGAGACGCTAGCACTTGGTTTATCCTTCTGTCCTTCATCCAATTTGAACTATGCCCAAACTAGGATTGACCTCTTCTTGTTCTCCCGCAAACTCAAGTTGAAGAAATGGTTCAACACTGCAGTACGAAATCCACGAAACGTGAGTAATTCCAACATTATAAGTACTATTGATGGGGGTGACATTGACTTATTGAATGAAATATATCCCACCCAAGACAGATTGGAAAGGACTTCTGATCAAATTCCTGACTGGGAAGGATGGGTGGATGATATGAGTGGAAATCCTGGCAGTACTTTCAAGCCAAAATCGATTTTCCTCCCCAATGTCCAAAGTGAAGCAATTGACATTTTTGAGAGAGGTGTCTTAAAAGACCTGAGAAACATAAGATATGTTAAGACACCATGGGATAAGAAGAACCTAACCGAATCACAAGCAAATGCACTTATGGATTTGAAAAATGATTCCAGCATTGTGATCCGACAATCGGACAAGGGTGGCAATGTGGTCATTCAGGACAAACAGAAGTATATAGCTGAAGGTCAGAGACAGTTGAGTGATAAGAATTGTTATTCCAGAAGTAATATGACTGAAGTATTGGGATCTTATATTAAGTATAGAAGCCTACTAACAGACTGGTTAGACAGAGGATTACTAGAGGAGGGTGAATATAAATACCTGTACTGCGCTCACCCCAGAATCCCTGTCTTATACTTACTCCCAAAACTTCATAAAAGCATGGCAGACCCTCCGGGAAGACCCATAGTCTCCTCAATAGGATCCCTGCTGGAGAACACTTCCAGGTTTATTGATTTTTTCTTAAGACCATATGTTGTTGCATTACCCTCTTACCTAAAAGATACAACACACTTCTTGACGGTAATTGATGGGGTACACTGGGAGAAAGATTATCTTCTGGTCTCACTGGACGTGAGCAGTCTGTACACATGCATAAAACATGAGCTTGGGCTAGAAGCCATCCAGCATTTCTTTAAAACAAGATCTATCACCTATTACCATCACTCGCAAATGCTGTTAAAAATGATCGAAGTCTGTTTGACCAACAATTTCTTTTATTTTGATGAGGACATCTATAGACAGTCACAGGGTACGGCCATGGGAACCTGCTTCGCCCCCAGCTACGCGAACCTTTTCATGGGCTGGTGGGAGGAGCGGGTTGCCATGGAGATGGCCGAATTTTCCAACATTACCCTGTGGCTGCGCTATATTGATGACATTTTTTTCATTTGGAGGGGCACAGAAGAGGAAGCAGCATCCTTTGTAGCCAAGTTGAACAACAACAATTTTAATCTACAATTCACCAGCAACATCAGTAGTAAATCTATAGAATTTCTTGATGTTATGGTTGAGGTAAAGGATGGGACTATTACATCCAAACTGTACCGGAAAAGCACAGCCGGGAACAGTATCCTGTATGCTGACAGCAGCCACCCCTCCAATTTGATACGCAGTATCCCCTATGGGGAATTGCTGCGGGCTAAAAGAAATTGTAGCGATGTCTCATCTTTTGAAATTGAACAAGATATCATGTGTAAAAGATTCCTTGAGAGAGGCTACAGTAAAAATATCATCAACAAAGCCAAACTCAGGGTTAAATCTTTACAAAGGAATGACCTACTGTATCCAAAAGTGCGAGAGAATAAAGACGAGGACACTGTGAGATTCATAACCACTTTCTCAGGGCAGGCAAATACTGTAAGACACATTTTAAAAAAACACTGGCATGTGTTGTTAACTGACACTCACTTAAGCACTAATCTGAGTAGCAATCCTCAAATTACTTTTAAAAAGAGTAAGAGCTTAAAAGATGAACTAAGCCACAACCATGTAAGATCTAGGGATGTGTCCAACACTAGTAGACCGGCTGGTTTTCGCTGTTGTAAAAAATGTAAGGCCTGCAAGAATAGCACAGATTGCCAGACTCTGCCTATACCCAATCACAATAGAGAATTTGTGATAAGAAAGAATCTGACGTGTACCACCACATACTGTATATATGTACTTATTTGTCCCTGTCAGAAATGGTATATAGGCAGTACGAAACACGAGGCAAAAAAGCGGGTGCTGGAACACTTAAGGGCCATCAGAAATAAGACCAAGCAGTACCCTGTTTCTCGTCACTTTGCAGAATTTCATTACAGTGATGAGAATCAAGTGCGATTGGTGGTGATTGACAGTGTCGATTTAGGTTTGAGAGGTGGGAATCGAGAATTGTCAATGCGCAAACTAGAATCAAGATACATTGTTGAGCTCGAAAGTCTTGCTCCCAATGGGCTGAATATTAGTGAGGAGCTGGCAATTCATTTACATGAATGATTGAGATATTTTTTGGTCTGAATTCAGTTTGCTACAAAAGTATTTATGTCATGTTTTTAATCTTTTTTATTGCAGACTGATTATGGGCACTATCACTTATAAGGACAACTGATGGTTAGAAGATCAAGGCCTAAAGGTTCAGGAACATGTAACTAATATGCTGGAATGTAGATGACATACTATCTGTTAGCTAGCCCACTGGGGCGAGACCTTAATTTTCTGCCAGCCCACTTGGGCGAGACTGTGAATAATACAAACATTGCTAATATCTAAATTGTAGCAGGATTTATTCCGCTTTACCTTGTAGTATTATCACTCATTGGATACAATATGCAGATACTATAAGATAATAGTGTCATTGACCAGTATTTGTTAGATTGCATAGTATCATGCTGAATTTGCATGTTATAAGATGGCCGCCACAGTTGATGACTAAAATCACGTGAGGTGTTGTTTATTTGAATGTATTTAAACATGGTGTCACTTTGTAACTACGAGCGTGATCAAGGGTTCATCCCCGAAACGCGTCGTTTTTCCTGTTGTGGAAATTAAATTTATGCTGAAGCACTTGAGGTGTCCGAGTGGTTCTTTGCAACGAGGAGAACCTTAGGAGTGGATTTTCACGGAGCGCCGGCTCCGGCACTCGGACCGCCCAGACAGCCTCGCAAGCCCTTCCGGCATTCTCGGAGTGAATATATATATATATATATATATATATATATATATATATATATATATATATATATATATATATATATATATATATATATATATATATTCACTGAAAAAACCATAGGTTATAGACCATATATAGTTAGGAATTCGCATTTACAAAACCTTATTTTACTCACACAAAACCATTGAAATTCCATATATAGTTAGTTGCACTAACTATATATCGCGCACCCGCAATCCACTGCTGATGATGTCACATATTACATCATTCATGACATGGTCAGTGACATCACTGATGACATCACTGATGACATCTCAAATGACATCACTGATGACATCTCAAATGACATCACTGATGACATCACTGATCACATCACTGATGATATCATTCATGTGGTAATATGATGAACCTTTTCAGACTCTAATATAACCTTAGATACAATCAGTGTAAACAGACACTCACAGACTGTCACTCATCCATGGAGTTACTCACACACCTAGTCAGTCATGCAAAGAATCAATCACACCTCCATTTCCTCAACTATACAGTTATACAAACTTTACTTATTCAAACATATACTAACACATATTTACTCTCTTATACAATCCCTGATACAAGTTCACAATGATCCAAACAGCCACTCACACATTCACTGGCTCTTATGCACAGTTATTTATATATGTCAACTCTCACATGTACTGTGTTTTACATATGTACTTACTTTGACATGTAGCACTGAGATATCCATTCACTCACCAATACACTCATGCACACAGTCAACTGCCCATACAGCTGTTTCCACATGCACTTTTGAAACCATACATCTAGTGAATCAACTGCTCACACATCTATGCACAGTCATACACCTCCCAGCCACCCACACACACACTCAGTCTCCCATACAAATACTTGGGCAACCAATCAATAACCCATATAGTTACTCATATAGCTACTTATCAACACATGCAACAGTTTACAGAACAACAGACATAATGATGCACACATTAAGACAGTTTAGTCACTAACCCATGCACTCAGTGAGACACATTTAATCACTCACTCATACAGTCAGTCATGCACCTACTAAATCCTTCATCCAGACACTTATACATCCACTCATTCTTCAATATGTAAAACATATTTTAACTTTACAGAAACATACAGTCACTGGATGTTGTCATCAGTGATGTCATCAGTGATGTCATTTGAGAAGTCATCAGTGATGTCATCAGTGATGTCACTGACCATGTCATGAATGATGTAATATGTGACATCATCAGCAGTGGATTGCGTGTGCGCGATATATAGTTAGTGCAACTAACTATATATGGAATTTCAATGGTTTTGTGTGAGTAAAATAAGGTTTTGTAAATGTGAATTCCTAACTATATATGGTCTATAACCTATGGTTTTTTCAGTGAATTTTCAAGGTTTTGTAAATGCTAATTCCTAACTATATATGGTCTATAACCTATGGTTTTTTCAGTGAATATATATATATACATACATATATAAACATATATCATCTGTATATCTATATAAATACAAACATAAATGCGTGCATACATATACTTATATGCATACAGATGCATGTTATTTACATGAAAGTTGAAAAAACACTAATAAAAGCAAAGCTAAAAAGCCACCTCATTACAAACAGAATGGCTTTAACTTAAACGAGGGCGAGATCTATTGCATTTTCAATGCTTGTTTACTTTGGTTCCATCAAGAAGGCATTCAGATGTGTCACACATTTGCCATAAATTCTGAATGTTAGCACTCTAGTTGCACATTAGATCACTGTAGTAAAGCTACTGCTCACCAGGGACGTCTGCTGCTGGTATTCAAAGTGCATGTTTCAGTCTGCATGTCAGAATTTTTTTAATGAAATAGAAGAGGATTTGAGAAGTCACTCAAAATGATCCCTAATTTTTCTTTCTGAAGCACTAATCATACTTTCTATGGCAAAATTAACCCCCTCATGTTGTTCCTTTTTAAATTGAGTGTTTTCAGACTTACCACTTCATTCCAATCAAGATGGCTTCTGGTGTGCCATACTTTTGTCATAAGTAAGACTGTTAGCGCTCTAGTTGTTCTTTAGAACACTCTGGGACATTCTGTCATTGGGCTATACTTGGGGTACATCTGGGTGATATTTGGGCTACATTTAGGCTCTTTTGTCTCTGGTGGCCATCTTGGGAGACTGTAAGTCAGAATTTTTTAATGAAATTGAAGAGGGTTTGAGAAGTCACTCAAAATGTGCCCTAATTTTTCTTTCTGCAGCACTAAATCATAATTCATATGGCAAAATATACCCCCTCATTTTGTTCCTTTTTAAATTAAATGTTTTAAGAGTTACCACTTTATTCCAATCAAGATGGCTTCAGATGTGCCATACCTTTGTAATAAGTAGGACTGTTAGCGCTCTAGTTGTTCTTTAGAACACTCTGGGACATACTGTCATTGGGCTATACTTGGGCTACATCTGGGTGATATTTGGGCTACATTTGGGCTCTTTTGTCTCTGGTGGCCATTTTGGGAGACTGCATGTCAGAATTTTTTAATGAAATAGAAGAGGATTTGAAAAGTCACTCAAAATGTGCCCTAATTTTTCATTCTGCAGCACTAATCATACTTTCTATGGCAAAATATACCCCCTCATGTTTCTTTTTAAATTAAATGTTTTAAGAGTTACCACTTTATTCCAATCAAGATGGCTTCAGGTGTGCCATACCTTTGTAATAAGTAGGACTGTTAGCGCTCTAGTTGCTCTTTAGAACACTCTGGGACATTCTGTCATTGGGCTATACTTGGGCTACATCTGGGTGATATTTGGGCTACATTTGGGCTCTTTTGTCTCTGGTGGCCATTTTGGGAGACTGCATGTCAGAATGTTTTAATGAAATAGAAAAGGATTTGAGAAGTCACTCAAAATGTGCCCTAATTTTTCATTCTGCAGCACTAATCACACTTTCTATGGCAAAATATACCCCCTCATGTTGTTTCTTTTTAAATTAAATGTTTTAAGAGTTACCACTTTATTCCAATCAAGATGGCTTCAGGTGTGCCATACCTTTGTAATAAGTAGGACTGTTAGCGCTCTAGTTGTTCTTTAGAACACTCTAGGAGGCTGCAGTAGAACACAAAGGAATCAACTGACAGTCTCTGTCCTTGTTGGATGTACATGTTTTACTGAGAATGTCAGACTTCATTTTCACATGACTGAGAAAGATAATGGGAATTTACAGAAAATATGCTTTCAGTTTAGCTTATAGATCCCCTTCCAAACCACTGTGGGAAAATCATGAGATATTAGTTTTCTTTCAAACAATATTCATGATATCACAGCAGAAGGTTTTTTCACATGGTAAAATCACCTTAGAACCCACCACAATTCCTAAAACGAGTATGGTACCATCAACAAATGATTTATAATGTAACTAAAGTCCTAAAACCCTCTATTAACTACAATGCTTTTTAATGAGGTGCTATCATGTATATTGGTCCCAAGATGGCTGCCAACACTTCTTGGATGAAGTGCTGACAGCCAATCAGATCAAATGTGTGGTTAGGCTCCGCCCAGATATATATCTTTTTTTGAACCTAAATTACTCAAAATCCACTGGAGCACATATATTGAGACCTAGCAAAGGCACATCGGGCTAACAGTCCCTACAATTTTGCCAAGTTTCGTGCAAATCCATTCAGCCGTTCGAGCTAAAAGTGAGGCCAACCGCCCTATGGAAATTAACATGGGAAAAACGCGTTTTGGGACCCCTCTTTTTTCTTGGCCCCCCCTTGATGAAACCCCCCCAAATTGTCAAGGGCTGCTCAGAAACAAAATGTTCAATTTTCCTGAAAATTTCAGCCAATTCCGTCCACAAACGCCAAAGTTATTAGACATAGAAATTTCAAAAGTCCCATAGAGAAAAAATCCTAACTATATCTACCTACTGGCGACCGCCAGTAGGTAATATATATATATATTGAATTTGAAAAGAATATGTAAAGCTTAATAATTAACTTTAATCAAAGAAACTACTTAAATTAGATTTTAATGAAAATGTTTTAAAGTAATTAAAATTAATTAAATACATATATTTTAATAAAATATACTACATATTAATTACACATTTTAATATTACTAAGGATAGAACTCTGTCCTGTTGTGGAAATATAAGTCCATAGGCCAGATTAACCAACATTTTGGGGTGTGTTCAATAACAAAAGTGACACAAACCAGCATATTTTTTTCATTATTTACTTTTTAAGCACAAAACTTGATTTGCCCAGAAAATTTCCTAAAAGTAATGCAAAGTACCTTGAAGCACTGCTTTGCATTAGGTATACCCTCATGCTTTTGGAGGCAAAACTACCAAAAATCAGAGAGAGGGTTTTGCATCAAAAAGTAACACCATTTAAAAGCAGGCGTTCAAAGGGGGAATGTTTTCATTTCTCCTTTCTTTGATGACTTTACATTTGTGCTGCACTTTACAACACACATTCAAAGTAGGAACAGTTTTAAAAGTTGTCTAGGCTTAGTATTTTGTACTAGAAGGAAACCCTTCCAGTACAAAACCTATGCTAGACTCACGCACACACCCTTGCACTATGGCCAAAGGTGTGTGCATGACGGATGGGAGCATAATTCTGCGCTGGCGCTAGGGAGATTGGAGGAGAGAGCCATAATATTACAGATATGGTGTTCTCTTGGTCTCGCCCTGTTAAGCACCACAGTGCAGCATTTGTGGCTTCTGCACTGTGTTGGGTGACACTTTGATCAATATGGGCCTATGGGTGAATCGTGTTTTCAGTAGTAACCAGTTGTAACTTTACACTTGTAAATTCTGTCTTAGCTGTCTCTGCCCACTGGTTTCAATAACAAATGTAAATCTACACTTGGAAATGGTGACTAGCAAAAAGGTGGAGGTGAAAGAGTAAATTTACACATAACTAAATCTGCACTGGTAATTTTGCACTTTGTGAAAAGGGCCCACAAGTATATGTAGTAAAGGAGAGATAACAAGTCTGCAAACTGAATCCCCTTTCTTCTCTATACTCTTTGGGACAGATCTATCAAAGGCTTGATTTGCTCTGTATCATTTAAGGTAAGGCAAGGGCAAAGCAAGCCCTTAAGTGGGATTTACCATGCCTCACAAAGCTACCTTGAGTGGCTCTACAAGTCATAGTAAATCTCGTGTAAAGCTAAGCAATGGAAGTTGCTGCCTTGGGTTACACTGCCCTGGGAAAGTGTTCCATAATTTTGCCGCATTCCTAGATTTATTAACACTAGTAAACCTGGAAATGCATCAAAATGGTACACCTGGTCCATGCGAGGTTGTTTGGCAGCCACAAGTGTACAAGTGCAGAGGGAGAGCAAGAATACGCCATGTATCAGTAGATACACACAATGAAGCGCACAAGTTGTATTGCTGCATTGTATGTGCTGGTGAAATCTATTGTATTAAATATATATTAAAAGAGACTTACTCACAACCTCAGCATAATCTCCTACGCCGACGATACCCAGCTGATCCTCTCCCTGACCAACGACCCCGCCGCCGCCAGAGCCAACCTGCACGAAGGGATGAAAGAGGTAGCCGAGTGGATGACGACCAGCCGCCTGAAACTGAACTCGGACAAGACGGAGGTCCTCATCCTGGGCTCCTCACCCTCCGCCTGGGACGACTCCTGGTGGCCTCCCGCCCTGGGCACCGCACCCAAACCGACAGACCATGCACGCAACCTGGGCTTCATCCTGGACTCCTCCCTCTC
Organism: Lissotriton vulgaris; assembly: GCF_964263255.1. NCBI lineage: Eukaryota > Metazoa > Chordata > Amphibia > Caudata > Salamandridae > Lissotriton > Lissotriton vulgaris. The sequence goes on from NW_028255156.1 coordinate 369,712, forward strand.
CATGACCAGGCAAGTCAACAACGTCTCCTCGGCGTGCTTCAACATCCTACGCATGCTACGGAAGATCTTCTGGTGGATCCCCACCGAGACCAGGAAGACCGTCACCCAGGCCCTCGTCACCAGCCGACTGGACTACGGCAACACCCTCTACGCCGGGACCACCGCCAAGCTCCAGAAGAGACTCCAGCGGATCCAGAACGCCTCAGCCAGACTCATCCTCGACATCCCACGAACCAGCCACATCTCCGGACATCTGAGAGACCTTCACTGGCTCCCCGTCAACAAAAGAATCACCTTCCGCCTTCTCACCCACGCACACAAAGCCCTACACGACCAAGGCCCGAGCTACCTCAACAGCCGAGTCAACTTCTACGCTCCCAAACGCCACCTCCGATCAGCCAACCACGCCCTCGCCGCCGTCCCCCGCATCCGAAGAGCGACTACAGGAGGAAGGTCCTTCTCCTACCTGGCCGCCAAGACTTGGAACTCCCTCCCGACCGACCTGCGCCTGACCCAAGACCACCTCTCCTTCAGGAAGAAGCTGAAAACCTGGCTGTTCGAGCAGTAGCGGCACCCCCCTCCCCCCCCAGCGCCTTGAGACCCTACGGGTAGGTAGCGCGCTTTATAAGTGTCAATGATTGATTGATTGATTGATTACATCCGGCATTCGCTTTTTATTGGTCCTGATGCTTGGCACAATTATTTTCAGTGTTTCTATTGGTAGTAGGCATTCTATTTGCTGTTATTTTGCGTGTTTCTCTTATCAGTTTCCCATCAGCAAAGTAGTGTATTCATCCACTTTGTGGAACTTTAAAAAAATTACTTTTGCCTGCACAATGATTGTGCTCTCGAGTGAGCACCTTGGCTGCACAGCACTACCTGTTTGTTCCCTGCGGCTGCACTAGAATAAAAGCCTCCATGAGACCAGAAGCTACATGCTCCAATCCCAACAGCACTCACCTGTCCCCTTGGGGAAACGCACACACATCAGTCCCCTCGGGCCGAAGCAGGCACCCACTCTAGTGCTAAAGCCACATCAGAGGCCAACGCTTGCTTTAAAGTAAAAACCGCCTGTGCTACAACATAAACGACAGTGAGTATATGTTGAGTGTTTTCACAGGCTTATATTCTTTGAAGCTTGTTCCACTGCGTTCTGCTATTTGGTTTCACTTTTAGCTGTAATTTGGTTGGCATTCAATTCTACATTTCCATAGATTGGTGGTCGTCTTTCTAATACATGTTCCTTTACACATTACCACAGGGCTGCTCCCGTGTTGATTTAACTGTTCCAAAACTAGCTTTTTCCTGTTTGATTGCTGTTTAGTACTGTTGTACTTTGGTTGAGTAGCTCCATTAATATGTGTTTGTTCTAATCTCTGAGCCTGCCATTGTTCAGTGACTCCTACAAAAGAAAGGAAAGCTCCCTCCTGAATCTCTTGAACTTGTGGCTGCAGTAAGCTGTGGACTCCATGACGTTTGGTTTTCACTGCGGACTGTCATCACAGCTTCCGGAATTCGTCTTGTGAATCCCACTTTCTGCCATGTGACCCTACCTTATTGCTTCTCCACTCCCTGCAGTTCTGAATCTGGTGTGCTACTTTTTCCGCAAAATATTTTGAGTGACTTTGTTATTTTAAATTGTGATCAAATATGCGCATTTTTCATCGTATTATACCAATTTTATATCCTCCTTCTGAGCCGTTTGTTATTGGTACTTAACAGGTGGCTCATTGAGACCGTTTGGGATTGATTTTAGGCTACTTCTAAGATTATCACACATTTGAACCCTAGCATTTCTTGTAATTGACCCAGGATCTGAGTTTATATAACCTATAAACTGAACATGTTGTATGATACTGTCTTACTTTTTGTCTTGCTTTTATCACCCTAGATCATCTACCTGTGTAGTTCGTGACCTCTGAACCTACTCTCACTCATTTGTAATTATGTCTAAAAAATCGGCCTCTATCACCCCAGCACCACTTAAAACCCTTGACTCCTTCCTAGTACAAGTGGTTAAAAAAATAAATAATGACAGAAGGGAATCCTTAGGTTTGAGTCAATCGCCAATTTTGCTCCCATTGAGTCCTGACCCCAGTACACAAACTCCTGATACCCCACTGCCTGACCCTACAATTCTCATACCTGATGCTAACTTAATTAATTTGGAAGCAGATGACGGAAACTCTGATTTGTTAGCTGATCAGTCAACAAACGTCGTGTCTGACTCTGAGCAGCAGCAAAATACTGTTGCAGAGATTCCCTCATCTTCTTCCCCTGTTATGCGTCCTGTGAGAAATTGCAGAAAAGCTCAAGTCAAAAGGGGGGGAAAACAGCCAGGAAAGAAAAAGATTACCTCACCCCCTAGACATAAAGGAAAAAATGTGGAGCGCGAAGACGTTGATGAGTTTAGACAAATCATCGATGATGATCTATTTAATAGGATTTCAGACATGATAGACATCAAAATTAAAACCATCATCAAGCCTCTTATCGGGAAGATTGATAAATTAACATCCGAAATAAAAAAGATGGGAGGGTTGCAAAGTAAGTTGGCGAATGACTTGGAGAACTTAGCCAACGAAGTTAGCAAACCTGTAGTTGCCGTGGAGGAAGACCAGGGTGTTGTTCCAGGCCCAGCAGATATTCAACAACAGCCCATCCTGGAAGGCCAATTGCTACCACCTGCGCCCACCCATGATGTAACCAGAGAGCCCCCCACATCACAACCTATGGCACCGACCCCATTGCACTTAGGGGATGATTCCTCACAATTTATTTTGGAAGCCTCACCATTAGTCCTGGTATTGGCGAATGTCCCTGTTTTATCTCAGGAGCAAAAAGAATCCGCCCAAGGTCTTAAGGACAAAGCTTTATATTGGCTTACCAATAATATGCGCATGGCAGACCAGGGAGCTGACCAGCTAGCTGGGGAAATCGTCATGGCAAGGAGGGTACCATGGATTGGGAATAAGACTAAGAAATTTAACGGGGACTGTGTTATATTAAATTTTGCTAGCGCAGATGTACTCCCTAATATTCTTGCCAACATCCTCCCACCGCAACGTAGAACGGGATCCATAATTCCCCTTACCCTGAAATTCTTTTACACTGAGACCCAGATGGCGACTTCTTCCAACATCTCCAGGCCTAGAAGGAACGCTAGAATTGCTCACTGGGGTGGGGAAACTAGGCCCAGACTTAACAACAACCACTCTCGCCCCATGAGTAGCCGTGGGTTAGGGCAACACAACTTCCCGTATGGGCCAATGGCCAGAACACCAGGGCCACTTTGGCCCAATATAAATAGGTGGGGACCAAATACTCCAGGCTATGATAACAGAGGTCAGGGCATTGGGTTTATGTCTAGGCAAGGGAATGAACATTTTTCAATGCGACCTAATACTCCCCAGCCTATGTGGAATCCAGCAGCAAACGGATGGGGTCAGGTGCCCACTCCCTTTGATTGGGGATTGGGAATGGGAAACAGATACGGGGTTTTGTCGGGCCTAAACGACTGTGACTGACATTCAGAGGTCACAAACCAGGGGATAGATGTCATAGCCCAACAATTGGATCAGACTTATCCCCAGTCAGTGCACGAAGGCCATAACACGATTTTGAACGACCACCCAATACCCATGTTTCATCTGCCCGACCACAGTCCGATCCTGGGTTGGGGTAGTGTGAACTTGCACAAATCAATCCAAACACCCCGTGAGCCTGAAGTGGCATCAGCTCCGTGCCTAGTACCCGAGACATCCGTGGATTATTGTAGGCTAATGAGCTGGAACATAGCGGGGCTAAATGGTAAACGTCAGGATAAATCTTGGTCAAGCTTCGTCCTAGGCCACCACATTATTGCCCTTCAGGAAACGTGGGACACTTCTGACAATTTGTGGTGGGACGGGTTTATCAGCTTTACCAAAGCTGCTGTGCATAGTCGCACGGGGAGGGCCAAGGGAGGCCTTTTATTTCTGTTTTCTCTAGACTTGAAGGGTAGCTGCAGGCAGATCGACACTGACTCCCCTAATATCCTGTTGGTCGAAGAGTGATCAAAAACACTAGTAGGACTATTTTTATAAATTTCTATAACTCAGGGAACAGTGATCATAGAGGCCGTAATATTACTGATTTGGATAGTATTTTAAACACGGCCAGTCAGAATAATACGCTTGATACAGATTATATTTTATTAGCCGATTTTAATATTCATCCGTGCAACCTAAATTGCAGGAGAAGTAGTCCTGATGGGGACGATGGGCCTGAGGGACCCCACTTTGAACATTCCGTTGAGGGAGAGGAGCTGGAGGATTTTCTTGCCAATTTTGACCTCTACGAACCAGATGGTGGCATTAGACAGCCAACCTTCACTGGTATCCCTCATGGTACTATTATTGACTATATATTTGTATCCCTAAGCACTCTTACTCGGGTCAATGCCTATCGCACCACACAATCACACTTTAGTGACCATAACCCAGTAGAGTTAGAAGTGGCTTAGGGAGGCAATATAGGACCATACCCGCTGAAAGTAACCACCCATCCCTTAAGGACAACTGGCCAAGGAAGACGCATGAAATGGGCAAAGGTGGTTCCAGAAAAATTTTATGCCGAAAACTTCTCAAAGATCAAGGGGCAGGTCGAGGTTTGTAAAAATCCTTGCGCACAGGGTCAAAAAATCGTAGAGGCTTTTGAAGCCATATGTGTGCAGGTGTCACAGGACCTCTTGGTAAAGACTAAAAACGTAATTCCAGGAAATAAGCGCTGGTTCGATTCAGCATGTTCAAAAGCACATAGATCACTACTGGTAGCTCTAAAAAGTATCCCAAGGGCAAACGATGAGATTACCAGACTCAGGAAAATTTACAAATTAGCAATAAAAAAACGAAAGGACACCATTAAACAAGAAGCATGGGAGGACCTCCTTTCGGCGGCAGTCCTGAAGAATAGCAAAAAATTCTGGGAGATTATTAAACAGCCCTTCTTCTCAGATGATGATAATGATATCATGGACTGCGTTATTCCTGATGAAAAATGGTTATCTCACTTTAAAAACGTCTATGGGGATATTGCTGACGTAACTACAGACGCCCTGTTGACAAGATCAGCCACCTGCTCCATTATCTTTAACCAAGATGAGGTGGAGAAAGCCATTATGTCCACCACAAAGCACAAGGCACCTGGCCCTGACGGTGTGCCTGCCGACTTTTTTATGTATTCCCCAAAACTGTGGGCTGAAGTCTTGGCAAATGTGTTTAATGCAGTGAATGATAATCTTGTACCTGCATCATGGAACATTTCTACCATTGTCCCCATTTTTAAAAAAGGCCAGCGGGACGACCCAGGCTGTTATAGGCCTATATCCCTTCTGGATTCCTCGGTAAAAATTTTAGGCAGAGTCCTCCTATCTAGGCTGAGGGAGAATGTTGAGGGCTGTGGTGGATCGTCCGAAATCCAATATGGATTTAGGGAAAAAAAGGGTACTATCGAACAGTGCATTAACTTACATCTGCTCATTTCCAAATATACTATAGCCAAGGAGGGGTCTTTGTATCTTGCATTCATGGACCTCTCCTCGGCTTTTGACTTGGTCAATAGGACTAAGTTGTGGTCCATTCTGTTGGAGATAGGCATAGATGAGGCATTGGTCACCTTTATGTCCTCCCTGCACCAAGAACTCTTCTCGAGTGTACGTGTGACTAACGAGGGCAGGTGTACCGCTCTCTTTAGATCCTTAAGGGGCGTGCGGCAGGGCAGCATTTTGGCCCCCTTACTCTCTACCATCTACATCAATGGCCTGGGTGCGCACCTAGAGGGGCAGGAAGCCGACGTCCCGCGTGTAGGAGCAACAAAGATCCCGGCACTCCTATACGCGGATGATGCCGTGCTGATCGCCCGCACGGGAGTTGGCCTCCAGCGCCTATTGAATGCTTTTGGTACATTTATGGACCAACTAGACCTTAAAACAAACGTAGCCAAGTCACACACTATGGTGGTGGGCCTAGAGTGTCGTAGGAAGAGAACCAAAACATTCACTTGTAGGGGGGACTTGGTCTCTAGGGTATCCACATTTCCCTACCTAGGCATATTGTTCGATCAGAAAGGGACCAGGGGACCACAGGTTAGAGCTAAGAGATTGGCGGTCACACGATCATCCTCCGCAATCTTGAGTTTTGCTGGCAGGCTAGGAGCCAGGCCTATGGAAGCCATCCTAAAAATCTACAATAGTAAATCTGTGGCCATCGCACTATATGGCTCCGCACTGTGGGGATACGCAAATGTGGAGCCAATACAGAGAGCAGAGAATGGCTTCATCAGAGCCCTGCTCTCTGTACCTCAGTCCACCCCAACGTATTCCATACATAAAGAAGTTGGCCTTCAGTTTCTCTCAGATAAGTTGAGCATGGCCCCTCTGATTCTTTGGTTAAAAATATGGATGAACGAAGAACTCCCATTAAACCATAAGATCCTGACTGATGTCCTGTCCCTTGATAAATCTAACAAGATTCTTTGGCTAGCCTATCTGGCAAAGGCTTTTTCTGATCTAGGCCGCACGGAGCTTTTTACCTTTCTGGAGTCCATTAGGATCCAAGATCTTGACTCAGTCAAAAAGTCTTTTATGGGAAGGAAGGAGATGTGCCGCGAAGAGAGTGAACTAGCAAAGCCGGCAGTGAGGGATCATTGCCTGCTGCTTACTTCACCTTCACTTGCACCATACCTTGGTTATGTTACACTTCCTTTCCACAGGTTTCTTTTAACCAAATTTAGATTTAATTTGCTGCATTATTATTTAGGCTCTTTTAATAACTGGCAGAAACCAGAATTAGCCCCGCCCTGCAGCTGTGACCAGTTCTCAGTGCAAGACACAATGCATTTTGTTATGTTTTGTGGTTTATATTTAGAGCCTAGGAAAAAATTCTTGTTGCTAATTTTCAAGAAAGCCGGCTTCACTCAGGTGAGACCGGCTTTGCTCTACTTACAACTACTACCTAACCCTCACATTACTTTTTGCGTTGCTAAATTCCTGGTAGCCGCCTCAAGGGCGAAAGCTGCCTGCCAAGATTAGTTATTAATGTTAAACGCATTTTTTTCTTAAACTGTTTATTATAAATCTTAAAATTGTTGCTAGATCTTTGTATCATGTGTATTATGATAAATCTTGTATGAAATGTATTTTATTGTTCATCTCTTTGTATGGTTTTTAATAAGCCGAATAAAGACATTTTGACTGACTGACTGACTATTGGCACTTAACACCCGAGTGCTTCTCGGGAGTCTTGTTCAGACTTTGGCTGCTTTAGCTTTCGGATATTTTTATTTTGGTTTCTGGGTGCTTTGCTATTAATCTTCCTACCCCCTCCTTCAAACATATCAGTAGACTTTGCGAGTATCAGTTTTTAGGTGTAGTTAGAGAAAGCATCAGGTGTTTACAGTGGTTGTCATGCCGAATAATGTTTTTTTTATTCCTGTTTGCCGTGCACATTGCATGCCCCTCGGTTCCAGTGTGTACCTCCCCTTCATCATTTTATGACTGGCTCTGACTGGCTATGTATTTCTTATTTGTTTGTCTGTGCCTTCAATAAATGCAGGTGTATAAATACCACCTGCCCAAGTGACCTTAAAGACTGCCTCTGGCTAACAGCTTTTTGAACTACTATGGGGCAAATTTACAATAACTGGAGCATCCCTGCATACTAGCAGGGATGCGCCAGTTATTTTGCGTGATGTAAAAAACCCTGGCACCACCATGGATGCACCGCATTTACAATGCGGCGCACTGTGGTGCAAGGATAGACAGATGTGTCGCAAGAGTGACCCAACTCTGGCACTGCTCCGGGGCGGCCTATACTTGCTGTGCTGCATCACTCCTTACGCCTGCTACAAGCAGGTGTAAGTTTTTGACACAGAAAGGTCGTAAAAGTGACTCAGTGAAATCTTGTAGATTTCACTGCGTCACTGTTACGAGACTTCCTTGCGACAGAATGCTCACCCTGCATACATTATACCTGACACAAGTTTATTGTAGCACAGGTCTTTAAAACATGATGCATCTCTCGAGATGTGTCACGTTGTAAATATGTTGCATACTGGTGCATTGTTTATGACAACGCTGTGTCACAGAAGTGACGCAATGGTGTAGTAACAATGTCGCAAGGGGCTTGTAAATCTGTCCCTATGTGTTTTTCTTGAGTCTCGTATAGGCTGACATCTTTTTGCATCTAGTATGTGGCAGTGGTGAAGTTACCATTCCATAGCATTGTAAATACGAGTTGTTGTGCAGCGTCACTGAATACCCCCTATCACCTCCAGACTGCAGGTCACACCAAACATACAAACTCAGCAGTGTGTGCATTGTCCGCAGACCTGTGTTATGCAAATGTTTCCTGGCCATTACCTTTCTCGCCTGAGGGAGAATTTCCTGCAGCCTGCTTGCCCGTTCGTTTGGCCACCTTTCGCGACACCCGCTTCGCGGGTGCTGCTCATTTGCAGCCTGACCCCGTCCTCCCTGGTGTGAGCGCCCACAGTCGGTGGAGAGGCAATCACGCTCCCAGGTCGAGTCCAGCGGGTTCCATTCAGCGCGGCGAGCCTACCGGGGGACTGCGAGGACCAGCAGCCTCAGCTCCACACAGCTGGTGCCTCTTCCCCCGGCGGCCACGCCCCCAACCTCCTTGTATAAACCAAGAGTGGCCCATACCGCACCGCGGGACGCATGCGGGACGCAGCTCGGGGCGAAGACCGGGCAAAGAGCGGGCCGTTTTAGGCCGTTAGAGGTCGGTAGAGACCGGACCGGGCCACCCCTCTGACGTTCCCTTTCCTACGGCCCCTACCTGCACAACTGTATTATGGCGACCAGGGTCTCAAGGAGTAAAGCTGCACAACAGTGTTCAAGTACACTGGAAACATTTTTCCCTAAGGCCAGTGCTCTAGCCAATAAATGCCAGCCAGTGCTGGACACTCACCTTGAGATGGGCCCTGAAAACGTGACACTGGATCCCACGAACTCTTCTATTGATGATAGTACCCCTTTACTCCTGGACGCCACCCATATGTCACTCATGGACAGTATCGATCAGACCATTGAGTCGGTCCTGCAGCAGCTAAGAACCCCATCAAACTCTCAGAGGGATAGAGACACTCCACGGCCATCTGGGATCGCTGACCCCTCTTTTAATGTGGTTTGCATGGAAACTGAGTCGCAGGAAGTGAGCCAGGTTGCTCTTCTTACAGAGCCTGTAAATAGTGGAGTGGAACAACCACCAAAAAGGAAAAGGACGAGGAAACTAAAAAGGGCAAAGAGGGCCAAAGTTGATACAACCGAGCAAAATCTGGATGTTAGCACAGACATCTCGGCCTCCCCTGAGGACATTTCCCCAGGGTCCAGGTCGGATCATTCAGGCCCTTCATTAGCTACGGCCTTACCACTGCAGTCGGGTCCATTCATATTTGGTGAGGCAACCTCCAATAATACAGTCATGCTAATTAGCACATTCACAGACATCCTCAAGAACTTGCTGAACCCTCTCTCTGCCGAACTGGATGCCATAGAGGCTAGACTGTTGGCCATAGAAAATATTCATAAAAGGAACAGCCCTGGGTTGGCTCCAAATGCTCCAAGAGCCCCCCGGGAGACAACTGGGAATAGACCGTTGACTTCTGCATCAACCACCCAGGTTTCAAATTTGGACTTGTGCAGCAAAAACGGTGCGTCTGCCCCTCAAACGCACCCACTGCCATCACTAACGCCAAGGCCCCCTGTTCCTGCACCCAGGAGATCTAAGCCACCCCCATCGTCTCAACCGATGAGAGATGAGAACTCTACCAACGGTTCTACTGGCCACACCACTAGCCCCCATGATAGGCGTAGGGTGGTCAACTTGCCCCCAGAAGCAGTACCTTACACGGCAATCATGGTGGGAGTGCCTGAGCTCACCGGTGACACAAGGGAGCCGCAGGACTCTTTACGCAACAAGGTAATAAGTTGGCTTAATATTAACAGGCCTCTTTCCCCGAACTTGAAAGGTGAGGTTTTGATGGTCAGGAGGATCCCATGGATTGGTTTTACCCCAAAGAACAGGGCAGGGGATTGTATCATTGTCAGTTTTAAAAGCCCACATGTCGCTACCTATATTTGTAACTGGCTTGTAAGGCCTGATAAGTCCACCATCGAATTAGTACCTCTCTCACACTTCTACCCAAATGTTTGCAACACGGAGGTGGGGAGGGAGCAGGGGTGGACTAGAGTAGGCTTTGCTGTAGATGGCTCACGTTACAGGCCAAAGCATTATATACCTCCTGTTCCTGGCAATATCATTCATCACAATAGATTTTCCTGTCTAGATCAAGTGGACTGACCAGAAATGGGTGAGATTCCACTGAGCCCTGGAAAACTAGTTGGTGGGGTCCTAAGCAGGGGGGGATTGAGTGCTGTCCCTGTAACTGATTGCGGCCCACAGGACACCGCCAAAGAACGAATGGGTACCCTGGAAGACATTCCGGGCCAAGAAGGGCCATTATTTAGTACTGGGATTGGTTATAGTTTACAACCAGCGGAGGTGGATGCATCATCCATTACTCCGGTTACTAACAATGGCCCGCAAGACTCCAACCCCCCCATAGCCACTGTGCCAGCTTCCACCGGAGGCCCAGGATCACTATCACAAGATCCAGGGTTGAGAATTCTCTCCTGGAATGTGGCAGGGATCGCAAATAAGGAAGGCACACCGGAGTGGGATCTCCTGTTAGGTGCTAGTGATATCCTCCTTTTCCAGGAGACATGGGCGAGGGAACCTCAAACCAGAAGAGGGTTCGAAATATTTGAAATCCCTGCAAAATGGAGTGGGAGGGGGAGGCCGTCAGGAGGCCTGGCGATCTGGATAGCGAGTCACATTGGGTGCCAGGCGGAAAAGATGCACACGTTTTCGCAGGACATCCAGTGTGTGCTGCTTACATGGCCTGGCAAATCATCGTGGGCCATTGTTAATGTTTACTCGCGACCAGTTGCCGCGCCAAACGAATCACCCACCCTAAACGAACTGTCCTCCTTCCTAGGCCAACTGTCAGGTGACTATAAGGTAGTGCTGGGAGGGGACTTTAACTGCCATTTTGAACCCCTGGAAGGTCTATTGGAGGGTGCCCTCACTGCTGAGGATGACCACTGGGGGGTCCCACCCTCGTCCTCGCCCTACCCTAAAGCCTGGTCCCCACTAGCAGTACAACTCACGTCCCTCACCTTGAACTTCCCACTGAGGGCATGTAATGGTCGTACTCCTTCCGATACCCCCTCAGTGTGTACTTTCAACAGAAAGGGCCATGAGTCGAGGCTGGATTATATAATGTTAGACATCACATTGTGGCCAAAAGTCCTTGACTTCAGGGTGCTACCAAGGTCAGACAGCGACCACAATGCCCTCCGTTTAGACATCTAGCATCCTCTGCCCCCAGCGGGCTTGCCCGACAAAACCGGCGGAGAGGATCAGGGGGATATGCTCCTCACCACAAACAGGCGTCGGGTTAAATGGGTAAAGCTTTTGAGCTCAGAAGATGCCATTAATAAGCTATACGGCCTGGCACTCCCCAGGTTCAAGGAGGTGGATGCGCTCTTAAATGAACCAAGATCCCCAGAATATAACGAGAAACTAGGTAACATTCACCAGGAACTAGTGAGGGATCTTGCAGAGGTGTTCCATCCGGTGGTACCAACCCGAAGGAAAAAGACCCGTGCCCCCACTTGGTACACTTCCTCCTGCAGGGCAGTTAAATCTGAGCTTATTGCCACAATCAAGGAGGGGTCAAATAAGGGCAAGGTCCGAGACCTTAGGAGGGAGTACAAAGCAGTAATGGCCAATGCAAGGGCCGAGTGGGACTGGAATCACTGGCACGACCTTTATGAAGCCCTAAAAGCTAGAGATTCTAGGAAATTCTGGGCCCTGGTAAATAATGGGATGGGGGAACTTAAAACAGCAATTGAACCTAACATCGCCCCCTCGCTTTGGGAGGCTCACTTCGGGGCACTCTACCAAGACACTACTACTTGGCCAGACGGAGTCCTGCCAGAGCCCATAAGTACCCCGGACTCGGCCCTAGATTTTTCTCTAGGGGAGGTGGTGTTTGCTCTGGAGCGCCTAACGCTGGGGAAGGCGCCGGGGCTGGATAAGTTACCGGGGGATCTTTTTAGGCATCATCCGGATATCTGGGGTCCGTACCTCCTTATTCTTTTAAATGCCATCTTAGGAGGTATGGCGATCCCCGGCTCTTGGCTGGGGGCAGAGATTGTACCGATTCACAAGAAGGGGTCTTCTCTGCTCCCGGCCAACTACAGGCCGATTAGCCTAATAGATGTACCCCAAAAGCTCCTTGCGCGCCTCATTCTCAACCATCTGCTGGATTGGGTGGAGGATAACGACATCATGAGCCCCCTTCAGGCTGGCTTCAGAAAGAACACGTCGACCATGGACCAGATTTTCCGCCTCCTCCTCCTCTATTGGAAGACGGTGACGTTAGAGGGGGGAAGGCTGTACATGGTCTTCGTGGATCTGAGATCAGCCTTCGACCTAGTACCACGAAGGAAATTGTGGGAGGTCTTGGAAAAGCTAGGAGTACCCCCTCAGCTATTCAGCATTATAACCAGGCTGCATGAGAACAACTATGCACAAGTGAGGTGTGGGAGGGATGGCAAGCTTTCGTCCAGGTTTCCAGTCCACCGAGGAGTCAGGCAGGGCTGTGTCTTGGCACCGACCCTGTTCTGTCTTTTCATTAACAGTAAGCATGGGCGGAAAATCCGTTTCGCTCGCGGATTTTGCGGATTTTTGGTAAATTCGCAATCCGCGAGATTCGCGAATCTCCCTCAAAATCCCCAAATCCGCGAGCAGCGGATTTTGCTCGCACTGCTCGCACTGTTCGCGTGAGTTCGCGGCTTCCCAGTACAACTTCGCGCCCCGCGAATAAGTGCAAAATTGCAGAAATACGATCTTAGCAAAACTGAAACTACTTACCAGGTTCAAAAGTTCAGGCTCATCATTAGTAGCCATTTCCTGTAGTGCTTCCTGAGGGGCCCCTCCAGAGTTCAGTTGCCAGTTGCAACTATTATGTGACCCTGCTCTGAACCTCAGAATAGTTACACATATGCCACAAAGGTCCTGAATTACAGCTAAGGGAGACAAGCAGGAGCCAGGCTGGAGGTTCAAATCCATTAATCAGCCCCTAATTCATTATTGTCAGTTGGGGCAGGGCAGGTGTTGTAACTAATTTTGCAACAATGAAAGCACTTAGCAAGTGCAAAAGATCACTAATCAGGAAGCACTAAGGAAGCAGGTGCCAGCTAAAAAAATATTCTGTGACACATTAATCAGCCCCAAATTAATTCAGGTCACTTGAGGCAGGGAAGGTGTGCTTGCGTTGCCACAATAATGTACACTGACTGGACAACCAGAGGGTGCTGTGATGAAACAGAGGGTGGCATGGGTGGGCCAGAGGGTGGCATGAGTAGTCAGAGAGTGGCAGTGGTGACAGAGAGTGGCAGTGATGAAGAAGAGTGTCCCAAACAGGCTGGACACGTAGAAACAACAAGTTCGCGAAACTTGCGACCCGACAGGTAAGTTCGCAATTTGCGACATTGTACAAAACCCTCGCGAACTGGCAGAAACCCGCGCAAACACAAAAAAAAAATCCTCAAATTCGCGAGAATTCGCGGATTTTGCGGATTGCGAGTTCGCAAATCCGCAAAATTCGCGAACGCGAGCTTCGCAAAATTCGCCCATGCTTAATTAACAGCGTTATATTGCACCTAGATAACGTCAAGGACAATGATGCCCCACTCCTGGCAGGCAGGAGGGTCCCGGCAATAATGTTTGCTGATGATACCCTCCTGCTTTCCAAATCCCCCATGGGGATCCAGAGGATCGTAAACGGATTTGGTCTTTTCTGTCGCCAACACGGGTTGGAGGTGAACACAGAAAAGACCAAGTTCATGATTTTCAATCCTCCCAACAAAACCAGACCCAACCCCACCCTGGGAACCGTTAGCCTTGAGAGGGTTTCTACCTTCATATATTTGGGGGTAACACTCCAGGAAAACCTCTCATGGGACTGCCAGATAGCCAGATCGAGGGTAAAACTGTCCCAGCTATCGGGTGCAATTCTGAAGGTGGCAAACACTTCCACTTTTAAGCCTCTAAGCCCGGCCCTGGAAACATATAGGTCTCAAGCAAAGGCAGCAGCCATGTACGGCAGTGAGTTATGGGGCTATAAAGCAGGGAAAGATTTGGCAGGAGTGGAAAACAGTTTCCTAAGACGCCTACTTGGTCTCCCGCAAGGCACGCCACTTCTGCCCTTAAGACTAGACATGGGTCTTCCCTCCATTGCTGAAGAGCTTGTGTCAAAGCCTGTGAAGTTCTGGCACTGGCTATGGTCCACTGACGAACTGCACCATTACAGACAGGACCTTATTCATGTAATGAGTCTGAAACGCAACAGTAAAATCCCCTGGCTCGCTTTCGTCAAGAACGAATTGCTCAGTATGAACTTGTCAGACCTATGGGACGATCCAGCTCAAGGTTGCCAAAGGATTACCCGCAAAACCCTGACCCAAAGGTACAAGGACAAGAGCCTGTCACTTATGGTAAATGCTCACAATAGCGGCACCCTGACTGCACGTTTTATGGAATCCAAAAATTCTTATGTCTTTGAACCCTTCATGGATTTTATCTTTCCCGTACTGGCGAGGAAATTGTTTGTGCAATGGAGGTTCGGCACACTCCCTACTAAAACATTCACTTGCAAATGGACCAAAGGGGGTGACAAACTGTGCCCATGCTGCAACACCCATGTGGAAGATGACCTTCATATAATGTTTGTATGCCATGCCTACCACAGACCCAGGAAACACTGGATAGCACCGCTCTGCAGAAACCTGGGGTTCAGGAAGTATCTACAGGCATACAGGGTTATGAAAACCAGCACTCTGGGCCACATTGTGTTTGCCATAGCCAAATTCTTAATGGCAGCATGGATAATCAGAAAGAAAATAGCCCTCTGAATCATGGTACTGCCTTGCACCCTCTATTCCTCGCTGGTCCAGTAGAGACTCCTTTATATGTATTTAATACTGTATTTTAAATGTATGTATTGTATTTTTATTGCATCTTTTATGGCCTATATGGCCGAAATAAAGAATTTTTGGAATTGGAATTGGAATTGGAAATGTGAGTCCACATTCACGCCTTTAGCTAAAACTGACATCTTGCTTCTGCAGGAATGTGCCTTCTTGGTGGCATATACATATGACTTTAATGACCAGTTTGCACCAAACTTTAATGCGTACTTATGGTAAAAATAGGGGCATATTGCAACACACATTGGCGTTATCTCATATGTTCTATCCAAGTACATTTACTGACCCACATGTTCAATATTGTGTTTTGTCATTTACAAGTATGGCTTCTGTTAAGTTTCGGCCTCTCCTCTAATGCAGAGGAGGGTTGCCCCACTGTTCTTTGAGCAGCGTAAAATAAAAAAATAAAATATTAACAACAAGGTATAATTTTATTTTTCTTTGCAGGACTCCAGTCAGGTCAGGTGGGGTGGGGCAGGGCTCACCCTGGTCAGAGGGAGCAGGGGTGGTTTGTACTCCCTCCCTAAGTGCGCATGGTGGCTTGGCCATCCCTCTGGGGCCTGCCAAACAGTCATGTGCACTTGTTATGTTCTCCACTGGGCAAGAACATGCCCAGCCTCCCAGGTACATCCTGAGCAGCCAAAGAGGCTGCTCAGACCAATCACAACCCTGCTCCCACAGCGTCGTGATTGGCTGGGTGAGTGCGGCGGCGATGAAGAAGGTAAGTTTATTTTGTTTTCATGCCCCGCCCCAGCATCACCGCCCCCGTACGGAGGCAGCCGCCACTGCTTCTGTCCTGAAGAGTTTACTTGATACGTGCTTGGTTGCTGTTATGCTGATGTGAGATGAAGGCACATTCATAAGTCAAATGTTGTGTTTTGTTTGTGCAAATGTACGTTTTCTTGGTGTGACTGTGCAGTCATTAGAGTAAAAAAGCTGGGTTAAAAAAGCATGACATGCTAGAATATAATCAGGACGGATGAACCAGCAAAAGCTTAAATATCATAGCATGCATTTATGGCACTTTACAATTCCCGGAAACTTGAAACCATCCGGTTTCTCCTAGGAATCGGTGCCTATTGCCCATCTTCTAAGTTACAAGCTCAGAATGGATTGACTTCTGTAATTGTATGTATGGTATGCTTTCCTCTTTTTTCCAGTTCACTTCTTGAGGAAAGGTGAGAGCACTTCACAGCTCTTTGCAGGTTTAGTTCTTGAGCATACTTGAGTATGGCATGCACATCAAATGTGCTTGTCCGCTGCACGTTTTTTTCTTTGTCCTCTACCATTTATCTAATATACCTTCATTATACTATCACTAGTTACTGCACAATATATTGCCTTTCTCAATAAACACGTCATAACACTTGTTTGGAGTTTCAGTCACTTATATTGCACAACTGCTCACTAAGCTAAATCTTGCAACAACAAAAAATTATATTATTTATCAAATAGGTGAAACCTAATGCTTTTATCAATGCTTGGTAGTAAATCTGGCTTCTGTTTATTGTTGTTGGATGAAATAGTAATCATGCTGGCTCTTCATCGCACTGGAATGGCCCAAAGGGGCATTGTCCACAAAATCATTTCTCTTTTATTCAATCACCTTTTAATCAAACGTGTCCAACTGCGTGAAGTTTAAAGGAATAGAGAATGATCAACACCAGTGCACTGTTTATGCCATTCTCCGTTTTATAGTTCAAACATCACATACCTGAAACATGACTTTTGTCACCGCATGTCCCTAATGCAAGCCTGTGCCTGCGTGATCATCAATTGTCTCTTCCCTGCTTCATTTCTCTTCAGATCTCCCGGGGCTTTGGGATTATTGTGAGCTTTCCTGTGAGAGTTACACACACTTTGATCAGGGCTGTCTTTGTGTTCCGAAACAGATGCACCGCACACTAACATTGCACTGATAGAATCTCGATATTGTTCCTGGCTCTGACAAGTTTTGAAAACATTCCTGTTACGCCATTTTGTGTCTATTGGGGCATGCGTGTGTTCGTAAGACTTGAAAGACTTTCCATTAGCATTTGAAGTGCCATTGTAAATGAGGTTGACAGCAGAAACTCAGTGTAATCAAAGTGGTGTGCACTGGGAAATCACAGCTCTGTCCCTAACTTCGAATTTTTCAATTTAATATCATATTTACTTCATGGAAGAACGACTTCCAGAGTGCGGGTGCTTCACCTGTTTGTTGGCAGATAGGAGGAACATGTGAAATCAAATTACACAGAACTTGATAAAGGTGAAAATATTTATCATTTTAAAATGCTACTGAATGGCAATACAAACTTCAGCTAGCTTTTCGTATTTATGGAAACATGGAGCCGGAACACCAGCGTCCATATTTATGAAGCCTTTGCGTTGTCCTTGCGTCACGCAAGGCGACTCTAGGACAACACTAAGGCTTCAGTAATATGTACAAAGCTAAGCAAGGCCTGATTTGCATCGCCCTACGTGGCTTTGTAAAGAAATGTAACACATGGAAGCCACTTGCGCTGTGTTGCACTATATTTTAACTTGCAAGTCATACCATGGGTGAAGCATGGGTGTTCCCATGCATCCATCCATGAATTTTGGCGCATTTTCAGATTTACAAAGACTTGCAAACTTGGGACTGTGTCAAAATGCTTTGCCTTCCCAAGTGAGGTGTAACATGGAGAAATAACTTTATTTCTCCTTGTTTTTTCTTCTTTTCACTTGTGCTGGAATTTGCAGCACACATAGAAAGAAGAAAAATATCTCTGAGGATTGTTTTTGTGCCGGAAGGTGACCCTTCCTGCACAAAAGCAATCCTGTTTGTAATGCACTGTGATCCAAAATACAACACTTTCACTACTGTTGCTTGAGTTAGAATTGGAATATTATATCTCACCCCTCCAGTGTCCAACACTTTCCCCACTATTGCTTACGTTGAAGTGGGAGTAGTAAATCTGATCACCCAAAAGCCACCACTTTCCCTTCTGTTGCTCAGGTTGGAATGGAAATAGTGAATTTATTCTTGCAAGTCAACTTTTATTCGATATTTTTAGAGACATCTAAATATATATATTTTTTTATTTTAGTAGTTAATTTAATGTAAATTATTGTTAGTGTTTATTTCTTGTAATTATATTTTTATCTGCTTTATATTGTTACTTTATTTATTTTAAATTTTAATGTGCAGTGTTTGAAATTATTTATAAACTTTATTCGTTTTTTTATATGTAAATAATATTTTTATTATGTTTATTTTATTTCATTTTTTAAATTATATATGTATACATTTTGTTTGTAGTGATAGAATTTCCGAAATATTTTTTAATATGTCTTTTCATATGTAATAATATTTTTGAAGTTTATGTATGCTTTAACGTTAATATAATGTATAATAGTTTTAATGTGGTATTCTTGATACTTTTTGATTGTACATACAATGTATATAAAGTCGATATACATTTCCAGTGTATTGTTTTGTCAATATTTTAGGCACCATTATTCTTGTGGGTGATATTTCATCATGCAACTGACTTGGTAAACTAAACAAAAGCAACAAAGGAGCAAAAAAGGAAAAGAGGAAGCAGTTCATCTATGATGATAGAAGGGAACTCACATGATACAAGCAGGTGCAACATTTAAATACTCAACCCCAAATGCAGGTCGCACTGATGGAAGGGGGATCTAGGCAACTATGAAGTATGGACTCATTTAACGCCAACAGCAAAGACTAGGAAACATTTGCCAGATCTTAGGCCCTATCAGAACAAGAATCGGAGATCCCACAATCACACAAAAGACTGACTAGGACACCCTGGAAGCACATCCTCTAATATGTTAGAAACTATAAGCTTGTTCCAGATATCTTGGCCAATTTCAGTCTGTTTTCAAATCCCCTCTAAGAAGTAAAATCCTCTAGAGGGAAGCCAGAAGAGAACTGAGAACCAGGTCGAGAAAAGTTAACTACTGCACAACTGGCGACAAAGATTCTGAACAATGCAAGGGAATTATTTAAAGCCAAGTATAGAGAGGGCTTTCTTAGGCAATTAGGCAGCAATGATTATCCAGGACCAACCCACAGCATGTGACACAATAGCTCACGCCATACTCCTACAAAGGCTACAGAAGAGCAATAGAATTGCATGCATAGCATTAGTCTCGATCCAATAATTCCTCCCCATTTACTCAACTAATACAGAAAACACATTTTTCAATCCACTGTAAGTAAAGTCATATTTAGCCAGGGCCACTGATTTATGCACCAGGGGTGCCTAAATTATGCAGCAAGAACATGAAAAGTGTGCAACATAATGTGGCAATTTATGATAGTGTTCATTATTATGTCATTTGTATACATGGCAATACTATCTGGGCATAGATTTCACCTCATTAATGGCACTTTAACAACCAAAAATAGGAATACGGAACTGACCAATTAACCTTTGCAAAGGGACTTCCACAGCACAATAACGCATGCTGCCATGTTTTCAGTTATTTCTGATTTGTTTGAGCTAGAAACAACATTTGTTTGTAAAAATCTGCACACTTTTCAGCAGATGATGGATTACTGGTCACCTTTGAGTTGCCTATTTCTGTTTTTAGTTGTTAGACTGGTACTAATGAGGTGAAATATTTGCTCAGGCAGTATTAGCATGTGCAAAAATTACAAAGTAAAGAAGTAATAATATTATAAAAGGTGCTGCATTATGCCGCATAATTTGTCTTTTGTTGCCACCAAATTTAGTCAACCCTGCCATGTAATTTTGATGGCCCTGAATAAGGAAGGACAAGAATAAGAGTTAAGGGGGTATGGATAAAGAGGGTTGAACAGCTGTAGTGATTGGTGGGAGAGAGAAAATAAGTGACAGGAGCAGCGAAATATTCAATGATGAAGAGTTTTAAGAAGTGGAAGTAAACCCCACTGTTTGTATTTGTATTTATTTATTTATTTGCTCACACTTGTCCTCTGATGCTAGGGTGAAGCAAACACCCAAATAGCAGTTTAGGCAAGCTGGAACCTGGATACTTGCTCTAAAGAAGCTTTCTACTTTTGCTCACACTTGGTAAAATCAAATTGGTTGCTTTGCCTCCTTTCCCTTTAGAAGGGATTTTTGAAAACACTTGGATATGCTTTCCCCCCAGCATTATTACATGAAGTAACTTAAAACAGGGAGGAAGAAGGGAGAATTTCAGATTCCACTATTTCCTAACACAGTTATCAGGGACCAGTAAGATGACATTCGTTTTTAAAGTAGATTTTTTAACCTAATTATTTAAAATATTTTGTTATGACATACCTTTCATACACCTGCCACCAATTTCATTACTTTCAGATCATTACAACAACTTCAAACTGTTAGGCTCAAACAGGATAAAACACCTGTCATTGTTGAAGAACTTTGAGACTTGCATCCTTGGTTAAAATCTAAAATGAGACACATTTTAGTCCACACTACTGTTATGACCTATTGTATTCCTGATAATACAACTGAAGGCCGTTTTTCAGGGGAAATTGGGTTCTTTCTGCATGCGCCCTGTGTGTGAAATGTGTGTGTCTGTCGCTGTCAGTGGTGTGTTTGTTCTTTTTCCTATATATGTGGATCTGGACTTAACATGGTCTCTGTGTTCCTGCCTATTTTATGGGTATTTGTATGACTCTGTGAGTCAACTAACCCTGGGCATAAAACTCCCCTCCGCTCACGGAATTTGCAGATTTTGGTAACTTTGTGTTCAAGGAAGAACGTAGAGTTGCTGGAAAACTCTGCAGGATCTTTTGTTTGCGCACCCGAAATGCATTTTTGCACATGCAGTAGCAACTTACCGGGTGCATGCTATTGCTGATGAGATTTCCCAAGCAGTTCATGAGCACCATGAGATTTGCTAGGTTGCCGCATGGTCCCGCTAAAGTTTGCGACTGCGAACTCATCATTTGGATGCACCATCTGGCTTCCGGCTGAAGTTTTGTGAAGGATGTGATCCGAAACACATAGAATCTGCAATCTGGAGAAGGTTATCTCCCGAGCAGCATCAAAACCTTCCTGAAATGATGATTTGGATTAAAAACACTCCTCAGATGGACATTTGGCTGTACTTTTTTGTGTAAGGAGTACTTTTTCTTTTTTTACTTGTTTTTTAAGAGGAAGGAAGTGCCCCAGAGTCTCCAACTTCCTATTACCGTCGAGTTGGCTCCTCCCAGTACTTTGTCCATATCCTGTATACTTTTCAATTGGATCTGGAAGGATCACTCTTTGTGGCTGCTACATCTTAGATAATTGGATTTGAGGGCTTTTGAATTTGAGATTTCACAAGTAAGCAGGGAAATTGGTGTTGTTTGTTTGA
Organism: Lissotriton vulgaris; assembly: GCF_964263255.1. NCBI lineage: Eukaryota > Metazoa > Chordata > Amphibia > Caudata > Salamandridae > Lissotriton > Lissotriton vulgaris. The sequence goes on from NW_028255156.1 coordinate 391,145, forward strand.
TTGTGGCCAGCACCTAGATTTACTTGCAATTTTCTTTTTCTTTTTTAATTTGTTGTGGTGGGTTGCCTGTAGTTTTGGTATGGGCCTATTTGTTTCTTTGTAAGTAATTTGTATACTGTTATAAAGGAAACATGTTGCACGGTTCACTACATTTTCTTCAACTTTTGAAATCATCAATTTGCAATATGTATTTAATTCACTTTATGGCCCAAGAGTCTGCCAATCTAGATCTAGGAGTTTCAGCCAGTAGGCCCAGAGCTACTCATGGGTGCATGAAACAAGTATTTCTGTGGTGTCTGTTGAATTTAAACTTCATTTAGGGCATGAATGGCATTACATTGAAATGTAAAACGTGTCTTTTTTAGGTATGTCACTTTTTTCCATGTGTGTTAAATAAATGCCTTTGTTGGATGTGTGTGGTTGTTGTAACTTGCAAACCTTTTTTTAGCCCTATGGATTTTCGTTTTTGTCATTGTTGCATTAAAGATGTGTTGTTTTGCATGCCTTCTTTGTCTGGCCAGTGTGTGAGTGTTTTTTAATAGTGGGCCAGCATTTGCCTTGGTTGAGTCTCCCTATGTGGCCAGGGGGCATTTTTTAAAAGTCTGTGTCCATACAGGTCTGCTTAAGTTCATTTTTTTCCAGGCCTACTGCTTGTTGTTGTTGTGTGTGACCATGTGGCTGGTGGCCATTGTGAGGTGGAATTTAGTGTGCTATTGCCTTAGTCCTGCATGTCTTTCCTTTGTTCCTCTTGGCCTTTTACTTCCTTCCATTGTCATCATTTCTCAGCTGCAGCTTCCTCAATGCTGCATCCCACATGATGCACAATGTCAATCTGTTTCATTTGTACTTTTGTTGTTCTTTTTCTTCTTTCCTATCCTTCCTGAGTGTACTGTACATGCGGTACACCATGAAAGCCCTTGTTGTTGTCAAAGTCACACAAACCGCTACACTATATTGTGAATTGTTTTATTAACTGAGGTAATACATTTAATAGTAATATTAATGCCACTAACAAGTGTGACCACACACTAAGTTATATTATATTTGTTTGTTCTAGTAAATGAACTACAATGAGGAATACCATATTACAATGATGTTCTTCTTGCTTCTTTGTTTTGAGGCGTATTAGAGGAGGAGAATACATCACCCATTATACTGCCAGACAGATATCCTGCTGCGCACCGCATCACGTGATGTGTGCCCACAGACATCTCTTCAACGTGTGTCACTCCATACTGCTGACATCTTCAAGATGGCCCCAAAGAAAGGTACCAGGTCCAGTACCAAGAAAGTTGCCAGTGAGAAGATATCACTGCCACGTACCAAGACCGGTATGTTGTCCAAGACCTTTTTTGGGAAACCAAAGATTGTGCCTGCAGCAGCGGTGTCTGGAGAGCAAGCTGGGAGCAGCACACCCGCATCAGTGGACCCACTCCACCAACCTAGGCCAAGGCCCATTTGTGTTGCAGAGGATGTCAGTCTAATCACGACAACGCCGACGAGCGGTGATGTTGAAATTGACTTATCGTTTTCAGAATGTAGAATCCAATCCATGCAGGAAACTCAGATAAGTGGGCAACAACAGCTGCAACCACCTCCAATAGTAGTTGTTCCTCTCGAAGTGGGGGAAGTTTAGGAGATCAAGCTTCCTGCTGAGGAAGAAGAAGAGCAAACCACTCTTTCCATAGATCCATTGTTGAAGAATCAATAACCTTCTTAGGGGTCCCACTGATACTTGGTACTTTTAAACCAACAAAGAAGAAATTGGCACAGAAGCTGAAATATAAAAGGACATCTTTATTAACCTCAAATGAGTGAGACTATGTCACACAGAATCCTTAGCAACTGAATGAGGCAGTCTGAGGAGTACAGAAAACTGAGGCCTTATATATGCTTAGGGTTACATATTCATCATAAGACTAAGAAGCAGTCCGGCTCATGTAAGCATGCAAAAATGACTAAGATGGGCATACAAGATCTGCTTGCTCAACAAAGTGGGAGGAGAGTTACTTCTCAATACTGCAGGAAAAATAGCCTGACAGTTATACTAGTGAAGCAGGTGCATTCTACTAGCTAGGCCCTTCTGGGCATGTGCGAAGGTGGAAGATGCTAAATATAGTTTGTTTCTAGGCAGATTACAAGAGTAGTCAACACTGAGGGAGGACAGAGCACATGGTGAGCACATGGCAGCACATGACAAACTAAAATGGCTGCCAGAAATACAAAATGGCTTTCACAAAACGGATAAGATAACTTCTAAATACAGGATGACTTCTGCTAATGATAACCCATTGTTGTCAATTTACAAAATTGTTTTCCACAACAAGGAAAAGAAGGGTTAGTCCTTCAAGTGCTTCTGTAAGCCCCCCTTCGGATGATCTAGACACCACATGGAAGCCACATCAGTCTGAAAGTGAGACTCGCCACGAGACAAGGCTAGGGAAAAGCAAGGTTCCAAAAAGCCTTAAAGTTATGGAGGTAGAGGTAGAAGAGGAAGTTGATGACAAGCCAGTTGTCATGGATATTAGTCCCACCCCAGTGGAGATCGACATTAACCCATCCCAAATTGTGTTGAGGGATGTGGCACAGATACCACCAACACAGATACCACCAACACAACCTCCAGCATCCATATTTACAAAGTTCCGGCAGGGACCTACATCCACCACAACTACCGCAGCAGAAGTAGGCTGCAGTGTGTCAAACGTCATGCCCACCTACCAGTTCATCCGACATTGCAAGTTACACCAGCAGTGCCAGAAAATTGACCTCCACATTTTCGGACTTCTTTTCGGCTAGCAGGAAGGAGGTGAACATTGCAATATGCTCCATTTGAGCAAAATGTGTTAGTCGTGGTAAGCGTGGTACAAACTATTGTACTGGAGGCCAAACAACCAATTGAGAAAACACCACTTGATCCAGTGGGAGGCGCAACTTAGCGGCCAAAAAACTGCACTTGTTGTTGGTGGAGTTGATTAAGAAGAATAAGATATGATCACAGTGGAAGGGAAACAAGAGGGAGACATTTTCTCTGTTACACAAAGCAGCCCTGTCCCTAGCAGTGCAGTGATACCACCCACATCATCATCAGCAACATCACAATGGCACAAGAGTCAGATTGAGACACCAAGGGCTCTAAGGCAGTACCGCAACAATAAAAACGTGCACTGAGCCTAACACCTGGCATGAAGAAGTCACCTGCATCAGTGGCACCAGAAAAGAAAAAATACAGGCTACCATTCTCAGCATGTTTAGGTTGGAGGGGCAGTACGAATGCACCCACCCAACTGCACGTTTAAACAATGCAAATTTAGCTAAAAGTTTAGTGCTGGACCTCCTCCCTTTTTATTTTGAGAAAGCGGTGGGTTTTCTTGAATTTGTGGCAGCCATCTGCCCTAAATGGAAGGTTCCCAGCTGGTCCTATTTCTCCAGAGTTGCTGTTCCAGCACCTCATCATGACTTGGTGGAATTGGACAAACTTTGCAGCAGAGTGCTGTTCACACTATCTACTTGACAACACACATGTGTACCAGTTGTCAAGCCACTGATTACATGTGTATCACTGCACACTGGATCTCTTTTGTGGGGTTAGAGAAAAGATATCTGCAGGTGTTAACACTACTCACATTTTTAATGCTGCTCGGAAACATCCAAATGTAGCCATGTTCGCCATGGAGAAATCTCATACTGCTGCAAACATTTTGGAAGACTTTGACAGCTAGGTCTTTGAATAGCTACGACCAAGAGGGCCTAGCATTGGTTGTGTTGCCACAGACAATGGAAGTAATATAGTTAAGGACATAGCCAATGGTGACTATTTCAGAGTCCTGTGTTTGGCGGACTGCATTAACATCATTGTTTTAGGCTTTATGAAAAAAGAAGACCAAGTCAGCAACTTACTGACCACCTTCAGAAGAATCCGCACAAATTTCAGCCATTGCTTTAAAGCCCAGAAGCAGCTGAGGATCATTCAACGTAATATATATATTTTTTTATTTGTGTATTTTGTAAAGCGCGCAGCTACCCCAGCGGGGTGTCCCGGCGCTAATAGAGTAGACAGTAGATGGGCACATAAGGGAGCTTATAAACCAAAAAGGAAGGTTTTGAGAGATTTGCGGAAGTCAAGTTCCGATCTACTCAAACGGAGGGATAACAGAAGCTTATTCCAGCGCTGTGAGGCACAGACTTCAAAAGTTTTACCTCCCATTCATGATCTCTTAAATCTGGGAGTCACAAGCAAAAGTTGAGAATTAGAACACAAAGTTCTGGAATTGCATTAGGGTCGAAGGCTAGACTTAAGATGAACAGGTCCTTTGCCCGTAGTGGCTCGATAGGCCAATGTCAAAGCTTTAAACTCACTTATTTTCGATATAGGGAGCCAATATAATGTATGGAGGTAAGGGGTGATGCGTTTCCTAGGTGGAATGCCCTCCATCATACGAGCCGCAGCATTTTGCACAGTCTAAAGCTTGTGACACAGACCTGCTGTTATGCCCAGGTATAAGGCGTTGGCATAGTCGAGATGGGAAGTTATAAGAGCATGGACTATGGTTTTACGGCTATCCCTGGCAGGTAGTTGATTAGCTTTTTTATGGTTCTGATCTTTGAAAAGCAGGCGGCAGCAACTGTTTGAACCTGGGATCCGAAAGATAGGTGATTGTCCCATCGAACCCCCAGATTTCTAACCTAATCTTTGGGTGTAGGAGCCTGGCTCAGATCTTCCAGCCACCAAAGATTAGAGTCTAATGGGGATGGTTGATTAAAAAACAGAACTTCCGTCTTTCCTGCATTCAATCTAAGAGAATTTAGATCCATCCATTTTGCTATGTTCCTGAGGCATGACTTCAGGAGATCAAAAGTCTTGGACGTAGGCTCATCAAAAGAAAAGAGGAGCTGAATATCATCAGCATATGAGGTCGTTTTAACACCAGCCTGTGCAATCATTTCCGCCAGAGGGGTGAAATACACATTAAAGAGGAGGCGGCTTAACGACGAGCCCTGAGGAACTCCCCATTTAAGTGGCCTGGCTGAGGGAGTATAAGGAGGGGTGTGCACCTGCTGGGTACGATTCGATAGAAATGAGGCAATCCACTTCAGCACAGTTCCCTGAATACCAATGGAACTCCATCTTCCCAGCAGAATCTTGTGAGAGACGGTGTCAAATGCTGCTGAAAGATCCAGCAGCACTAACAACGCCCTCGACCCTCGATCCAGCGTCCACCGCACAGAGTCCGCCATTTCAATCAGGGCTGACTCTGTGCTGTGGCCTGAACGAAAGCTGTGCTGAGAGTCATGCAAAAGCCCATGGGACTCGATAAAGTCGGCCAGTTGAAAATGAGCCAACTTTTCCAAGATCTTAGCAGGAGCGGGCAAGAAGGAAATTGGCCTATAGTTGCTCGGGGTATCAGGGTCCGCATTGGGCTTTTTCAAAATAGGGACTAGGAAGGCATGTTTCCAGGCATCTGGAACCTGCCCGATCTTAGGGATTAGTTCCAGGCGGCGTTAAGATGGGAATTAAGAAGAGTAGCAAGCGCCTTATATTGTTTCGCTGGCCAGGGGTCACTAGGAGATCCAGATTTGCATCTAAATAATTCAGCAAGAGACACCTCCTCTGAAATATCTGCAAATTCCGTAAGGATAGGGGTGGAAATGTTGTAAGTAATCAATTCCCCCTCAGAATCCAGATCCTCAATAATGGGAAAGGAAGCATAGAAATGCGCAATTTTCTCCTAAAAAAACTCCGAAAGTTGATTACAGAAAGATAGAGAGGCAGATTGATGCCGGTTCAATGCATGAGGATCAGTAAAAGATCTGACAATGTTGAAAATCTCTCTTGGGCCATTCCTGGATTTATCGATTCTACTAGCTAGGTAGCCTCTTTTATGTTTAACAATTAATTTGCGGTATTCTTTGAGAGCTGCCCTATATAATAATAGAATTCCAGTTAAAGCACTCCAATCCAGGAGGTGCCAACACGTTTGAACTCAACTTATTACATACTTAAACGTCTGTCTGAGCAGTACAGACCTATCAATAAATATGTCATGCAAAGAGGGGGTGCTACTGTGAAAGGAATGATAATTGAGACGGGTCACGGGGGCCGAGTTAAATGTCTGACAGAGATGCTACTTCCTTTTGAGGTCTTCACACGTGAAGTCAGCAAGGAGGACTGTACTAATGGCCAAGCTATCCCATTGTTGCACATGCTACAGGAACAGCTGAAGGGGGTGTCTGCAATGTATGCAGGTGTAGAGGAAAAAAAGAGGCATATGAGTTGATGGAGAGCTTAACCCTACGCTTCTCTGAAAATACAATGGTGCAAAAGGCATTGTGTCATCCAACCATTACATTTGTGCCACAATTCTTGATCCACAGTACAAACCATTACTGCACATTTTCATTCCTTTTTCAGACGAGGAAGTTGCCAGCTACAAAACTTGGATAGCTGTTGAAGCCTGTCAGCTAGAAAAAGAAAGGCTGAGAATTGGAGTCCAGCTCTTCCAGGGCCCAATAAGTACTGCAGGTCAGCCTTCAAGTTCAACTTCAGAGTCTGAGGACAGTGTGGTCTGGTCGGAGCAGCCAAAACCACCAGCAACACAAAGAACAACATCAACAACAACAAGAACAGGAGCCTCAGACCCAAACATGGCACAGGAATGGTTTCTACAAGCAAGGCTTATGTCCAGTGCTGAGGCAAAGGCAAAAGAGGCCAAGCAAAGTGGAGCACCCATGACATTGAGTGGATGGTCCAGGCCTATCTGCATGACCCAACAGAGGCCTACATTGAGCAAACCCCATTGCTGTCTTGGTATAGGAAAAGACGGCAATGGCCAGTGCTCAACAGACTGGTGATAAACTACCTGGCTTACCCTGTTGCAACTGTCTCTTCTGAACGTGTTTCAGTGCTGCTAGTGCTGTTCTGACATTGAGAAGGACCAATCTCTCCCCCCAAAACGTGGAGACGTTGCCCATGATCAAAATGAATCAACACTTTATACCACCGGATTACACCATACCTGAAATAGCACAGCAGGATGATGATGATGGTGATTCAGGTTATGGAATTAGTGTGTTAGGTGACCTACTTCTGCGTGAACCACTAGATATTAACACCTTGGCTGCGGAGCATATTCCCCTCCTGTGCTGAAAATGCTTAAATTCCATTGTTCATGACAAGGTCAGCTCGTCATAAGCACAGCTCAACTGTGCCTCATGACGAACTGAGCTTGTCATGAGCATGGAAAGGGTTAAGGACAAGCTCTACTTCCCTGACAACTAGGCTTTCAAGTTACTTTCTTTCTTCATTTGATGCCCTAAAAAAAAACCAAAGAAGATATAGCTAAGGATTATTATTTAGTTCATTATTTGTATCTATCACTGTCTTTCTGGTTCGAATCACAGCAAATCCATCACCACCTTCCTACTCATTTATTACTGGATTGGAGTTGCAACTGTGTGCAGTCAGTGAAGAAGTAAGTCCACTCCTCCTGACTCACCCTAAATCCATTTCCCTCAAGCCAGACATTGGATGGAGAATACATACAATAAATGTGAAATGTGTGCCCACCTGAAGTCCAAACCTGACTATATAACTATCCTGTCCGAGCCTAGAAGGACTGCACCAGAAGAACAGGTAAATGATTGCATGCATTACACACTGAGTGATTGGTGTTTGTTGTATAGGATGTCTACTAGTATTCTACACACAAAAAAGTGACTGAAGTCAATCTTCCCTTCTTGTTGTTCAGTAACAACTTTGTACTACTGCAGGCCGATCCATTGCATTTGGAGTCTGGACTCACTCAGGACACTTTTGGCACAGAGTTGGACACCATGACCTTACCATACTCACAGTCAATCAGTAGGATTGGAGATGATTGATAGAATAACTCGGGGAATTTCATGAAGTGGCCTAAAAGGTAAACAATGACACCAGACCTACATGTCTGTGTAGTGGTGGAGGCGAGTGTGGTGCTGTGACTGGCAGCGGTGTTTTGATTTATTTACTTAATTTGGAAAATGCTATGTTGCTGTGTGAGCATGTGTGCTCAGTGCTGTCTGGCTCAAATTCTAAGCTAAGCGGAGGTTGAGTGGGGGGGCCTGCTCCAATTGTTGGAGGTAACTGCTGGAAACAGACATGATTTAGCCATGCCACCTCTGAAAACCTTCTTGCAGCATTCCTCCTTAACCACATGGTTGCTGCACATATTCCTCTGCTGTGCTGGGACTCAATGTAAAACAGTGTGGCCATGACGAGCTCAGCTCGTCATGAGCACAGCTCCACTGTACCTCATGATTAGCTGAGTTCGTCATGAGCATCGAAGGGGTTAATTTATGCAGTATACATTTTCTCCTTTCAATATCCTTTTTGGTTTTCCATCTACAAGCCGGACTCTACCCTACGCTATACTGGGAAAAACAACCTACACTTACCTTACCATACCACATGTGCCAGGCAGGCACCCAAGATTCAAGGACGGACATTCCAAGGAAGGACCAAGAGGAATGCAGAGATGCAACTTCCAGTTTGACAATGATTATAGTATCATTTAATTTGATTAATTCATTATGACTGTATGTGTTGTTGTTTATGTTTGCTTATATTTGACTCCTACAGATATTCTTTTAATTTTCTTTGCTATTTTTCAAAGGAAGCCCGGTACAACAGAGCATAACATGTCTGTAACTTGCAGACAGTCAAGGCAATTGCATATTAATTAATAATATACTGCCCTGTCCTAGTCCAGTACTACTCATGAAGTCATCATCATGCATCCATTTCCTTTTTCTCCATAACAGATTTATGATGGTCTGCTGCCAAGATTATGTGTTGTCCATGTGTAGTGTTTGTCTTTGTCAAATCTTTTCCTCAAATCCCCTTTCCCAACCATTCATCGAAACCCAACCCTCTTTTCCCGGGCGTTGTGATTTATATTGAGGTGTTACTAATGTATATTTACACAAATTATTGATCACACACTTGTTGGGGTGGATGTGGTGAAAGCAATACTTACTCAAGGCAGGGCGAGGATCTTCTTCTGCTCTAAGTATATATACTATAGCCCACACTTGCAATATATAGAGACTAGATTGCCCACGCATGCACAGTCTTCGATATTCAAATTGTTTCCAGAGGTACATAATCCATCATAATATAATAGCCAGCATCGAGTCATCAATCATCCTAGTTTCAACACTAAAGGTTATGAAGCCTCTTGTCCACTTTATAGCTCGAGTTGACTTCATTTTGCAACTTGTACTAGGCTAGCCCTCCAGGCATTCTGTTTTATTTTACTTTAGTATTGCTTATCATCATCATGGTTTCTTGTTTGGCAGTCTTCTTGTATACTGTACTTCTACTACGCATTCCCTAGTCTCCCTCAGGTGATTGGTTGTTTCATTTTCTTTTTTTGCAAACTCTCATTGTCTATTACTACTACCACCACCATGGCACCTTGGGAAACCAAACCACCACCATGCAGCCATCGCTTCGTCTAAGTATAAACATCAATCACAGGTAAGAGAAGAAGTTTAGGGAGGCATAATGTATATACTATGGAAATTAATTAATTAACACACCCACACCCTTATGTTCTGAGTCCATAGGGGTTTTAGTTGCCGACTGCATAGACTAGGAGGTTAGACTGACAGTACTAGTAGGACAAGTGAGGGTACCGCATCTATCTGGTGGTGTGTTACACTATTGGCAGACTTCAATCAAAACTGACTGCAGCCCTGCAGCAAAGAAAATAGTGTAAAGTAAAAGAGTAATCCCCCAAAAGATTTATATCATATGTAAACTATAAATAATGTATTCCCCTAGCAAATAAACTAACTAGAATGAAAATAACCACAACACCTGACCTAGCCCCTTGCCTAACCCCAACCAATATCCATTATTAAGTCCAATTGTCCAAAGTCCATAAATTAAAATGTCCATGAAGAAATGCAGGTTTTCCCCAACGCCCAATTCCCACCCGCCATAAAAAAGATAAAAAAAGGGACAAGGCGACGGAGGTCTAGCGGCAGGCTCGCCGGATCTTCCTCTCTAGGGTGTTTACCTGCCCCTCTAAGTGTGCCACCCAGAGGAGCATGCAGCACTGAAATGTCTTGGATGAACAGGGGTGGGCAGCAGGGTTTGAAGGACTGCAGCGGGCGGTTGCCAGACCACAGCACCGTACAACCGGAGGCACTGGGGGAGCCCGGTTTATTGGAGGCAGCTGCAGCTTCTGCCGCCTCCTCCTGCAGAACCAACAGCCACCGATAATCATCCTGGATGGCCTCCAGCTTCTGTTGCAGGGCCCTGGCTGCTAATTCCCACCTGTTGGTTTGTTGTTTCGGTTGGGAAGGAGTAGCTATATAAAGGAAGTAAAAAGACAATCGTAACCAATAATCTTAGCAAAACAGTAGCACAAAATGAATTATACACATAAACTTATAGTGGCACAGTAGCACTAACAAGCACAGTAATTAACATTTGTGGTATCCTCCCACTTCCTCAGTCCCTAACATTTGTGGGAGTTTCAGACATTACTAGGCACTGTGGAGTCGACAAGTTGTACTCTTCTCTCTCTTGTTTAGCTAAATTACCTTGTAGGCATGCCTGCTCAGTCAGGTTGTGCCCTAGACAGACATACTTGTGTCGCTGTTGTAGACTCACGTTACTTTACTACTGCCTTCATACAATAATAGTCTCCACCTATGCCATGATTGAATACCATCCAGGCATCCATCCATTCAAAGTAAATATGGTGATCATTCTTCTTAATCTCTCAACAAACCTTTGAGCAACAACATACATTTGTCATTTTTTTAAACCACGACCCATGCTTCCTTGCTTGCCTTTGAGTTTGACCCATCAAACCCCCAAGAAGATTCCTTTCACCCATACAGTGTCACCCACCCAGGCAGGGATACTTTTGTTCACTTTTTACCCATCCTTCAACCACCCATGCATCCTGTTAGCCACCTATGTATCCCAGGCCCCCATCCTTCACCCACGCATCCATCCCTGCAAGTCATATATTAGGCTGTGTCCAGAAATCAGTTAAAACCGATTGTGCCTGACATTACCATCCCAGCTGCAAATCAGCTGACCCAGTTTAAATGAGTATCGCTGATTTTTTACAATTGTTGCACTGCTTGGTCACTTGAGGGAGCCAAAGCAGTACAAAACAGCATTCAAGCTGCACATTAGTAATTCCAATGTACTATCTCACCCTCCTCCTGCTGTTCATGGTATTTGTTGCTCTCTTTCCCCATCCTCCTGCTATCCGTGGCCATGCTTGCTCATCTTACCCTCCTCTCAGTATCCGTAGCTTTGCTGCCAACCATCCCGCTCCCGTCCTATGCTGAATAATCACCTTTGGCAAAAGAAAATCTATGCTTTCGCCTAACTCAAATTGAGTCTGCTGGATGCACACAGATCACTGCAGCAGGCGCCTTGGTCACAATTCAGCTCTGCTATCTAGTCTTTAACTGGAGTGCTGCCAGCGGTGCAGTCGACTCTCCACCTCTCTGGGCCCCAGTTTCATTTATGAGAGGCACATTTGGCCCTCCAGGGGGTCCATTTTCTGCTGGGAGCAAAGTCCTCAACATTAACATCTGAGGGAAGACACTTGATTGAACCCCTGACTGATGGCTCTTATAGAAATTAAAACCATTCTATTTCTTTGTTGATGCAACAATCATATTCATTACTCTTTTTTGTATTTGTGCAGCATTTAATCTCTTAGGTTAGTTCTCAAATTATTGTTAATTTGGAATCGCTGCTGATTGCTCTGTGTTGGTGTTAGGAAAGGGACCGTACGCAGCACAGTCGCTTCAGTTCAGTTAATCCCTTGCGGCATTTACTGAAATCGGGGCTCATGTTACACAGAGGAATTCAACCTTATGTGTAGGTGACCAGGTCATTAAATTAATCAGATAATTTAAGGAAGCCCTCGCCTCACTGGCCAGGATACTTCTTTGGGCTGCTGGCTTGAGGCAAAGACAGCTGAAGCACTAGTGTGTCTTGTGGGAGGTGCAACGTGATTCAATGGTTAAAACTGGCTCAACATTTCAGCTGCTTATGCTCGTCCTGCGGTATGGATGGGTCCTTTTAGATATGCATCATGGGATCAGCATGTCAGCAGTCTATCTACGTCTTCCAGGAAGGCAAAGCATGTTTTAGTTGGTAATGGTTAGCTCAGCTTTTCATCAATCTTAAGTACAAATCTTAAGTACAGGAAGGAGGGTATAACATGTTTGTTAATACTGGTTGGCTCAGTATTTCAACTTTCTTGGTAGGTATTTATCCCCGGGAAACATCCTTTACGACGCAACTTTTACCACGCAGTGCCTTTACAACGCAGGTTTTTCAACGCAAGTCATTACAACGAATTGCGCTGGGGGCGCTCCAGGATAGGTGATAGTTTAATTTACTATCCAACACCTTCCCTACTATCCAGGGGAACTGGAGTTGAAATAGTAAATTAAACTATTCACTATCCAGCACCCCCCAATGCAAGTCATTGTAAAGACTTGCGTTTAAAAACCTGCGTTGTAAAAGCATGGGTGGTAAATGCATGCATTGTAACAACGTACATCCTTTATCCCCTGCTTCTCATATTAATACAATTCAAAATAAACCTCACCTGTTTTTGCCGCGTGAATAAAAACTGAGGTTAGGAAATATTAATAACGTGTGCATGCAGAGCTTGGGTGCATTTAATATGATATCTGTACATTCTACAGTACCTTGAGGCGTCCTCAAGGCCACATTAAGCAGGTAGTCACATTGGCCTCAGAGTATACACACAAGCCAAACATACAAACACAGCGGGAAGTGAATCCCTATTACAAAAATATAATAAACACGCAAGTCAGAAAATAGGGGTGTAGTGCAATATATAAGCAAGTCACTAAGGGAGCATTGTAGCCTTGAGACATGTCACAAAAGGAAGTACATCACAATATCCACGTAAATAACAATTGGGGGTCAGTTGTGAAAGATGGCTAGGTTATAGGAGGAGTGCTAAATAATATGCTGGCAACCCAAAAAGAAGATCTTTATAACAACTAAAAAGAGCACAAAACTAGCTGTTTCAAAGCTCAAGAGAAAACCTCAAAAGCAGCACATTCTATATAAGGGCACAGAAAAGGGGTATATTCAAATATAGGTAAAGTCACAAAAGGTTGCTTTACTGATTACAGGAAGGACTTTTTTGTAGCAGGTGGCTGTCAAGCCGCAACGGTGGACCCATTTCACAAGCACATTTTGCCTTTATGTACACAGTTTGGTTTCAAAATTCTGTCTCCTATGCTATCCCTTTGAGTGGCGCTGGGGGGTGCGGGGGAAGCACAAACCTTCCCTCTTCCTTTAACAGAGAGGTGGGTCAGTGCCTTTTAACAATTTTAAATTACCAGCCTGGCTGCTCAGCACCACTTAGGAAGAAAGGCCACAGCTCCATCCCCAAACATTTACATTTCCTTTAACTGCACGTGATAGTTACCGAAGACACATCTCTCCAGAAAGCTGCATAAAGAGGAGAGGGGAAGAGGGACGGCTCTGTGGGTGGGCTGTTTATGGGCAAAGTGGGCTAGTTTTTTGAAAGAGCACTTGCCACTTTCTGGCCCAAAGAAGCATTTCAGAATCCCCATCAAGTGGTTCTCTCAAGGCCGCAGTGATAAAGTGTATGACTGATTCTGTCTACCCTCCAGCAGTCACCACCAAGACCGCAGGGGGAAGGAGTGTCTCAGAGCTGGCAGTACTTGACTCATGTCTTCAGAGGACGTGATGGCTGCTACCAATGTCAAACCACTCCATCGTCTGGCATCAACAAACAAGGTGCCGTAACGAGCCTTTGTATTTGTAGCGCTGCACCTTTCATATGCTGCTACACTTTGTATCTGTTGGCACAGTGCGTATATCTGTTAACGGTGTACCTTGCATCTATACATGTTAGCACAGTGCCTTGCATCTCTTTGGAACCCCCTGCACTGAACAACTCCAAATTTATTATCCATTTAAAGCTCACACACACGCCTGGCAACTATGGTTGGATCTTTGTCAACCCTCTTCCTTGACCAGCCTCTATCAGGGCCCATTCCTGGAAAAAACAGCCTCTCTGGCAGCAACAGAAAAGCCAGAAGACTAGATGTTTGAACAAGATAGCTGGTGCTTCACTTGTGGGCCTGTGCATAGAGTGGGTGTTTTATGCTGATTGCACTCCTGTCTCAGCTCTATGAGGACAAGAATTTTAAGACAGGTGGTGCTAGATTGTGGTCGTACCAATCCAGTCATGGAGAGATCATATAATGTCACTCTGCACAGTACTTTGACACTTGGGGTACCCTATGGCCTTACATTGGCAAAGTGGTCTCCAGCTGGAATGTTTCAGAAAAGCAGACAGCTTGGGATCCAACTAGGCCTTGTGTGGTGTAGCTACTCTGTCCGCCCCTTCAGGCATACACTGCTGATTTGTCTTTTTGTCTGCTGCACTGCCTGTGCTGCCCATGACTGGTATTCAGCGTCAGGTAGCACTATGCTGTGATCCTACAGGTCTGGCAGCAGCTCTACACAGTTGATGCAGAAACAAAGTGAGCACAAAATACCAATTTCCACTGAACATTAAGAGGCATATGCTGATATTGCTCTTACAGATTCAGCATGTCACTGCAATCATGCTGCCATAGCTCTTTCCCACCTTTTGTAGATGCCCCAAGGTGCTTTCTGGATGGTCGAGTGAATAGCTACTCTGTTGTATTTGACTGCAGGGTTGTTAGAGGTGCATGCTATAGAAAGCCCCTACTGAGGCCCTAATCTACAGTTGGGCATTACCTTTGTGGGATAGGGCCCATGCAGTAATAATGTTACTGCAACAATAGGTGAATTTAGAATTCGGAAGCAAATACATTTGGTAAAACATGCGCATGAGCTGCTGCTAGAGTAGGGAAGACGTAGGGTGCTCACTGAGGACCTCTCCTTGCCTCTGCTGTGGATGAATCCATTCCATGTGCCCTGGTCTGAGCCATGATCTGGCCACAGCCTACTTCTGCCCTGGTTTGATGGTTTGGAGCACAGGCTCCTTCCTGTGAAACAATTGTGCATCTGTCGATGTTGAGAGGGCCTTTTCACAGATGAAAGTTTACATGGGAAGGAAAGAGTGAGTGTGCATGACCAAAGACTCACTAAAGAAGGTATTTTAAGGTGTACTACAATAAGTTTGATTTGTAAAAATGTATTTGGACCACACATACATTGTGCGAACACTTTCTATATGCCATGCATTATCATTGCAGAAAACAAGCAAAATAAAAGCAAAATGTTCCATAAACACCAGAAAAACACTCTTTCTGTTGTTTTTAATGGTGCCAAAATGGGTAACCACTGATAACCACTGTTTTTGTAAGGTATAGAAATCCCTGGAAAACACTGAAAAACCACCACCAGAATTTACCAAAAATAGAAACTGAAAACAGGAAAGTCTACATATATTACATGTCACATGTCCTCCCTCCTTCCATTTTTCTTTCCCTTTTCTCCCTTTTCATTTAACCCATCCATCAAGAATATCTGACTCTTAGTCTTTTTCATAAAACTTTCTCAGCTGAGTTGAAGTCAGATAGAAGAGACCATTAGTTACTCAACTCCCACAGCTAATGCTATTACTAATGCTAAGTAAAGGGTGTCTTCTTCAACCATTGTTCACAACAACTTTGTCTCTCTCAACAATACAGTGTACAACCTTGCAGCAAGTGTCTTGTTAATAAAAAAGGAATATAACTTACCACCACCCACCACTGCTGCTGGCTCACCTCCTGCAGCTGCTGAATCTGCTGCTCCCTTCATACTGGCGTCACCTTTGATGCTGGCCCCAGGCTTGGTGGTCGGTCAGGCTAAAAAAAACATTACATATTTTTTAGATGCCATATATGCCTCCCCGATTTTTTTTTACTAGCAAGATTGAAAATACAATACATACATCCACCACACACATCACTAGTACAAACCGGGTACTAGAGTAAAGTAGACAGAATGTATTTCCTACCCTATCAAAAATAATGAAATACCTGGTTGGGCATTTTGTTTTGAAAAACCTCTGAAGAAGAGGACAACCCAAAGGACTGGACTCAGCGGCTAGAGTTATTGGGGAATCTGAGTTTTAAAAAGTTTTGAAAAGAAAAATAGTGGCCAACTGGGTGGACAATCAGACACGAGGTCTTGTCTCTTGGTTGGAAAATATAATTGTGCCCTCCTCCTCCTCATACTTCCTTCCCGACATGGTGCATGGTAATCAGTTGTTCACAATCAACTGCTAATAATAATCATAGTACCAGGTCTGGACGAGAAAAAGTAAAAATACACCCCTTTGGGGTGTCCAACGTGACCATCATTTTATATACAGATTGAGCATGAAAAGGAAAGTACAAGAAAGACTTCTAAACTCAACAAACATGCTTAGAATTCCTTAGTTGGCAATTCAATCTGCACAGCAGAGTAGTAGTACTAGTAGTATTAAAGGACCAATGCATTCTCTGAGTCTTCTGGTAGTACCACCACTATGCAGTCCAGAAAATATAAGGGATGAGGGAAAGCTGAATGAAAAACTTGAATAAATTATAAAGCAAGCAAAAGACAGACTAATAGTACAGAGTCAGAGGCAGTTAGATTGATGTACAAAAACAAAACTGACACTAGATATATAAATAAATAAGTTGGTAGGTAATGCAGGGATAATAAGAATTTTGAAACTGATAGATCAAAGAAGATTTGGTAAAATATAGTACTAGGAAACGGAAATAGTAGATCGAAAAAAATGAGGTGCAGCAACTGTTAGGGAAATATATTTTTTAATAATAATAACAGGAGGACTTACTGGGGCCAGCAGCAGAGCCATCTGTAGAGAAGTGATCCTGGGAGGCACCTTCAGCCCCCACCTCGGCAGACCCGTCTTCTTCTTGACGCTGGGGTGCTGATCATGTAAGACATAATAGAGAGACAAAAATTAATAGGTGTGAAATAATCAATATTTAAAAAATCGCTCCAAAAAGATTTTTGGACATAAAACAGCAATTGCAATTACATTGACCTATCTAAGCAGATCGACTAGTAGTAGTAGACTAGTATCCCGGTTGCGTAATTTCCGCCCTCTTTATTATTCCACTGTTCCATTCCGATTCCAGATTCCTAAACCTTAGTATCACCTAGCCCGCTTATTCAAAAGGCTTTGAAATGATTTGCCAAAAATTATATTTGCTTCTTCTAAGTTTCGATCTCATTTGCAATCATCAATCATCCCCCTTTGACGGGCCAATTCACTAAGTATGAATTTATTTTAGTCTTCATAAATGCATAGATGGATGCTTGCAAATTGCTTACACCAAAATGGTGGTTGGTTGCTGACGCTGAGTTGCTATATTATTCACTCATTAACAAATTACAGAAGGTTCCATTAAGGACTCGGTAGCATGTGACTGAGGACACATCAGGCGGACTGCTAAAAAATAATCAACTAATACTAAGTAACTAACTGTAACTACCTACCACTGTCTTAGTGATAGGACTAAGAAAAGGAGTCTCTCTAGTCTGCATTACCTAATGTAAGTTCTCTAACCTCTCTTACATAATCAGCCCAAGCAAGTGCAAACTTGCATACAAGTAAGATTAGTAGCGCCTTTCACCTTTCACCTTTCACATAATATGAGATTTTTAAATGTACCTTACCAGCATGTAAACAGCAGCAGCATTCTTGCTATTTGGGAACAAAATAATATTTGCAATAACTCTTCAAAGACGCATTTACTTCCTAGTAGACGGTTACTAGCCTCAGACTCTCTTATATACTCATCCTGTTTCTTGTTGCTGTACTTGGTTAGTAGCGCTTTGAGACCTGTCGGTGAGCTGGCGCGATGCAAAACCCAGTTACAAATTACAAATAACACAGAACAGAGCACACAATAGTAATGAATTACCTACCCACCAGCAGGTCCTGCTCCTGGTCCAGGATGTCAGGCCACCGTTGAGTCAGTTGGTTGTAGGTGCGCCAGGTCTCAGAGTAGCAAAACACAGCGCGCGCACCCTCTCCCACTAGTGTGACGCTCCTGGATTCCGTACCCAAAATCATGCCTGCCGCCTGCTGCCAAGATTAAGAGGAGGTGGCGCTGCACAAAAAAAGAGAGTGCAGCCACCTTCACCTGGGAGAATAAAGCCCATGGCTGCACCCATTCAGGGCACAGCCTTCCGCAAGGAATGCAGCTCCTCCTGTTGTTGTTTCCCCAGAAATTGGAGGAAGAACTATTCTTGGCCATGGTTGTGGGGGGCGGCGATTGAAAAAGAAAATGTAGGAGTAAAATAAGTCAGGCGAAAAAGAAGGGAAGTAAAAAATAATAAAAAGCAAGTAATAGAAAACGGTACAAAGACACAGTAAAATACACAAAATGTTGAAAAAACCCTATATGTACACTTGGGAAGAGAGAGGGATAGATATTAAATCAAAAAGATCTGAACAAAGGTTTTAGGGACAAAGGATTGGAAAGATTAAGGAAGGATTGAAAAACAGGCTCCAGAACCATAACCAGACAATAAAAACAAGATGGCCACACCCATGTACGACTGCATGGTGAAGTTTGTGTTATATTTTCCCCAGAACAAGAAATCTGCATTGCTAAACATCAGAAACATCTTGCGAGCATGCACGGGCATGCAGAACAAGCAACTCCACATGCTCGCGTACCTCCGCATGGCACTGCAGAGTTTTTTTCCTGCTTCATGGAGATCCGCGTTGCGCGCCTCCGTGAAGTTCGCCCGGGCTTAGTGCCAACCTGTGTGTACTTTTGCCTTCATAATTAGTGTTGTGTTCGTGAATCTGCACTTTGTACAGCATTGTGAAAGTCTGCCAAATATTGAGAATTACAGTGTCATTAAGGAAAATGAATATGCGCATTGCACCTCCATTTTGAAACCCGGGCAAGAAAAAGGTGCATTACGTTTTGCCTAAATGTGCAAACTAGGAACTAACATACATTCTTATAGGATTGTCGAAACGTGGCAAACATACACTTTAGTTTAGTAGGGTACTGTGTTCAAATGGTAAGATTACCTTTTGAATGGTGCTAGTAGTGTTTCCCTTTTGTCCTAACTGGGCCGTTGTTAATGCTGATGAGAGCTATGCACCGACACTGTAATCAAATATTTTTTTCTTGAGCAATGCTGCTGTTACCTCCTGTGGCAGACAGGTGCAGAGGTTAAGGAGCGTTGTGGTGGTTGAGGAATGAGGACACTTGTCTGGAGCAGCAGGGCCCATTTTACTTGTTTGCATGAAGACACATGGCAACAGTGCTACACCGCTGATCCCAGTTGTAAGGTCGTAAATTACATTGATACAGGAGCTTCCCAACATGAAAGGAGTGTGGCTAAATTGCCCTGCTGCAAAGTGGTCTATTCAGAAATGCCATAGAGTCTCATTGATTGAATGAAGGTACGACACATGGCCGCTTGCCAACATCTCCTCTGAAGTAACCAGGGTCGCATTGTATCTTCCCCGTATTGAAGAGATCAAAGAAAATGCAGAAAGTGGCTAGATATTACGCTCCAAAATGTTCAATCAGCAAAAGCACAGAACATCTTCTGATGAAAATTCAAAAGATTAAATATGGTAGGGTTTCCTGGAATCCCTTACCCGTAGCTTTGAGAGCAGAACCAATGTATCTGCTTTTTAGAAAACTGATGGAAATAGGATGTTCAGGGAATACTATAACTGAAACCTGAGAAATCACATACAACCACATCAACAATGGATCCCAGAACTCTGTCTAAGGGGCTACTGTGTCAACTGATCGCTTCATCAACCCTAAATCATGCATCCATGCTGCCCTTTCCACTGAATACCATATCAAAATTCTTTGGGAACCTCTGAATGGCCCTTTTGATGATTGGGGTACTTCAAGTCTTTATTAAATTCTAAAATATACATCAGTCATTAGTGACAGCATCAGTACATGCATTTTCAAAAATACAGTATGATGCACAGTACAAACAGCGGAAATAACAGAAAATACTCAGAGGAGTGTACTGGAGCAATACATTTGGTTATCTTATCAACTATATTATATCTCTATTCTTCACAATTGTGGTGGTGGAGAAAATGCCATTAGTAATAACGTTACAATGATTTCCCTTATTCTCTTTCAGTGGAGTAAACTATCTACTAAACTCAAGCATGACCTGCTAAAACACTTGGTGCCAATTACATGGAATAACACATACTATAAATCGAGCAACGCAATTTGCTGTGGTGCCCATCATTTGCTGCATTCACTCCCAGATTTGTTGATTGGGGGTGAATGCTTGCATTGTTCAGCATTTTGTTAATCACCCGTTCTTTTTGCAGTTGTTGTCCTAAGTCGGAAGGGTATGCCGAGACGTGGATCCAGTGCTCACTGCGCCACTGGTTTCAACCTAGCCTAGCTGATGAGGGGTGATATACTAAAACCAGTCCCATGATTCTTGTTTCTGGTCCAGGGAGGACCTGGCTTGGGAGTTCTGGGCTGGGCTGTTCCTAAGAGGTGCAGTGTAAAAACGGGTTTGCATATGGCCAGGTCCAAACTGGTTCTAACAATGAACAGCGCGGTGCTATGGAGGAAAAGGAAGGGGGCTGATCTCCACGTAGAAGAGGAACGTCATCCTCTTCGGCCCAACCCGCCCCAGCTAACTCTAAGCCAATCAGAGCTGCTGGTTTGGATTAGGTCGGGAATCGCCGCCTGAAAAAAGCCTAAAAAGCCCAAACAACACCTAAGGGTTACTAAATTGAGCAGCAAGTTTAACGAGCTACTCACAGGGTCTCGGCGAGCTACCGGTAGCTCGCGATCGACCGGTTGGAGACCCCTGGGTTAAACCCAGATCTGTTGAGTGGGGATGAAAGTTTGATTGTTCAGCATTCCATCCAACATCTTTCCTTTTTGCATGCACTCTTACTGGAATTCATAAAGTATGGTAGCCTAACATTTATGTCAAATATTTTCTTAATTCTGTTTTTTACTCTCGAATAAGAGACCTGAAGACACCCCACCTTCAGGGGCCTCATGGTTGTGGCTCCCTCCAACATTAGGAATGCTTTACCGAGGCTCCGTATGCATTAGTTTTTGGGAGGGGCATTCATTGTTTTCCTTCATAAGTGTGGCTATTATTGTGTCATCTTGTGTGTTTTGCTGTTCAAACAAGTGATGCCAGTACCAACCCCTATATCTTGATTATTAGAAAAAGCAGCATTTTCTGCCTCTCCCCATTTCATGAGTGACCTTCTCTGGAAGGGGACAATTAAATCGTTGGGAGTCTTCCACATCCTAATGGGTCTCTTTTTGCCAATATGAGTAAAAGATTGAAAAATCTTCTTTGTTGTGGTTCAAATTTTGAATCTGTTAAGGAGCGTAATGACCTTGTCTGAAGCTTGGTACCACTTTAATACTGAGTGAAAACATAGCATATGAAAGCAGCCTGCCCCGTATTCATTGGGTCTGGGGTTGTGTCTGGCACGCCTGAGAATTTTGTATATAGTTTGTGTAAGATTAGATTAGCCCCACGCAATAAAAGTAGTCACCAATGTTCTCAATAATTCTAGTATTATTTTATGCATCTCGCTTTCTTTTCCGGATATTGAAGGGACTATCTTTTTCACTCCACATTGTGTAAGTAGAAAGTTAACATATGCATTTCTGGTACTTCAGTATTACTTTTTCCACCTTTCTCTAGTCACTCTGGTCAATAAGACATAGGGTAAGAACTGGCTAGCTGGAGTAGTATGTATTTTCTGACGCTTTCACATGTGTAAATTTTACCATCTAATAATTGGCCCACCTTGCATACACTCGCCTCCACTGACAGTCTTGTGTCCCGTGTCTTGTTATGTCTGCTATGTAGCACAACAATGATACTCTAGGCTCATAAGCCACATGTGACGTTCTGCACTTTTAGCCTTATTTCCAACAGAATCTATCTGTTTTCGGTAGTCCTCTATGACATATGGTGCTATCACACCCCGAAAATTGTGAGTCATAATTACAAGCTTATATCTCCAACACAACATCACTTTTTCTAGCGTTGTGGTGGTGATAGGAGCTTTGCCCAATTTAAAGGCGGGGTTAATCCACTTAACACTGCCTAGAGCTGCCTTGTAAATAAGGCACCCTTTTCACGCTATACTACTGTGATAGTGGCATGGAATTGGTGTTGTGGTGGGCGTTCTACCGCAACACCCATTGATTTTGACGCTGGCCCATATTTACAAGGGTGGTGTAAATATGGGGCAGCTCCAAAATGAAAGACCAGGGAAATCTGGTCTTACCCTCGCGCAATGAGGAGAAATGTTTATTTTCACCTAGCTTTTGCTGTTTCCATGTGTTCTGCATTGTGCAGCACACAAATCAAATCAAATCAAAGTTTTATTTGCATAATTGGTTAAAATTATTACAAAATTTGCATAATAAAATAGCGATACAAAATGGATTAAAACTACTAGAGTTATAAACTCTCTGCTTCTATTAAAATTGGGGTCAAAACGTGAACGATCATCATGTTAAAAAAGTTTCTGATAACCCACCAACCTGGTGATCCCCCTTTTCAATTTGTCCAAGGCGATTTCTTACTTCAGCCAGGAATTTAACTCCGCGGCATGCCAGGATTATGGAGGAACCTCCAAGCCAGCTTGTAACGGCGTGTCTACAAGAGCGTATGTTTAGCGCGTTAAAAATAGGTTTCAATAACAGTCGTCTCTGTCCTATCAGCGCAGGACAAACACAAAGAAAGTGGGCAAGGGTTTCAGTTTTATACCCACAGAGGCGACATTGCTCCTTCTGGTCGGAGGGTTTCCAGGACGGTAATAAGTCTTTTGAAACGTGGATCCCCATCCGATAATCAATAAAAGCCTTTTTTAAATGGCCACTAAAGTGAGATAATAGGTAAGCGAGTGGTTTTGAGTTTGTATACGAGTTCATGATAGTCCAGCCATGCCGACGTTTTGCCAATGTCTCTTTATCCTCAAAAAGGATTTCCTTTTTACTGCCGCATTGGCTAATTTGCTTAGGCTTGCTTTATCTGTCTCTAATTTCCAGACTGATTCGAGCTCCAGCTTTTCCACACATAGTTTCAGGTACTTTCCCCAAGGGTTCGGGTGTGCAGTATCCGCCCATTTTTTGATTTCCTCCCAGCTCAGCCAGTCCAATGTGTCTGGGTCTGCGGATCGAAGTTTGTAACAGAGTTTCACGAAGCCGCTCATGCTCCGGAAGTTCTGGTTTTGCAGTCCAAATTCAAGCCTGACTTGTGAAGCTGAGGCGGATTTTGGCAGATTGAAGACCGTTTTATAAATTTTTGTCTGTAGTTCATTTAAAAGATCGGCCTCCTTGCCACACCACGTCGCTAGGCCATAAGATAGGGTAGGCATGATCTGCGCTGCCATTACTTTTAGTAGATGGTTATAATTAGGGCAATCCATTTTTACTTTTAAGGAACGATACGCAAAGATTAAAGATTGTGCTTTTGCTTGTAGGGCAGTTTTATGGTCCTTGTGGTTAACACCTTTTGATATTATTATTCCCAGATACTTGTAATTCCTTTCTTCTTTCACTATTGCCCCTTGAGCCATCCATTTGTACCGTAACTTGTGCGTGTCTACCAGACGGACCACTTTAGTTTTTTCTTTATTTAATTCTAGGCTTTCCCGTTCTAAGTACGATGTTAATTTATTTATAGCTCTTTGTAAGCCGATTGGTGTTTTGCTCAGCAATACAATATCATCAGCATATTGTAGGTAGTATATTGGGTTGTTAGCTAGAGATGGTGGATGGCTATCTGCCGATTCCAGCGCGCTTGAGAGGTCGGAGAGAAGAAGGTTAAAGAGGGTGGGGGCTAATACACAGCCCTGTTTTAGGCCTTGATGTGTCGGGATGCTCCTGGTTGTATTGCCCACGTTTCCCAGTTTCACTCTTGCCCAAGTATGGTGATGAAGGGCTTTGATGGCTATTAAGAGTTGATGTGGCAACCCCCAGCTTTTTAATTTCATCCACAAGCGCTCTCTATTCACCCGATCAAAAGCTGACTTAATGTCTATAAAACAGGCGTACAAGCGGCATCCCTTTGCAACCGCTTGATCCATTAGGATGGACAGGCAGGTTAAATTTGTTGTTGTTCCCATTCCTTGCCTGAAACCTGTTTGAAATTTGGGCATTATCTTTGTTTCTGCTATCCAGGCTTGTAGTTCTCGTAGAATGCAGGAAGCTTAGAGCTTGGCCTCTACGTCTATTAATGATATCAGTCTGAAATTTCTGGGGTTACGATGATCGCCATGCTTAAATATGGGGTGGATGATACTGCCTTTCCAGGATGCGGGTAACTCTGCTTGTTTGTATATTTGCTTGAACAGGGGCATTAGGATCTCAGACCACAGGTCCGGGTCATGCTTAAAGATCGCATTTGGCAGCCCGTTTGGCCCTGCAGTTCCTTCTGACTTTAATCTTGATATGATCATCCTTAGTTCATCTTTGGTGGTTAAGTCGTCAAGCTCTGTTGGCCCCTTCTGAACTTTTTCCTGCTCTAGACCTCTTTTTTCTTTGTACTCAGCTCCTTTTAGTTCCTCCGCATTTTCCTGTGATGCCCCAGAACCATTAACGGGGCCAGAATCTGTGTTACAGTATAGAATTTGCACATGTCTGGTCCAGGTTTCTGCTCCAACCCCAACTTCCTGTTGGAGTTTTGTCCCTTGATTTAAATCGTTTATAATACCCCAAAAGTCCTGGCTGTTTGATTGTTTGCCCGCGGTTAGCAGTTTGTTCCAGATGGTTTCTTTATGCGAGTACTTTTCGTCCCTCAGTGCCTTCCTATAGATGCTCCTGGCTCCGTTCAAATTAAATTTGTTTGTCACGGCCCCCAACATTTTTTGCCTTGCGAGTGCTCGGACTTCCTTGGCGACTTTTCTTTTTTTTGTTCTTAGGTCCATGTTGAACCAAGGCTCCTTCTTGATTTTGCGAAAACCCTGGTTCCCTGACCTTGCTGGGAACTTTTGCTGAAGGACCTGAATCGTTTGCTCCCAGTTAGAGACTAGCTCCACATCCTTTTGGGTCCCAAGGTTGGCCATTTGGTCTTTAACTGTGTCCGTGATTTTGCCCAACCCGTCACCACACCATTTCAGTTTTCTTAAGTTGAACTTTGATGCATGGTGGAGAAGGGAGGTCATGGTTGGAGCCTTACTTAGTACGATATTTAGTCTTATTATTTGGGGGAAATGATCACTTTCTACTCGGTGTTCGATGCTAAATGATTCGATGCTGGGAATTAACTCGTCACTTACTATGGAGTAGTCAATTGATGAATGGACCTTACCGCTCAGATAGGTGACGGCTGCCGGCCTATCCCCTTTTGTGTTGCCGTTCAGGATTGACAGTCCGTATTCTTTTAGGCTTGATACTAGCCTTTTTCCGCCAATATTTGCGGTCGACTTCGCCTTCATCTTGTTTTGGACAATGAGGGTATTATTGAAGTCCCCGGAAATAACCAGTGGGCATTGTGAGTGGGTTCTTTGCATTGCCTTGATCAGTGACAGCAAAGTTGCGTATTTTTCTTTTTGTGTCTTTCTGTCGGGATGGATATAGACATTAAATATTAAAATTTTCCATGGATCAAACCCCGATAGTGGGGCTTCAGTGATTCTAATCACTTGGGCCCAGTTCAGACCCACGTCCAACTCTTCTGATGCCCAATTATATTTATGGGTTACATATATTGATAATCCACCACAGGGGTGCCCATGCATTGAATTGCGTTCTGCAGATATATGATGTTCTTTAAAACCTGGGATTGAAGTCGGTTGTAATTTCCATGACTCCTGGATCAAGATTATATCTTGTCGTAAGAAAAAGGATAGTGTTTCGTGATCATGAGCCATTTCTCGAAAGCCAAGCACGTTCCACGAGCAAAGTGAAACATTTGATTTCTTTGTTGTACTCTGGGAGAGCTTCTTGTTCCACGTGGTCCCAGAGAGGTTTGGGTCTGGGTTAGGTAGTTTTATTACTCAAGACATTGGGTATCCAGGACCAATCCATTCTATCTGCGTGGTGGAGACTAGTTGTTTGTGGTTTGCGACTTGCACTTGGTGACACTAGCGAGGCGGATCGGGCGCCACGTAGACAGGTGGTGTGTTGACCTCTTATCTCTTGCCCCTTGTTCAGGTCACCTGTCCTAATTTGTAAAGGATAGGGATATCTTTAGCGCTTGTGTCGCATAATGGAGATACCCCATGATTCAAACTGAGGTCTTGCAGAGTATATCTTTTCTACGAGGACCTTTGAGGCCCATGTTGTAACTGTTTCCTCAATGGCCGCGTTTTTTAAGTTTTGTTGAAATTCAATTAAGTAAAGGTCATGAGAAGAAATTTCTTGTAAAGCTGGTATTTCCTTAAATAATCTTAACAGATTACCTCGGTTTAGAATGTCCTGTGTCCCCCTGGTTGAATATTCGGGAATAAAAATTAGTTTTAAGTCAAATGTCTCCAGATGTTGACTTTGCTCCTTATGTAGTAAGCCTGCTTTGCGTGATGACGAGTTGTGGAGTTGAATACTTCCGCAAGGGGGGTGTGTCTCTTGTAGTGCTTCATCTTTCTGTACTCCCTCAATTGTATATGTTTTTTCCTGTAATGGAGCTGTGTTGGTTAACTTAGTTAGTGCCGAACTTGGAACCCTTGGCATTAGCGAACATTTACGATCCTTTTCAAAAACTGTTATTCGCACGGGGATTGGCACAGATTTTGTTTTTGGTGCTACTGCTTGACCCTGAATTTCGTTTACGCTTTTTTCAAACGTTGAGGGTAATTGTTTCTCAATAATAATTTTTGTACCGTGGTTTAAAACCTCTCTGCAAATGCCTTTTGTGCCCATACTGTTTTTTTCCAGGGCTGATTCCCATTCGTTTTGCTCACATCCTCCATTTTCAACCGCGTGCGTGAACCTCATATTTTCCCGACCAGGCTCTTGCACTTTTAGTCGCTGGATCGATCTTATATCCATTTGACTGTTTGCACCTATCAATGGGGATGGACACGAGTTGGCTCCTGTTCTAGGGCCTTCGACCCTTGAAGTACTCGATGAGTTTGCCTTCTCAGATGGCTCTGCAAGAAATTCCTCACCCGCAGGCGCCTCGTTCAATAATTTAGGTTTATTTTCCTGAGAGATGCTGGTTTTGAAAATTGGAAAAATGTTATCTGGATCTGCGTTTAGTTGTTTTTTATACTTGAGCCTAGCCTTCCTTGCCCTTTTCTTTTGCCTCTTTGTTGGTTTATCTTCAGTAAGGGATTGTTGAATAAATTGTGTTTCGTCTGTTTCCGAGACTAGTTTTCCTTTACCAGTTTCATTTGGTGTTTGGTCTTGATCCATTGTTTGTTTACATCTTGTGGGACCGTTAATATACATCGTCTTTACTATATGAGGTTTCTCCGGGGTTGGTTTAGCTTCTATCACCTGACTGTGACTGCGCGATTGTTTTACCTCCCCTAAAATGTCCATCAAGATGGCCGGGAGG